>NC_074726.1:23666574-23985324 GCF_947242115.1 Biomphalaria glabrata | reverse complement strand
AGTCTTACCTTTTTCTGACCTAGACTTAGACATCGAAGGTAGAGCCAGATCAGGGTCGGGACGAACTGCAGGGCGAAGCGCTTGAGTTTTTCATCTTTTGACCTGTAAAACTCGTACAGTTGATGGCACACTGGGTCCAGCTCCTGTTAGAGAAGACACACATAGACAAGGGCGTTACTGAAGTCGATTAGAACATAGGAACATTTGAATTAATGATTCTCGGTATAGATATCGCTAAGCTAACTGAGACAAGATGAAGGAGTCATGTTTTGGTAAGCAACGTGTAATTGGTATCAGGAATTTTATTTAAGCTTACGAATCCATTGCATAAGTCAAGTCAAGCGTCGTGCTACACACATAACACCCTAGTGAACCAAAAAAAAAAAAACCAAACATTCATACATTGTGTACTGACAATGAAGTTGACATTTCAATGTAGAATTCTGTAAATGATAAGTTTGCTAGCCCTGAATATTCGTTCCACAAACTACTGTGATAATTATCTAGTAGGCAACCATAGGAATGAATCTTTTTTAACAAAAAGCAAAGTGTTCCGCTAAATACTTAGAATTTGTGAAGTGTTCCATCAAAGAAAAAGTGATACTCATTACATTAGACCAAAATGTGGACAATTCTGGCGGAAATAGTACTATGTTAATGAATTTCAGTAGATATAAATCAAAGTTGAATGAACACCATTAATTAGTTCCTGCTCTACACTGATAATCTTCCTGGAATACTTACACAAGAAATAGGAACGGCAAAGCGTTTGGCTTTCGCATGGAGTGGTCTCGGGTTCAAACCTCTGTGAAGACAGAGATTTTGAATTTGAGGATTTTTAGGACGCCCATAAGTCATGGGTACCTAATATTAGTTGGGGAAAGTAAAGGCGGTTGGTGTGACAAGTCAAAAACTCGCTGTCAGAGTCACTCAAATTTATCACAGCATTAATTATTATTTTTCCTTATTTATTTATTTTATTTTAATTATTTCCCCATCCTACCCCCAAATTCTCCACCCGCACCACCTTTTCCGCTCCAGCCTAGACTTAGTTGACCACATTGGAGATAGCTAGGCCACGTCTTTCGATTTATCTTCCCTTGACCGGGGCAAAGATAGACACATTCTCTTTGATCTTATCGGCAGGATGTCTGACAGCCGCAGTGGACACCACCTTGTGTGGAATGCAAGTCACCCCTCCCCCCCCCTTTTTCTCCTATGTCTCTCTTTGATCTAGGAGACCACGAGGACAAACACGCCCATTGACCTCCCAATGTGCGATTCCCATCCCTTGTCGGACTTCACCCACGTGTAAGATAATTCTAAGCCTAGGACATTTCCTGTTTCCGCTCACATTTTCCAGGCCTTTGTATATAAGGTAAATCAAATCAAGTCAGACCCTCTCTTTCTCATTCGAGCTGAGCTATCGAGTCTGGACTATATCATTTATTCTCCCTGCTAGAAGAATACCTGGTGGTAAGCCGAACTTAATCACAAGTTCCATCTTAATTACTTTTGTGCTATTTCCACTGGATATTATCATGTGTAGTTTATTATTTCATTTACATTTAATTAGTGCATTGTGTATTTCTCACTGTCGTAAGTAGAAAACATGAACATGGCTAATGTATATTTTATGTATTGCATTAATCTATTAATGCTACGTTGCTCAATTGATCATTGATGCAACCATGTATATATTTGTACATCTTATTTTATTTCCTTTATCTCGGTTGACAGCCTTGATAATTTTACTATCGCACTAATACTGCGCTTAGAAAGGAGATATGAGTTATCTCCCCTGTAATGAATTATCTCCCCCTTTACTCATTTTACTCTAATGAGAGTTGCGCCGCTTGAACGGACACCCTCTCCATTCAAGCGCGCTCCATTGTTCTCGACCCACGGTCATATGTAAACAAATCGTCTGGGTCGCTGACCACCGCCCATCCCCCCCTTCTCTTTCTCTATCCACCTGTGTTGTTTATTTGAGATTATTATTTCCCCTTCTATGTACATTTTATATTATTACTTTCCCTTTTATGTACATTTTTATATTGCTACTATCAGCCATCTATTATTCCAAATCCCATTTGTCATCATCTCCCCTTTTGTGCTCAAAAGCAATTTTACCAATCTGACGAATGCACCTCAGTCGAGGGCATCGATAAGATGCATAAGAGACATGTCCTAACTTGTCTTTATTTATCCGCAGCCTCCCTCAGGTGTCTGCCTATTTGTTTGATATCAAGAATCACCTACTATCTTTGTGCTTAGCGCTACTCAGCACTGCACTAGCTCACTGACCTGTCTATTTATTTATTGGATCAACGATCTATTGACCTGCATCTGTTCTTAGTGCTATTCAGCACTGCACTTGCCTACTGAGATCTACTCAACTCTACCACTTGGCGCTATCGGCATTGCCCGCCTATTCGACAGCCCACCTGTCAAGCTATTAGGTGCGACGTCCCTATAGATTCAGATCTGTGTGAGACGTCATAGCTACGCCAACCCTCTGCAACTCACTGGACATATCCTGTCAACTACGCTGCCCACGGCAGATCAGCTCTGCCCGCAGTAACCTTGTGCCCACGGTAGCCGGCCACCCGCCCTACTGTGCCCACTACAGATATTAGATTTTGGGGATTGAGACTCCACAAGAACTATATCACCGGCGTCCCTCTATCCGCTAGAGCTCCACCTCCAGCTGCAGGACCTCAAGCCAGGACACAGCCAGCTGCGACATCAACAGGAATACCAGCTAAGTCAGAGGACAAAGTGACATAATCTCTTATTAAATGCACGAGTGATGATTAAATCTAGCACTCACTAGAGATAGATGCAACCCCCCCCCCCCTTTTTATTCTCATATGTATATTTATGTAAATAAATATTCTTTTATTTTTAACTTTTGTATCTATCTTTCATTGCTTGTCTCGTTGCGTGTCTGCTCCCGATTCATATGCTGATAGGTTGGTGTGTGATAGCTTTAAAAATAATCATCCCCTAGACAATAAACGCGCCAAACACACGTCACATTTCCCCACCTGTCACAGTTGGTCGTTGTGCTGGCCACATGGCACCTTCGTTAAAGGTCGGCAAAAGAAACATAAGACCTTTACATCACCTGCCCTATAGATCGCAAGGTAGGAAAGAGGTATTTACTTTAATTTACACAAATTAAACGAGTACAACAAAAATATATACCACCGACACCCGACTCGAGCAGAGTTGAGTTTACTGAGGCCTAAAGGCAGCACGGAAAACCTTCTCCCAGATACCCCCTTCCCCCACTGGTCCACAAAAAAGATTGGTCCAAAGCGTTCTGAGCATGCTATAAGCATGAAATTAGTGGTATATAAAAACAATAATTATTATTACCTATTGACAAAATAAAAGTGGTGCCAGAAGTGGGATTAGATTTTTATTCCATTTTTTTTTCTATAAATAAAAATTGGATTATTAGGTGCCATATACAGCTTTATTACTAGTTAGACGAAGAATTCAAAACAATGAGAAAAACAGGCGTGATAAAGCTACAAAGATGCGAATTTTCTCTGCCCATAATACAGAAACTCAATAGTATTTTAAACATGTGTTTTAGTAATTCTAGAAGTCGTCGATTACAAAAAAAAAACAAAAAACACTTAGATCTAGAATTTACAACTTTGACATTTCAAAACTTAGCCACTGATAATGAAAGAAAAAGAAACAAAACCATTGAGATATCTTGTACAAACTATGATCAAGTAACAACAGCTTTGGAAAAGAAATCTTGCTAATTTCCCATTGATCCAGACTTACGGACACAGGGCTAGATCTGATTCAAAATATGTTGAGCAATTTTTTTTTTCCAGAAGTGATTTTTTTATATATGCTGTATGAGAACAAATTATTTGATGAAACCTTCCATGCTTTTATCCATAATGATCTACTCTGTATAGCTTTTTGTTTTGTTTTTTGTTTTCTTTTTAGAAATCTCTTTAATCTCTATATTTTCAACTCTTTATAAATCTCTTTTCTTCATAAATCTCTTTTCTTGTGTAAATTTCATCTCTTTATAATTTGTTTCTCTTTATAAGCATTTCATTTAAATATACTTCATGAGTGTCTATACACAATTGTCTTTGCTCTGTCGAAATTTTCTTTTTATGTGTCTTCTTGGTCATCGTTTCCTCTGTATGCTAATAATAATAATAATAATAATAATAATAATAATAATCGACATCGCCGTACCATTGTCTCATAACGTAAGAAAAACTGAGATAGAAAAACAAAGAAAATATGGGAAGCTAGGCTTGGAGACTAAGAGTCTATAGAAATTGTCCAAAATAACAATATACCCCATTGTTATATCAACCGAGGTGATAATAACAACTGACCTCACAGACACCTTCAAGGCCCTTGTCATTCCTAGGAACATCCTCGTTGCCTGTCAGAGGGCGGTACTGCTGCAGACCTGCCACATCACCAGAAAATTCCTCAGTGGAAAGTGTTAAAGGGACTACGATGAATTGCGTTTCTCTTTAGCGAAACTCGACCCTGGCAGCGCCAGAGAATGACTACTCGTTCAATTCTAACATAATAATAATGTAATTATAAATCTTTTTTAATCTTTGAGTACAATGCTTCATATATACCTTTGTAATTTTTCTTCTATTTATAAATGTCATCTGCATAACTGTCCTTTTATGTACAAAACTGAATTTTTCTTTTTTTTATTATCTTTATTAGTATTACTATTTTATTATTATTATTATTAATACTGTGACTGTCTTTTCTATATAGCTTTCCTCCGTGGTCTGCCACTGGGTGTAAGTATAATAAATGAAAAGGTTGTGTCTTGATACCAAGTATAGATATATTATAACTATGTACACACAAACTTGACAACTCACATACATAGGCTTTCATAGACCACTGTTAGAAGGAATTTAAAAAAAAAATTTACATAGAAAATCTATGTTTGTTTCGTTTCTTATTTTCCAAGTTGTATTTTTTAATATATATTTATATATTTTTCCTGCTTATTCCCTACCGTTGGTCGGAGATGGGTTCAAAGTCCCAAACCCGAGATCGATACCATATGAAACAAGCCGTGAAAGACAGTGCGAGTACATACAAACAGACAGGCAATTGGACAGATAATCGGTGTGTGAGTGCGTGTGCTAACAACAGGCACCATCATTACATATTGATTCAGGAAACATCGCCTGAAAACTCTCCCCCCCCCCCTTTTTTTTTTAAACCCCTCCCTCTTCTACTCCCCACCCCCTCCCTTTTCCGAAAACCAACCCTACATTAATTGTGCTTGCAATCCTCCTGTAGCTTCGGAATTATGAGTTGAGTAGGAGAGGTTTCAAAACTTGTGTGGAGTTTTCGTTGTTCAACAAACAAACAAAACATAAAAAGTATCGATATCTGCACCATAGCAACACGATTTGTTTTCTAGTAACCAATCAAAAAGAAGAAGCGGAAACAGGCCTGCATGTTGGTGATTTCATTTACTCCACATCATTCTGGTATCGATTTTCCCCTGTCTCTCCCCCTCCCCACCCCACCCCACCCCCTCTCTCTCTCTCTGATACTCACGGCTATGTAAGCTCTCGTGTAGACTCAGAATACATAAAGACAAACAAAACAAACAAAAAAAAAAGGTTATTGTTGTACAGACACTGGTAGTCAAAAGTAGGGCCAGATATAAACATTCCGACGCCCTCCGGATTAAAAAAAAATGCTACTGGGCACACACATACACATAAAGGTGCAACCAAAAAAAAAAAAAAAAAAAGACCGCCAAAATGTGTTTGAAGTCAACGACCAAAACCAAATGTATTTTTAATTAATTAAAGCTGGCATCTGTCCAACGAACAATGCCATGCAAAAGCAATAGACTGCCATACAGTAAAAATCGAATAAACTATCATTACCATCAGTGATGGGAACAGACTTTTGAACAATTTTATGACACTTTCTACCCAAGCGTGCTGGGGTAACCCAAATAAAGAGTCTATTGAATTTTTTTTTAAGTTACCAGTATATAGGATTTATGATCTAATTTGTCTAATACATAAAGCAGACCGATTGAGTGCGTATTCATTGGAAGGAAGATGAAATGAACTGATCAACTATGGTTATGGAAAGTACAACGATTGCTAATTACTGCTAGAGTCTCTTCTCAGGTTAAGAGGCTAATCAAAATGGCCAGGATGGCGACAAAGGCCCCGAAAGCCCCAAACAACGCTGGTAATAGCCCAGTTCAATATGCAGCTAATTGTGTGTTTATTAATTATTTCCAATAAACAAAAAGGAAGAAACGTTTGGGGATGAAAAAAAAAGAAAGAAATCAAAAGAAAGAAAGAAATCAAAGGAAAGCAAAAGAAAGAAAGAAAGCAAAAGAAAGAAAAAAAGAAAGAAAGCAAAAGAAAGAAAGAAAGCAAAAGAAAGAAGAAAGCAAAAGAAAGAAAGAAAGCAAAAGAAAGAAAAAAGAAAGAAAGCAAAAGAAAGAAAGAAAGCAAAAGAAAGAAAGAAAGAAAGCAAAAGAAAGAAAGAAAGAAAGAAAGCAAAAGAAAGAAAGAAAGAAAGAAAGCAAAAGAAAGAAAGAAACAAACAAAGCAAAAGAAAGAAAGAAAGCAAAAGAAAGAAAGAAAGAAATCAAAAGAAAGAAAGAAATCAAAAGAAAGAAAGAAATCAAAAGAAAGAAAAAAGAAAGAAAGCAAAAGAAAGAAAGAAATCAAAAGAAAGAAAAAAGAAAGAAAGCAAAAGAAAGAAAGAAAGCAAAAGAAAGAAAAAAGAAAGAAAGCAAAAGAAAGAAAGAAAGCAAAAGAAAGAAAGAAAGAAAGCAAAAGAAAGAAAGAAAGAAAGAAAGCAAAAGAAAGAAAGAAAGAAAGAAAGCAAAAGAAAGAAAGAAAGCAAAAGAAAGAAAGAAAGAAAGCAAAAGAAAGAAAGAAAGAAATCAAAAGAAAGAAAGAAATCAAAAGAAAGAAAAAGATAGAAAGAAAGAGAGCAAAAGAAAGAAAAAAAGAAAGAAAGGCAATTAAAATGGAGGGGGGTGAGTAAAAAACCACGTGAGTAAAACAAAATGAGAAGATAAAAATGTGGACAGAAAGAGAATACGGAAGAAAAAGAAAGTTTGATGAGAACAAAAAAAAACGTTTGTTGTTATTTTCGTGGCGATACGGCGGATTAAAATACTAAGGAGCTCTCCATAGTCTACGATCAGCGCCAATGTCTTTTCTGGTGAAACGTTTCTACTTCGCTAGAATCCGAGAGATCCTGGATGTCGAAACTGTCAGACGGAAGACGAGACAATAGAACACATCCTCTACGACTGCAGGGTACTCAGAAACACACTTCCAGAGATACAACTAGTCTTGGAACAGATAGAGAGCTGATGCATGCTGGGATCTCGCCCTGTGCGGAGACGGGTAAACCCTACAGAACACTGCCAGATACCTAGACCGTGCTGTAAGGGATAAATCTCAGCACGGAGCCTTAGTGCATGCAGGCTTACAAATGGTGAAACTTGATAACGAGGAAATTACTGAGCACAACGATTTTTTTTCTTTCACACACACACACACACACAAAATGTCAGGTCCGCACTGATTAAAGCTTTAGCTCGTCAACTGCTGAAGTCACGTGTTACTGACATTGCTCCATTCAATTGTCCTGCAGAAACTTGTTTGCCCTAACCAACTTCTTGCCAGGAGATTTGTTTGTTTGTTTGTTTGTTTGTAAAATGTTTTACATGTTTCGGATGTTCCTTCAGAGTTGAAGATAGTTTACTTCCTAGTCCAAACCTCCCGCAGGACGACGGGGTATGGGAGCGGGCAGGGTTTGAACCCGGGACCATCGATAAATCGAAACGACAGTCCAGCGCGCAAACCGCACGACCTAAACGTTCTCATCCAATGCAATTAAAATTTTCTTCAACCCTCTACAACAAACTGAAACAAAACCTCTTTTTTTTTCCCTAGCCCCAAATGCCAAGAGGGCGTTTAGGGAAATTGCTGTCAATCAATAGTATCCTCTCTGGGGCGTTTACAACAAGACAAGCACCCACACATACATCACCCACATAAACACACACTAAGACCTATGTAAGGAGAGTAACCAGACTGGCTTCCTAGAATGCCAACAGTAAGAAATGGGAATAAATCAACAACGTCCACTGTGTTCAAACAGCTCGCCATTGGTCACAATTTTTCTTTCCACAATTTCTCCACTTAAGGAATGTCGAGATGAAACGCGTGAAAACATTCAAACATGAACAGACCAGATCAATACCTATATGGACACAACTAGCCAAACTATGCAGAGATGTATATGCCTTCTTTTATGCTGTCTTTGGCTGACCCAAAAAGCAAAGGCCCAAGGCGTAAAGACCACTTCTCGAAATGACTCAAATCGAATGAACTGTATTAAGAAAAAAAAAAGGGGGGGGGGGGGCATCTATCCTTCCTTAGGGTAGTGACATTGAAAAAAAATTAAGAGTAAAATGGGGAAATGTACTAAATGAATGGAGGTAACGCTAATCGCCTATGTAAAATATAGCAGAAGTACTAGTTCTTGGCGGAGATGATACAAACAGAAAAAGTGGAATCATTTCAATACGTATGGTCAAACATAATGATGGAGAAAGAGAGAGAAAAACACGTTAGGCCTCCATCGTCATGAGTAAATTGTGGGGAAATGCGGACAAGTGATATCCGCTGCGGACAAGTGACATCAGCTGCGGACACGTGACATCAGCTGCGGACACGTGACATCAGTTGCGGACAAGTGACATCCGCTGCGGACAAGTGACATCAGCTGCGGACAAGTGATATCAGCTGCGGACTAGTGACATCAGCTGCGGACAAGTGACATCCGCTTCCAGGTAAATTTAGAAACGTATTCTTCTCTAGCCTTTTTTTTCAGAGCTCCTATAAGGTTGTGATAGTTGATGCTGAAAGAATGATTCAACCTTTTGATAGTAAATGCTGCAGAAAACTTCTAGGAATCAGATGTCAGGAAAAAAAAAACAAGCAAAATATTTTTTTACATACCTTTAAAAAAAAAAAGCTTATCTAAAGGGGAAGAACTCTATCTTTAAAACTACATCTATTGTTAGGTGCTTCCGCGCTGTGTATTATGCAGCTAAGTCAAACGAAGGTATTTTAAGACACGACTCACTGTCAAGGATCATTCTGCAAGGAACAGAGGAGGAAGCACGAAGAAGGGGGCCTTCAAATCCTAGCTGGCTGGGCAACGAGAAAGAATGGACTTCTCTCTTTCCTGATATTCTGCTAAGGTCAGTCGCTGACCGGTAAGAGATTAGGAATTTCTTTATTGAGCCGTCACAGCACCCTATGACTTCAGTCAAGGAACTGATGATGATGAATATAGCATAATATAACTTACGAGCCGACACGCTCGTGGTTACAGAGAAGATAACTTGTTCTCCCCCCACTCTTTTTTTTCTGAGCCGCGCTCTTTATCAACGCAAAATTTACGTGGGGTAACTCTAGTCCGACTTGCAGAAAAAAAAAGTTATTTTTCCAGGATTTTTTTTATCGAGGGTTACAGTCGGCGTGCGTGCGTCTTGTCCTGCATGGCTGGACGACGTAGAGAATTATATATACAGAAGCTTAACTCAGAACCACTGATAATATCCTAACTTAGGTTACCAGCTTTTTTTTTTTTTCAAACAACAATTCAGTACTACCATGTTTGAAACGTAGCGCCAATGATTATGTCAACCCATGTAAGGACATAGTTTTTTTTTGTTTTTTTTTTTTTGTGGTTTTCTTTTTTTCAAGTCCGTTCGTTGAAATATTATAGCAAATATAAATTTTGAAATGCACACCTCTTGGTGCTCCCTAAGCTGGGTACTTTCCCCTAGATATGGATTTTTTTTATTTCGTTCTGACATAGTCAATAATTAATATATAATATAAACATACGCATAAACATAACACACTTTACCTGAAATAAAACAAAAATAAATAATTGAAACATTATACGACATAAGGGATTTTGTTTTCACCAATGTATTAAAGTGAGCTACACAGCCGATGACTGAATGAGTCCAATACAACATTCGTCGTGTTATGTAATGGAAGAATACAAAAAAATAAACTGTCAACTGGGAATAAAAACCCACTCGTACAAAGAACGTCCCAGATGAGTTGATTCAATAGATTAAGATTTCAGCGAGACTAAAAATACTATCCACTGAATGAACGGGACAAGGAGCTAGTGACCACGACGACAGTCACGTGACGTCTCCACAACAATGAGAAATGACTTCTGCCAATATTCTTTTGTTACTTTGTAAACAAGAGATGGAAATAAAAGAAACTATTATTAGCTCTATCAAAGACAAAGTTGATAAAGGCGCATTCGTCATTGGAGCCTGGGGGAGAGAGAGAAAGAAAAAGTGAGTCTGTCAAATAGAAGTACCCGGTACAAAGATGGTCCGAATATTACAAGACTGGGATAATACAAGAAACACAAATGAAAAAATGATTTTCACCCTCCCTCCATTTTTTTTGGGGAGGGGGGCTAAATTCTAGTTTTAAGGACAACTCTGGCCTGAAAGGAGTACTTGAAGACACTAGTTGAATGTGACTTAAAAGCCTTACTTAGGTCATAATCATTGAATGTGACTTAAAGCCTCAGTTAAGAAAATCATTGAATGTGATTCAAAGCCTCAAAACAATTGTTGAATATGACTTACAGCCTCAGACAATCATTGAAAGTGACTTAAAGCCTCAGTTAAGAAAATCATTGAATGTGACTTAAAGCCTCAGTTAAGAAAATCAATGAATGTGATTTAAAGCCTCAGTTAAGGCCATAGTTGAATGTGACTTAAAGCCTCAGTTAAGAAAATCCTTGAATGTGATTTAAAGCCTCAGTTAATGCCAAAGTTGAATGTGACTTAAAGCCTCAGTTAAGAGAATCCTTGAATGTGATTTAAAGCCTCAGTTAATGCCAAAGTTGAATGTGACTTAAAGCCTCAGTTAAGAGAATCCTTGAATGTGACTTCTTAAATCAGATCTAATTTTCTCCTTCTCCTTCTCCTATCTGAGTTATCGTAGACCAAAGGTAAGTAGTAACAGGTTCAATGTTCATATTTTTTAGTCCGACCAAGTGGGAAAATATGTGATGAGTGAATGAGGGCTTTTGCATTGATATATTAAGATATATTGTAATCAAACGTGCTGGAAATTACAGATGTTTGTAACATCAAAAGTGTGCTATTGTCATGAGACAAACATCTGAGACCCAAAGAAAATTTTTTTTTAGTATGTTAAGTCAGCGAAAATAAAACTTAAATAGATCCCCCAGCCTTATAACAGTTTTGTCATCATGAGGTGTAGCAAAATATGCAGGTCACAACTTGATCTGCATTGCTATAAGAAGTGCTGCACTCATCCTTAACCTTGGGACCCTAGACAATAAAAAAAGTTAAGTTCCCCTTTCAGATCTGGTGGTCTATAGGGCAGATGATGTAAAGGTCATCTGTTTCTGTGGCCTACGGTTAACGAGTGTGTCATGTGGCCAGCACAACGACCAACTGCCTTTACTTTTCCCCAAATGATGTCAGGTACCCGTTAGAGCTGGGTGGATTCAGAGGCGCCCAAAAATCCCAAATTTAAAAATCCCATCCGTTACCAAGATTCAAACACGGGGCCCCCAGTTTGAAAGACCAGCGCTTTACAGCTCAGCCACCATGCCTCCACCCTAGACAATGCTTAATATAAATATGGTATCACTGATTAGACAAGCAAATTTAATTCAACATATTTCAATAAGCTGAACAACTAAAACTGTAGACATACAAACAACTATGTCACCTTTGAACTGGTCTAGCTAATAATAAATATGAATCCCACAGGCAAATAAACTGATCAAGATAGTTTCAATGGCTTTATAATGTTGTCTTGCAAAAGAATTATATACCAGATAGTACAGATTACATGATAAAATCTAATAACAGATGGTAAGACAAGATCATAGGACATCTCAGACAACAGAATTATATAGCAATTTAATCATATTACAGAGCCTAAAAGTCAAAGTTTCTTTCCAAACATACTATTTCTAAAAAACAAAAACCTTTTTTTTTCTATTATCATATAATAAATTAGCTTCAGCTCTGAAAGAAAAGTATATCAAATAAAAAAATATCTGAAGCAAATGCTACCTTTACCTGCCTTATATGTTTGAGAAAATTAACCTCAGTCTTTCTACAAATGAAGGAAGTTAACATAATAACTAGCAATACAAAAAAGTATACTTTTAATAAAGCAAAAGATTTTCTAATGGAAGGAATCACTAAATACTGCAAAACATGGGGTTTATCTCCCTTTCTGCTATATAAAAAAAAATTAATTAATTTGTATTAAATCTAGTATTAATTAGATTCAAATTAATTAGTACTAAGTGATTAACTAATTGGTTAGTTATTTGGATTGATTTGCGTATTGTTTTCAACAATGAATAATTCTGCAAAATTTCAACTTGACCCGAGAATGGGAAGTGGGAGGAAAAGTGTGTCAAAACGTAATAAGGGGATTAAATCCATATATATATATATATATATATATATATATATATATATATATATATATATATATATATATATATATATATCTCCACATCTCTCATTAAGTACCATTTATTCCCAAGAGAGTTGATATTATAAGCTTTGTAAAAATATAAATTGGGCATATTGGAAGTTCAAATATGTCCAGCGCTGTCAATGAAATGCATCGCAAGCAATGTAATTCCTTACACCTCAAAAAACAAAAAGAAGTATAACATAAATTTACCTTAAACTCTAACAAGGTATACTTCTTGATCGCAAAGAATGACAAACTCAGCCTGACAATCATCTACTGCTTAATGTATTTAAATAATTGAGCTGTTTGATAAAACATTGTCAACTCACATTCTTGACTCTAAAAAAGAGATATTCCCTAAGGCCCCAATTCAGCTAGGTTTATAAGTTAAGAAGTAAAAGTAAAGGTTCCCCTTTCAAACCTTATGATCTACACAGCAGATGATGTTAAGGTCATCTGTTTCTTTGGCCTACGGTTAAAGAGCAAGGTGTCATGTGACCAGCACAACAACCAACCGCTTTTACTTTCCCCAATTAAAGTCAGATACCCACTGGAGTTGGACTCAGAGGCGCCCTAAAAATCCCAAAAATCAAAATCCCAGTCTTCACCCAGATTCGAACCTAGATTCCCAGATTCAGATGCCAAGCACTTAATTACTCAGCCACCGAGCCCCCAAGTTTGTAAGTTAAGATTTAATAAATATATTAGCATTGTCATTTTTTGAAATTAGCGCAGGGTTAGCACTAAACAAAGGATTCATTATATAGCTTATAATGTGAACACAGAGGCTGTGAAAACAAGGGACTGCATCAATAGAGCAAGAATAAAACAGAAAACAAAACAAAAAAGAAAAGAATGCTCCTAAACAGAAAAAAATAAAAGCACTTGAAAAATCAAATTTAAATTACAACTTTATGCTGTGCCTAGCATTCGTGTCCCTAGTCTAGCAATTACCAGTGATGGGGAAATATTTCCTATTATAACAGGTTTGGTAAATGCATCCTAGGGTAAGACAAGGGAGAGAACATAAAGATTCTGGAAATCAATGAAATATTGAACAGTAAGATGAAGAGTTATCCCCCTTGACAATAGCTGAACTATATTGTCAGGCCACTTTATTTTACCTTATAGCACACATACACACTGACAGGACTAAGATGTTACTAAGTAGGTCAATACAAGTGTGTAGTAGCAATTAGTTTTCTTTGTCAGAACTGCAGCCAACCAGTTGAGTGAAGGAAGGACAAAAAAATAAGGCTGAACCACCCCACCCACCCATAGCGCATAGATCTTATCGACTTTTATTTCATCCCATTTTCTAGACATTTCCTTGCTACTCATTCTTTCTTTCTGTCAATCGTCTACTGACTCTACTTTTTTATTTCATTCCTAAAGCACCACAGAATTAAAACTGACTTGAAATGCATACCACATGACTATAAACTTTAAAGCTAAAATGTTTTATACTATTTAATTTTGTTTTTGTTAACAGGAATGAATCAGAATTGTTTTCTTTAATATTATCCAGATTCCAACTTTTAATTTAAAACAAATTTTAATTGCCTTGCTTGATATACTGTTAACCTAATTCTATCTGTTTCTAGAAGCCGGGGTCAGGTCATAGAAGTCATGTTAATTATAATCATCCAATCAGGGAAAGAGGCAAAGGGAAAAAAATAGCATACGTCAATTTCTAGAAGGTCACAGGTAATACAATATTTAGAATAGAAGTTTCTATGATTCTGGAAAGTACGGTTTAGAAAAGTATAAATTAGGGGAAAGTATTTTTTTGAGGTCCTCGCATTGTAACGGTCTTGTGTTATAATGAGTTAAAACATATTGCGGGTCCATTAGTTGAAGTTAATCTAGTTGAAGTTGTTGTATATTTAAGTTGTTTAAATTATAAGTTATATGTTAGTAAAAAAATTTTATTTAATCAAGAGGTTAAAGTCAAGTCAGCATCGAATTGAAAGTCTAAGGATATGTTTTGTTTGGAAGAAGTTTAATAAAGAAGTTTGAAGAGAACGCAGATGTTTCGTCAGTTTATTATCAAGTTGTTTATATAATCTACATCAAGATGATTGTGCTTGAACCATAATTAATTCTAAAGAAATACCAAGCAATAAATAAACAGAAATATCACACTAATAAGTACATTATGATGTGGATATTTCTATAGAAAACATAATTTCAGAATTTTTATTATTCCATTCTGCAAGACCTTATCTAAGAATCATAGAATGTTATAGGACATACCGCATTATTCAATTTTAAACAGTTTCATGTTCACAATTTAAAGTGAAAAGACTTAAGCAAACAAAAATAATCTAAAACCATATTTTTTTTTATCAAGACCAAGGTGACTGCCTGGTTGTGGGGTATGCGTGCTGGATTGTCTTTAGGCTGTCTCGATGGTCCCGGGTTCATTCCCTTTCCCCCGTCATCCTGCAGGAGGTCTGGACTAGGAATTAAATTACCTTCAGCTCTGAAGCAACATTTGAAACATGTAAAACATTTTACGAACATTTTTACAACTTATTTAGATTAGTTTGATATCTTAATTCTTGTTTGTATAATTTTTATGTTCTTATAGTGCCTTGAGCCTAACATTATGTTTGTTGACAGACCAATCAATTTATAATCAATTTATAATTAGTAGTTGTGGTGTAAGTTGTAGTAGTCTTTATAAGCCATTAGCAAGCACCTTGCTCCTCGAACTGATTTTTTTCACTAACCTGCACATAGAATGGAGGTGTCTCAAACAAAGTGAACAAGTCCGATATCAACTCTTCATTCACTGACAGGCCACAAGCAAAGCTCAGGACCTCATTGTTAGAAAGACCCTGAGAAGACAAAATTCATATGCTGCAATAATGGAAGCTCTTAAAGCTGCACAATAAAAAAAATTTTCACTGTTATTATAATTGCACAAGAAAGAAAGAATGGTGATAGCATTGAAGAAATGATAGAATAAGCCTTGAATAGGACAAAATAAGCAACTGATGGGGATTGATGCTTTAATATGTTAGTAAGTTCAGCTCATTGAATAGTTTAAGCCAAAAGCATTATATTTGTTTTATGGTCTAGAAGGGTGCAAAGCATCAGGAATATTAAATGTCAAATGTATTTTTTGTTTATTGTCTAGGAGTGCATAAGAAATATTAAACGCAAAATACACATTAATAAACTGTATACTGAATATTAAATTGTTATAACACAAACTGAATCAGAATACAAATCTAGAAACAAGATTATTAACGAATGAAATGTTAAGTCTATATTCAAGTCATTCAGTTTATTTAATAAACCACTTGCTTTTCCTATTTGTGATGCTCCGAGTTGTTGAATTACTCTTGAAGCAGTTTGAATGTTTATTTCAAAGATGAAAACCATTTGCAAAAAATGGCTAAATAGTTTCAGACGTACAGACATTTTAGTGTAGTTAGTCCATTTCAAGGAATTTCAAAATTTCTATAACAGCCAAGCATACTCTGTTTTTTGACCTTTTGATATACTGTTTGTTTAAAGACTTATTACATTAAATTTTAACATTAGAATGCATTCTCTCTATAGACACCAAGAATTTAGAGAGAGATGAAATCAAGAAAATTAGATAATGGATCTAGCCAGAAATGTCAAGACAATTTTGTTTCATTTAAAGAACAATAATAAGGTTTATTATCCCAAAAGAAAATTTCTTTTACAATTGACTGTTTTACATAATTATTTCACAATTTCCGTGGTGAATTTTTTTTATATTTCAAATCATTTCTGAGCAATTTTTTTTTATATGTAAAACCACTATAAAAAGTTCATATTTAGTGCACTACAGTGGTCGCCTGGTCATTTTGGCGCTAAGTGTTTTAGCCATGTTATATATATGTTCATTTTGTTGTGCAAGTAGTCTCAGGTTCACTGGCTCTGGATTTTCCCTCAGACTCCTGAAGCCTTTCCCATGTTTGGGTATAGCAGCAAGATCTAGCATATTAAAATATTGAAAAAGAAAATTACAGGAAATAAGGCAATCAAAGATTTTCATACAACCCTTTTTGGTGAAAATGGCCTAGGTCACTTCAAGGCCAGTTATGAGTTACATTAGTTGTTCTTTACAAAATCAGGCCATGAGTTAATTAGATTGGTCATGTATAGCAGTTTCTATCACACATGATCTAAATAATTTAGTTTCAAGGGCGTTCAAGCAATGCTAAGCAAGAACAAATAGAATGTAATTCCTTAGTAACTTTGTAAATAATTTACCTTATATTCTGAGAGCCAATCTTTGATTGGCCTTGTCAACATTTTGACACCACCTTCATTCACCTCATCAGGGTTCCTGAAAACATGCAAAGTATTCTTATTGACTACAACAAGCTTGTTTAAACATCAGTTAAATTAATAATAGCAATAATATCATATATCTAGCACTTTAAACAAAGGTAATAAAGGTTCAGGGAAATGTGAGAAAACAACAGATATAAAAATAAGAATTAAGAAGTCAAACTAATCTAAATAAGTTTTGAACTGTATAATAAGGCTAGTCTTCGAGTACGAAGATTAGTGAGGAATGCAGTATTTCCCGTGGCTGCGCAGTCCCAGCTGTGACCTACATATTTTGAAAAATAATAGTGCGGACATTCCAGCAGGCGACTTTGAGAGGTATCCTTTTATGGACTCGTTTGGGACTAGTCATTTGTGGGCTAATTACTGCATTGCCTCCAGCCTGCGCAGAGTGAGTATTTTTAAAGTGATAATTGGCTCGCGCAGACAAATACCACTCTTTAAGCCAAATGCAGTTCACAGTAGCACAGAAGTCTGAGACGGCGGTGAACCACAGACAGCCGTAGGTGTTATATTGCAGTTTCCGTCTCCTAGACTGGCAGTCAACCAAAGCTATAGAGCCCAGTCTGCCCAATGGCAGAATTACCGACTTGGTTCTACATCTAGATCTAGTCCTACATCTAGATCTAGTCATAGAGTTAGTGAATACTAGTAAATCTTGTAATAATAGATGATAAAGGTCTAGCCCTAGCTAGAATCAACAGTTTGAACTGTATACATACTAAAAAAAATTATTACAAAACATTTCAGTCAGACAGCAATCAGGAAGGATGACAATATAACTTCAAACATATTTATTACATTCATAATTTCTTAAAATCACTATTTGATGATGTGTTATACTAAAAAACTAAAGTCTCTGTGTCTAAGATCTTTCCATGAGATATGTTCAAATTTTTATTTTTTAATATAATCTAAACAATCCATGGGAGATGACATTCCTATTTCATAATACCAGGCATTTGAATAAACAACCTAGCATCAATAATTTAATAGTATCCATTTATTTTTATTTTATTATTATTGGGCAGACTTTCAGCAAAGAAAAATTTGAGAAAAAAGAAATATTTAATATTTAATTTTTTATTTATTTAATATTAATTTATGATTTTTATTGGATAAGAATCAAACTAGCCCCTTTAATATATTCAAATATCAAATATTTCTCTATGTAAAAATGACCCACTGTTTCCCAAACTGTGTTTCACGAACGCCTGAATATGTGTTCCACGAACTACTGAAATAATTAACCAGGTGAATTAATCTCTCTAAAAAAAATAATCGAAGAGTTCCACTAAATACTCAGAATATGCAAAGTGTTCCATCAAGAAAAATGTTTTGGAAAAACACTGAAATTATCTAAGCAACTAAGTGATGTAAACAATAATATCCAATGGTAAGAGTTAGTATACTAAAATATTCAGGTAGATAGATCCCCTCACAGGGACGATGGTATGTAAAATATTATAAGGATGGGGATTTTCATTTCTGCTCTAATTTATAGTGGCAATGCTACCTCAAAAAGCCAACACTAAAATAATAGCTTTGTCATTAGAAATGATGCTTAATACTACAAAATGAAGAGGCCAACAAAGACAAACTTTTTCCTATTAAAAAGTACACAAAATCTGAAAGAAATATCCCACCATAGCCATGCAACTCTGAGAGGAGTCCGTAAACAATAAGCAACAAAATATGCTAAAATACAGAATAAAGTCATGCTATCAGAAATAAATTCCAGAGAAGATTAGTGTCACAGACAAACTAGTTCCAACGCAATATTTAAAAACAAAAAAAAAAATCTGAATAGTTATCAAACGAGTTTTTTTTAATAATTAAAAAAACAAGAATTAATCTTTAAATATATGTTTAAACAGGAGGTGCGGCGGCTCAGTGGTAAAGCGCTTGGCTTCCGAACCTGGGTTATGGGTTTGAATCCTGTTGAAGACTGAGATTTTTAAGTTTGGGATTTTCAGGCACCTCTGAGTCCGCCAGCTCTAATGGGTACTTGACATTAGTTGGGGAAAAGAAAAGGCAGTTGGTCATTGTGCTGGCCTTATGACACCCTGGTTAACCGTGCGCCACAGAAACAGATGACCTTCTGCCCTTAAGATCACTATCTGAAAGGGGAACTTTAAAATATGTTTGAACAAAATAAAATAGATTGTGATCTGAATAATTGACCAATTTCTCTTTAAATAAAAAAAAAAATAACTTAATGACCTATTCAATGAAAGTTGCGGGAGGGGGGGGGGGGGGGGGGTTTACACAAAGAAAAATATTTTGTTTTTAAATGATAGAGAATTAAAATGAATTAATTTTTTGCATTCCTGAAGTAATGGAGGTCAGCAATTTATAGTAAGTTTAAGCAAAAAAATACCTTCAACAACAAATCTATCTTTTATTTCTTACTAGATAATTTATTAGATTATATTACCTAGCTCTCAACTCAAGTTGAACAGAAGCTCTCTATTGTTTAACTCTTGCCGGCTCCAAGGGCAACTGAAAAGAAAAAAAAAAGAAAAAATATATAAATATACTTTACTTTGATATAGATAAATAGATGTAGTTAGAAAGATATAGATATATAAGTATGTTACTTTAATACTGTAATAACAAACTAACAATATATAATGGTATCATTGAATCACTGACAGTGCACTTGTACAATTACTAAGCTGACCTCACTTAAACAACATAACTCTCTTCTAATAAAGAGTTTACAAAAATCTTCCAGAGCTCCATTGTAACACCATGGGCCAATTGCCAGTTGATTTGAGATGGTCACCTGGTTATATCAGAGGCCATCCCCATACTAGAATTCACAACAGTATCGCCTGAAGTACACTGGCCTCTGTCACATGGTGGACACCCTTACCCATACCGTCAGTTTATTTATAACAATAAATATATACTAGCTGATACCCCTGCTACACTTAAGTTTAAATAGTTAGTATTATATATGTTTGCATAGTCATGTAAAACAATGCTCTCATCTTTAATCTTCTGTATTGAAGACATTGCCATTATTATTTTTTTTATATATTTTATTTTTCCTGGAACACTCTTAAACCCATCAATAAAACGACCCACATTACAATTATCCCTCATCCCCAAAAAAATATTCTAGCCCTCAAATTCTTAGTCATTTTTCTCTCTCTTTCATCCTACAAATGAAGGGGACACAACCCCCTATTATAGACTATGGAAAAACACTTCTTAGGCCCATCAGTTGTAGCCTTTCATCTTTCTGCACCATAATGCCTCACACATACACATGCAATATTTTCAAATGAAATGCCCCTTTGTGGAACAGTTGTAAACTTATTTTAGTCCACTCTTTACATATTTATTTTTATTTTGTCAGTCATAGATCTAGATTTAGAGAGGCAGCTTATTTAGAATAACACAATGTCTCCTCTAATAAAACAGCTGCCCTTGAATTCTAAAAGCTCATAACTATATCTGATATCTGTGCAATGCTATGTTATGCTCCAATCAAAACCATTCTATCTCATGCGAGTTCACACAGCTGCTCGACTTTTCAGGCGCTCTTCAAATAACTGAATAACGCTTAGCAAACATTTAAAGCATTTATTTACTGGGGAGAAATGGTTGTCGAGTCTTCTCTCTCAGCGTCTCTATTGTTTCTTCTAGCGTCTCTAAATATGTCATATTTCCTGTCTAATTCCATCTACTCATACATTTAGTCTAAGAAAATGGAAACAACAGGCATAGCGCCATTAAAAGATGAACATAACATAATACATAATGATAATGAAACTAAAGCAAACATCCTAAACAAATACTTTGCATCAGCATTCTCAGCCCCAGGAGACAAAGACATATTACTGAATTTGAACCAACTAGACAACATAGAAGATTTAGTAGTACAAGAAAATGGAATTCAAAAACTATTAGCCAACAACAAACCAAATAAAACGTCTGGACCTGATGGTATTCCAGCTAGATTACTCAAAGAACTAAGCAATGAGCTAGCCCCAGTGTTCAAAATACTCTTTCAGGCATCACTTAACCAGGGCAGAGTACCAAAGGACTGGAAAGAAGATAATGTCACCCCCCTATTTAAAAAAGGAGAAAAATCTGACCCAGGAAACTACAGACCAGTATCACTTACCAGCATCACATGTAAAATCCTAGAACACATAATATGTAGCAACATCATAAACCACTTAGACAAGCATAATGTCCTCACCCCATACCAACATGGCTTTAGGAAATATAGATCATGTGAAACACAACTAATAGGACTAATTGATGATTTTTCAAAAGGTTTAGATAATAGTGAACAAATAGATGCTATCTTACTTGATTTTTCCAAGGCTTTTGACAAAGTTCACCACCATAGTTTGCTTAAAAAATTAAAATATTTCAGCATTAATGGTCCACTGCATCAGTGGATTGAAGATTTTCTGATAGGGAGAGAACAAACTGTAATAATAAATGGCTCTAAATCAACACCGATAACAGTAAACTCAGGTGTACCTCAAGGAACAGTCTTGGGTCCACTACTATTTTTAATTTACATAAATGATTTACCGAATTGCATTACTTCAGGAACAAAAGTCAGATTATTTGCAGACGATTGCATAATATATAGAACAATAAAAACAACACAAGACACAAATATTTTACAAAGAGAATTAGATGAATTACAGAAATGGGAATCAAATTGGAGCATGTCTTTCCACACAGAAAAATGTCAGTTGTTAAGAGTAACAAAAAAACTAAAACAAATGAATTCCACTTATCTTATTCATGGCAAACCAGTAACACAGACTAAAAACGCAAAATACCTAGGTGTTATAATAAATGAAAAACTGTCATGGAATCCACATATTGATGAAACTATAAAAAAATCCAACAAAGCATTAGGGTTTATTAAAAGAAATTTCTATAAATCAAATAAGAACATAAAACTAAAATGTTATTTAACCTTGGTTAGGCCAATAATAGAATATGCATCCTCCGTTTGGGACCCCTCTACTCAAGAAAACATTAAGAAACTGGAACAGACACAAAATAGAGCAGTGAGATTCATAACAAACGAATATTCACATTTGACTAGAGTAACACCTTTAGTAAAATCACTAAATTAGAAAGCCTTCAGGACAGAAGACTCAAAAGTAAAGTAGTAATTATACATAAAACACTGAACCATAATCTTCAAATACAAAAACTAAATTTAATAAAATACTCTGAAAGACACAAAGATAAAGGCACATTCCTCGTCCCATATGCTAGGACAAATTTGTACAAATACTCCTTCTTCCCTAGTGCTATTAGAGCATGGAATGGGTTGCCTGAGCTAGCCAGGAAAACCAGTGACTTGGCAGAATTTAAGTCATTGGTTAATATGCATGACTAAATGCATGACGCGTAGGACATAATCATCTTCTTTTTTGAAGTAGCGTCTGTATTATATAAGATAAGATAAGATACTCTTTTGGTCCGAGATTACCACTCAAATTACTATAAATATGCATCATAACAGCTAATGTTGAAATAGTTGTTAATGTGTATACGGCCTTGAACGCTTTTAAATTGATCCATAAAAGGACCTGCATTAAAAAGCTACCCCACAGCTGACACAATTTTCTATCCCTCAAATTAAATTAACTCCCTTTATTTTTGTCTCTTTCATCCTTAATCTAACGGCCCACAAACCCCTATTATGGAGTCACCACAAGCATTTCTTAGGCCCATCACTTGTCACCTTCCATCTTCCCTGCACTATAATGCCTCACACATACACACGCACAATATTTTCAAAGGAAATGCACCTCTCCACATAACAGATTGAAAGAAGAAACATCACTATTTGCACTCTTTACATATTTATTTTAGTCAGTCATGGATCTAGATTCTTTTCTCCACACACAAACGCTTTCATACACATGTAAAAACACATTTGATAATCACAATGATCTAAGGATAATTCCTTAAATACTCTGACAATTATCTACATCTAAAGGAGAATTATATTTAAGATCTAGATCTGTGAAGAAATATACAAATAGCAAGATGGAACGAAAGAAAGTTATGCACCAAAAAAAGTGTTAATAAGTGCTTAAGTGGATGGAATTATTGTTTTTTACTTTCAACATTAAAATATTGGCTTTCAAAGATGTAGGTAGAAACTGCGAATAAAATAATCATTTTTGCTAAATTTTTACTGCTGCTGTTTCTATTTTTGTCCATTATTGTCCATGAAAAGTGGGAGAATTAGAGATCATTATCATGAGTTGTCAGGACCAAGAATTTTAAATATATAATTTAATTTATAATTTTTAAAAATAATATTTAAGAAAACCTAAAAACCTTTCTAGCAAAGTTACAGTTCAAGTAACTCTACCAAGCATTGGCAGTGCTCTATCAGTACAGACACTAAGAGTTTACTTAAATTTAATTGGTAATTTTCCAAACATGACTGTACTTTCTTAAATATGTGTGGCTCTCAAAGATGTGAAATTATCATCAACTGCTATTATAAAAATGTTTAACTGGGCAAATCACAAATATTAGCAGAATTGTTCAAGGAAAATCAAAGAAAGAGCATGCTCAGAAACATCATGAGGAAATTCCTCAATGTGTCCTGTAAATGTCTGCATTGAGGAAAAGGTTTCATTTATCTTAATTTATTTTCAATACTTCTATCACCCCTGGTTTTGTGTTATGTATTACTATCATCATAGATAACAATTAAATCCTATCAGCAACATTTTCAAACTATACATGTCCGTTTGGTATGGACAGAGATGAGGTTATAGTTGTTAATTGTTTGTAGTTCACAGCTTCTGATATGCTGAAAATATTGCCTTTTTACTTTCCTTGGTGCACAACTTTGGGGGGAAATTCTGAGTTTGTATTTCCACACATAGGCTACTGTCTTTTTGATGTTGTTGTTTTGTTTTGTAAGTTCATTGAGTGCTTTGTGGAAGTTAAAAATTAAGTTAAAATTGTATGCTTGTGTAACCATGATGATCTAAGTCCATGTCTAGCTGGCCAATGCTTTCAGAACAAGCTGCAAAGCTCTATTCAACTACAAAAGACCAACATTTTCTATTGGCTCTCTGCATTTTGACCTCACATTACCCCCACTGGGTCGACCTATTTTCACCACCGGAACAATACACAGGAGCATAACTTTAGAGTGACACTCATGCTTGCTAACATACACAAAAACTCACACCACAATATTTCCCCTATCTTTCAAATGCTGTTGGTACACCTGCACAAAACAGCCCTGCTGCTCCACCAAATACGTGTGATAACTTTCTACGTGTAATTGAGAGATCAAAGTGATTGAGACAATTATTATAGAGGTATCTCCCTACTTGACATAGATGGCAATTTTTTCCTTGTGGCACTATCCAGGCTGCAAGTGATAGCTTCTAGAGTTTATCAAGAGTCTTATGTGAATTCAGGAGTGCTAAATCCACTATCAACACAATATTCTTAAACTACTGCAAGAGAAATTTTGAGAAGGAATTTGGATTTTGGATTCTAGAAGTACAGACCCCATACATCATAATATGATAATTATTGATCTGACAAATGCCTTTGACATGGTCAGCAGAAATGGCCTTTTCAAACTCCTAAGAAAAATAGGATGCCCTCCCAATTTACTTAAGCTCATTGAATGTTTTCATGAGGAAACAAAATGTATAGTGAAAGTTAATGGAGCCTTTTGGAGCACCTTTTGAGGTCAGAAGGGATGTCTGCTTGCACCTACTCTGTTTGGATTATTCTTTTCCTGCCTACTGCCTTATCATTACAGAATGTTCATTTCTCCATACCTTTGGAAAACTCTTCAATGTATCCAGATTGAGGACAAAAACCAAAGTTAGTAAGGTACTAATCAGAAAACTTGTCTACACTGATGATGCTTCAGTTGTTGCTGAACAGGCTGGCTGCTCAGCTTCAAGCCATGGTTGACTATCTATGTGCTGCATGCAAAATGTTTGGCTTCAATATTAGTAAAAGCATGACCAAAACACTATTTCAAAAAACAAACACTGCACTTCACCATAAATGATCAACCACTGAAATTGTTGACCATTTTTTTCTTTATCTTGGCTCAATCTTCTACAAGGAAAAAAAGCTGAATCTTAAGGTGGATTTTCAAAATAAGGTGGTAAGATAAAATAACCAATGCGGAAGTGCTGCAAAAAGCCAGGACATCCACGCTTTTACCAGCAATAGATGCCTTAGCTGGCTTGGTCATATTTAAAGAATGAAAAAGGTTGACTCTCCAAAGACATTCTGTAGGGTGATATGATAGAAGGCAGGACATGAGAGCCCCAGGTCGCCCACTTTTAAGGTACCCTATGTATACAAATACAACATGAAGCTCTTCAAAATTAACACTAACAGTTGGGAAAAAGAGGCACTGAATAGATCCACAAGAAGAGCAAGCATAAAGGAAGGGTCCTTGATTGCAGATGGCAAACACATCAGAAGTACAAAGAAAGTTAAAAATACAATAGCGTCTAGTGATTATAGCTATATCATATCCAACCTGTGGCTGCAGCTGTGTATCAAAGATTGACCTCTTCACATAAACAGTTGCAAAAGGGATAGGATTGACTCTCGAGACGTAAAATGCAACAGGTATTTGAATACAATATAAACTAAGGCAACAAAAATCTAATGAAAGGAACAAACTTGCATTTGATCTTTTATAACAAGCTGCAACACCTTATTATTTTACTAGTAAATGTTCCTAACTCACAAACTAAGACTTGCCTACACTTTGATTAAATTCAACTGGCTCTCAATCTCTGATCAAATACACAACAAGACCACGGGGCATAACTTAAGAGTGACACTCAATGACACACACACACACTCACTAAAATCACATTCAAAACAGTAAGTGTAAGTACTAACTTGAGTCTAGATCTAGACTCTTTTGACTATGACTAGATTTTGTATCATTATTATCATTATCTATATCTATATTTTAGTCTTGTCTATAAATATAAGTACAGTAACAATAGTCTAGTCACTAGTCTTATCTGATATATATTTATTACAGATGTTGCTTAAAAAAAAAAAGATAATTATGTCCTACACATTTCAGTTCTCTATCTAATCTAGTCATGCATGTTAATTATTGTTAATCAATGACTTAAACTCTGCTAGGTCATTGGCAACCCATTCCATTCACTAGTGACTTTTAAGTGACTTTATTATACTACTACTCATATATTTATATAGACTATAGATCTAGTGACCTGTACCTATACTCTTATTATAGATCTAAAGCTGCCATATCGAACAAGTTAAGCCGAATTGCTGCGATTTTTCACATTTGAATAATTGAAGCTCCATATCGGCTAGACCTAGAAAAAAAATGAAACCATCTATAAACTTGACATCCATTGGTCTATAAAAATAGATTTGCAGCAGTTTCAATATGCGTAGTTAAAATAAAATCTATGTTAAAGAGGAGTGGGGTAGGTATGACAAAATGTTAACTTCATTAGACAATTTGTTTTCCCTAATTACGATATCAAACACTTTGTAAAACATACCAGACAATGCATTTTAAAAATGTTTTAATCATCTAATTCTTTCATTTCAGGTATTTTCTGGTCAAGCAAGAGGTGAACTACCAAGTACAAAAGAAAAGAAAAGGCTAATTACCATACATATGTCAGTGATAGTTCAAAATTTAGGCAAGGTCAATGCTATAAATAGATTTAGCAATGGCAGGGGAGAGCATACTTAATATAAATTATTTTAGGGGGAAAAGGGGAGTAAATCTGAAAAAAAAAAAATTGGTTTTGTCAAAATAATGTTTAATAAATATGTATACTATTCATAAATTACTTGTAAAAGTGTGTTTTGTTGTCTTGCCTTGATACTAAAAATTAACTGATTATTTACGGTTATTTTTGCTTTGAACATTAAAGAAATCATTGCATGAAAATACATGAATGCTCACACAAAAAAATGTGTTTGATGTTGTCTCTAAAATAGTAAACCTTATAGAGCATCCCTTATAACTCTGGATAGGTTTAATGGAAAGCAAGGGAAGTGTAATATAGTATGCTCTCCTTTCAATCCTGAATCCAAATATATAGGTCTTGCTTGGCTAATGCACCATGGGGCTTAACAGTAGCCTTAGTACCAGAAGCACCCCCATTCATGTGTATTTGGTCAGAATAATACTCTTTCATACCAGTGTACTTTATCGCTTGGTAGAAAAACGATCTTGCACAGGAATACTAAATGTGTTAAAAAACAGAAAAATGGATAGCGCACCATAATACCACAGTATTTCTGTACTAGCCATCAAGTGAAAAATAAAG
This sequence comes from Biomphalaria glabrata, assembly GCF_947242115.1. Taxonomy (NCBI): domain Eukaryota; kingdom Metazoa; phylum Mollusca; class Gastropoda; family Planorbidae; genus Biomphalaria; species Biomphalaria glabrata. Next base: position 23,958,032 of record NC_074726.1, on the reverse strand, counting down.
ACGCATTAATAAAAATAAGGAAAATAATATATATATATACAAAACCATAATAAGACCAGCAGCAATGTATGGAAGTGAGACCTGGACACTGACAAAGACATCTGAAAATTTACTTAACACTTGGGAAAAAAAAATTCTTAGGAAAATCTATGGTGCCATACAGGATGAACAGGGTGGAGGACACGCACTAACCATGAGATATATCAATTGTATGAAGACCCACCAATAGTGAACGAAATAAAAAAGAACAGACTACGTTGGGCAGGTCACCTTGAAAGAATGTCAGACAACAGAGGGGTGAAAATCGTATACAGGCAAAAACCAAAAGGTAGGCGACCCAAAGGCAGACCCCGAATGCGATGGATAGACGATGTGGGAGCAGATCTGAAGCAGCTTGGGGTTAGGGCGTGGAGACGAAAGGCCCAGGAGAGATCTGAATGGAAGGATGTGTTAAAGCAGGCCAGAGCCCTCCATGGGCTGTAGCGCCACTGGGATGAATGGATAATAAAAATAAGGTGATATGTCTGATATATAGGCCTATGGTATACAAAAGGGAATGTTCAATATGGCAGCTTTACTCTAGCATTGTTCAGAATGGTCCCAACAGTTAAATGATTACCAATCTAACATACTGATGATTTCATTACTGATACTATTATGTCTTAGTTAACTTTGTAACTCAGTGGAAACTCAGACTCAGTCTGTACTACAGTCAGACTACGCCACTACAGTAACTTGCAGTTACTTACACTTAACACTACACTACTTACACTTATGACTTAGTTACAGTACTTCTCACTAGACTAGATGACTAGATCTAGATCTAGATCTAGTTCTAAGACACAGACTATGACTAAGTGAAGAAGTATAACTCTAAGTACTCAGACTCTTAACTAAGGCTAATTTGTAATTTGTACTAGCCTTGCCTTTGCCCTGTCCCTGGTGAGTGTGAGTATGACTGGACTGAGAAGAGTCAGAGACTGAGACAGACTTGACAGAGACTGAGAGAGCCTGTGTCACTGTGTGTGAGAAGTGTGTGTGACTTACGACTTACGACAGTTACGACTAAGTCTAGATCTAGATAGATCTAAAAGTCGAGTAGTTTAGACTTTAGATGGTAAGACAAAGATATCTCTAATATATATAGATCTAGATTAGATCTAGGTAAATCTAGAGTATGTCTAGCACTAGCTCTTAGACTTAGCCTTACTTCTTACTAGGGGCAGTCTCTAACTACCTGTTTGTTATCACTTTCAGAACGACATCCGAAAACATTTATTTTACGACATTATTGACAGATCTTGTTTGCGACAACAACAACAAAAAAAATGAACTCGGTAATGGCAGCGCCCTTGGAATAAAATTGATAATACTACAAAAGAAAAGAGCTGAGATTACTAGATCTAGATTTACGAAATTTTGTATTGATCCCAATAAGTAACTTAAATAAGGTTAGTCAAAATGTAAACCTAAACTCTTATAAGTCATAATAAGTTATTCTTTAATATTCTACTAGATATCTAGTCTATTTCTTAGCTAGACTCTACTACTCTACTCTAGTCATTCTAGTGTCTAGACAGTCTAGTCTAACTGACTCTAACCTTAAACTAGACTTACTAGACTAGATTTATAAACTTAACTAATCTAGGTCTAGTAACTAGTAGTAGTAATTACCAGACAGTATACGTCAGTGTCAGTATAGTTAAGTATTACTAGTAAAATAGTATCTAAGTATGGACAGTATGGTATGTTTATGATTAAATGTATTAAATTTATTAATAGTAATAGTAGTATTACTCATTAGTAATAGTAACTAGACTAAGGGCGACTAAGGCTGACTACGTCACTAGAGAGTAAGTAGTAGAATCTATAAAGTAGATCTACTAGATGAAGATCTAAGTCTAAGTCAACTTTAACTAACTCAAAAGGAACACCAGTGTGAGTTGAGTTGACATTATAAATAAATCATTAGAGACCATATTTGCCATTAGTAATTAGTTTCTAGATCTATTTCAAATCTAGTTTGTTGTAGATCTAGAGAATCTATATAAATATTTAATGTAAATGTAAGGATTAGACTATTTAGACCTAAGACTAATAAGTCTAAGTAAAAACTGATTGTATCTATGAAATAATGAACTCCTCATCCTTTGTCTTAAAAAGTAGTAAATATAATCTTAAAATTTGTTATTTATAGAGTCTAATATCATAAACTTTCTTTTTGCGCCATTTCAAGACAGACAGGTCTTAATAAAATATATATTCATTTTCCCATGCTCTATATCCCCCATCTCTGCTTAGAAACCATCGATACTCATAAGTGTAATGTGCTATAAGCCAGTAACGCATTACCGACATATAATATTACAGTACAGAATAAATAATTGATGATCTCAAAAAAAATTAATTTATAATATAATATTGCATCTTCACTGTTATCCCCTCACCCTGCTCATGACTTTTTAAAAATTTAAAACGCCATATCTACATCATACATGCAATGCATTTCACACCCACATTATTTTTTCTCTACTTTCTTGTGTCAAAATGATCCAAATTCTCCCAGTTATCTTATATTGTTTTGGTGACTACATATTGGTGACAAAAAAAAGACTTCTTTTACTTAACACAGAGAGGATCATAGGACACTCATGTTCATCACATGCACACTATTGTTTTCTAAAACATATATATATATATATATATATATATATATAATGCAATATAAAATACAATATAATAATAATATTTTATTTTCCAGATTGAAACTTTATGATTCAATTCTGTAGACTGTCATGGCTTCAAACTTGAAATCTGTCTGTCGCTACTTTTCTACATCCTCAAGACTTCTCAAAAAACCAAACATTCAGAAGCCCAGAGTACCTTGGACAGAGAGACGAATTCTGAATGCAGTGAGTACACCCATATTACCCCCAGATGAAAGGCCGCTGCCCATAAGATGTTGTGATGAAATGAATGCTAAAATAGCAGCAAGAGAAACAGAGGTAAATAGAACAATATACATAAAGATACTTTTATTTGTTGTTGTTTACTTTTTAGTTACAGAATTAGTATGTTGTTGATAAAAATTTAGAGGAGGCGCGGTGGCTGAGCTGTAAAGCGCTTGGCTTCTGAACCGGGGGTCCCGGCTTCAATTCCTGGTGAAGTTTGGGATTTTCAATTTCAGCATCTTTGGGTGCCTCTGAGTCCTTCCAGCTCTGATGGGTACCTGACATTTGTTGGGGAAAAGTAAATGCGGTTGGTTGTTGTGCTGGCCACTGACACCCTTGTTAACTCTAGGCCACAGAAACAGATGACCTTTACATTATTTTTCCTATAGACCACAAAGTCTGAAAGAGAAACTATGAATGTGATAAAAATGTGGGTTTAAAAAAATTGATTAAATGAGTACCTTTTATTTAGAAGAGTTGCATCACTTCAGAAAAGTTAATATCAGAATTCTTAATTTCCTCCTGTTAGATTATGAAATCTCTTCTTTATTACAAATGTTTTTAATTAGTTTCTTTTTGTTAGCTATCTAACAGAAAGCTGTGCTAATAATCAGTGTTAAAGCTAGACCTAAGATTGTATAATGAATACCTCGCTTAATCTTAGTGCAATTTTTTTTTTTACTGCCAATCAACATCCTAGGCTATAGAAGCAAAGAAATGGCATAATCTTTCATTGGGATCTTTTACTTTTAAAGGGAAACTTAAATCAGTTTAAATACCCTCTAACCTATTTTATTTTTCCAACTGGCACATGCTTACAAAGCCAAACAATCAATATATATAACAGGTAACCTTTTCTTACTCTTCATTGGTTCAAACCTGGGCACTGGGAAGGTATTTGGAAAACATTTCTAACCCTAACCGAGAAATGTAAAGGTTTATGTATATATCTTTGGGAAGAAATTATTAGCTACTTGGCAACAAAGTGAAAACTCCAGTTTGACCATTATTATTTTCAAAATATAATCATCTTAAAATCAAATTTGGCTATTTTGAGTTCAGGGGGTATTCTTGGCCACAACTCAAATTTTTCTTTGTATTCAGAAAAGAAATAGATAAATAAATAGAAATTCTTATACATTTTATCTTATGTAGAAATTAGCTGGACTGGAATAGCCGACCATGATTGTGCAAGCTGCTGGGGAAAGACTACTTGCAATATTGAAGCTTTATAAAAAAAATAAATAGAATGAAAAATAATAGACCAATTCATCATATTTATGAAGGAGGAATTTTTTTTTCAAAAAAAAGAAATCATTTATGTTTCATATTGTATTTCCAGCTGTCCCAAGCTTACAAAGCCTTCAGAAAGAAACAGATCGTGAAAATGTTCACTGAGAACAAGATGGTCGCCATTTGCCACATTGTACCAATGATACCAAGAGATGCTTTCAGTGTCAGGGCGAAGATCATGGCTGCACAGATTAATCTTTGTTTTGCTAATAAAAAGTTTGTCAGGTTAGACATTGATTTGATTAACATTACAGTACTGCCCTAAAAAGGCTCCCAAAGTGGCGAAACACTAAGAAACAGACTCTTCCAGCTACAAGGTACAAGAAAAAAAATGAATTGGGTAAACAATCATGACAAGTGTGACGAACACACTTGCGGGGATTATATTATCAGACTTGATAATTCAATGAAATGAAGAAAGAAACATCTCTGTATTTTCTTAAACTTCTTTTAATAATACTTCTTCAACTTTCACATAAAATGACTTCTCAATTCAATAACAACTTGACTTGATACTTCATAAATAAAACTTAAACGATACATAAAACTTCACTTAGTATAACTTCAACTTCAACTAATAAAACTTTAACTAATGGACCCGCTAATATATTAAAACTTATAAACATTACTAATCGAGGACTGAGCGAGGACCCCATCTAACTGACTTTCTCTTAATTTATACCTTTCTTAATCGTACATTCCAGAATCATGGAAACTTCTCCCCTAATTATTTTAGTAACTTTGACCTTCTAGAAGCTGACGTGTGCTATTTTTTTCCCTTAACCTCTTTCTTTGATTGGATACCTAAAATTAACTTGTTTACGCTGGACACTTGCACTGGTTTGAACTCGCTTCTAGAAACTGGTCGAAATAGGTCACAGACTCGACTCGTGACAACAAGAATGTGAAAGCTATTAGCAATGCTTAATTGTACAGATGCCCTTGACATGTGCCACATGTAAAAGTGTATCATTTGTCAGATACATATAATTACCAAAACAATAGTAAAGGTTTATTATTCATTGGCCAACCTCCATATCAAAATTAGAAAGAAATTAATTTACTGTTCAGCAAATAATTTATGGGGGGGGGGGGGGGGGGGGGGGGGGATTTTAGATAATTTACAAATTCAAGCAAACTATTTCTGTGTAAGATAAGCAGTAAAAAAAAATGTCACTGTGTTTTTTCTGTTTCATTTCTGACAGAGAATATCTTGAAGAAAGCAAATATCGTAACTTGGAACCATATATAGCCTCTGATACAGTCTATGTGGTCAGCCCAGATAACAAGGTTGCTCAGCTTTTGGCTGTGTTACGTAAGACTCCAGAGTTGCAGCTCCTGGGTATGTATTCAGTTATGGTCATTACATAAAAATTGTTAGTTTTATGTTATAAATAATTTTTTTTTAAAAATAGGGCTTTAAGTGTCCAATGACACATCTACCCATGACACTTATGAAGCTTGCAGCAAACAGTGCTACACCCTGGCAGAAACAGCTGGAAACTGCTGTGTAGCAACATCATTTTGGACATAGCTAATACCCAGGCTTTCATCTCATTTGTAGGAGATGATTCATTATTCATTTGCCACTTAAAAGTTCCCCATTCAGACCTTGCGATCTATAGGGCAGATGATGTAAAGGTCATATGTTTTCTGTGGCCCACCGTTAATGAGGGTGTTTGTGTCCAGCTCAACAACCAACTGCCTTTACTTTTGTCCGTCTAATGTCAGGTACCCAGCTGGGTAGACTCAGAAGGGCCCAAAGATCCAAAATTAGAAATACCCAGTCTTTGAGCCCGGGATCCCCGGTTCAGAAGCCAATCCCTTTACCACTCAGCCACAGCGCCTCCATTGCCACTTCAGGAGTCCATAAATGTCTAGTCTGTTAAACAGTAAAACAAAAAAAAATAAAAAAATTCGCATTTGAGGTTGATGAGATATGTAAACTGTTTTTCTCAATGTTCCTATGCCATTTGCAGATAAATGACCAGCACAACAATCAACATTCTTCACCCAACCAACGGATACTCTTTAGAGCAGGCTTACAGTTATTTTCAACTTAATTGTCTGAACTTGGAAATAAAGAACTACGGTTTAGTAACGGAAATAGTAGCCCAAAGAATGAAATGTTTTATTACACTGGGTGGCCCCAATTAATCAATGTTGTAATTAAGCAGCATCAACTAGAATTAGAATTTTGAATATCTGAATATAATTAAGTTGATTTTAATACTTGAAATGTCAATTGTATAGCTTTTAGCGTCACATTTAGGATTTGCTGGGTAGAGAAATAGATAGTTTTTGAAGTATTAATGGGGAGGACATGGTCTAAAATTTGCAGATTTGCCAATTAACAAATAATATGTAATCTAAATATGCTTTAATCCTTACAGTTAATCCTAAATGTTCTACAATATTGTCCATTTTGGTCACTCTTGTCAGTTTTAGTATTCTCATTAAAATTGTTGATACACAAAGGTATATGTCGGCAGTACCTCGGGTCTTTCAGTTGATTTTGGTTAAGATTTTGTTTTAAAATTAATTTTTGAATGAAATTGAAGTTGTTATGTTTACTTCACCTGTGTAAATGACTTTGTTCCATTTCTAAACAAATTTTTTTAAAATAAGTAATGATGTTTTTAATTTCAAACTACTATTTCATGCTAAAAAAAAAAAAAAAAAAAAATTCAAAGGTACCACTTCAGAGATGATGTGAAGCTCATCTGTTTCTATGGCTGACAGTTATTGAAGGTGCCATGTGGCTAGCACAATGACCATATTTTCCTTTAATTCCCCAATTACAATTGGGTGGACTCAGGGGTGTCCTAAAAACCCATAATTCAAAATTCCAGGTTTTAACAAGATTCAAACTCGAGCCCTTCCCCCCCTCCAGTTCAGAAGCCAAGTGATGTACCACTGGGCCACCACACCTCTTATCTTAATATGCAATGCCATTGTATTTTATGAAATATCAAGCAGACAATCTTTCAGTCAATCAGTTCCAGCACAATCAATTTTACAATATTTTCAGTTCCAGCACAATCAATCTTACAATATTTTCAGTTACAGCACAATCAATCTTACAATATTTTCAGTTACAGCACAATCAATCTTACAATATTTTCAGTTCCAGCACAATCAATCTTACAATATTTTCAGTTCCAGTACAATTAATCTTACAAGATTGTCAGTTCCAGCACAATCAATCTTACAATATTTTCAGTTAAAGCCCAATCAGTCATACAATATTTTCAGTTCCAGTACAATTAATCTTACAATATTTTCAGGAACCTTATGAATTAATTTTTTTTCTTCAAATTAACAAACAAAAGTTTGAACAATTTTTGGTTTTAAAAATGAACTTTAGTTGAACTGATCTTGTATACCATTTAGTTCATCTTGTGCTTTAGTTCAACCTGTTTCTTTTTGTTTATCAGGTGGACTTGTGGAAGACACTATAATGTCAAAGGAAATGATGATAAATTTCTCCAAGATGCCTCCCATTGAAGTATTACAAGGAGAACTATTGACCATATTAACATCTTCTATAGCTACCACTAGCCATCTTCTTTCGACCCAGCAAGAACAGCTTTCTTACAACCTAAGCCAGCTTACACAGCGAGGGGTTGAAGCATCTGTAGAAACAAATAATGATGAACATAAGGATATTGAGGTCAAAGAAACATGAGACAATGTTGAATGTAATAATAGTTTTGTTATGTGAATGAATGTTTCTGTTTGTTAGCTGTCAATAAAATACAGATATCATACATCTACATGTTGTGGTTTATATTGTCAAATATTGTTTTTTAGTGTTTGGTTTTGAGTGTCTTTTAATTAGCATTAGAGTTTTGCCTGGTCATGTGGTATACATTGTACATTCATCATGATAGTTCGAGTTCTGCCCAACGCCATTCCCTTGGACCCTGCTGGAGGTTGGGGCCAGGACTTAAATAATCTTTAATGTTGAAGACTGTTAGAAACAAGTAAATCCAAGTAAATAAAATGATCATTAGGGGGACAATAGCACAAGATTTTATAATCAGGCTAATTTACAGTCCATTCTTTGCCTATAAAATTGGTAACAACTTTCTTCCCTGAGAACAAACCATAATATACACCACTAAGAAAAAGAAATGAATTGTGGGATATAGTGTAAACTGCTTAGCCACCATCTTTGATTCTGATTCGACTCACTCCAGTTGATTTGTGTTAGCGAAGCATTCGATGCAGCAAGGAAAATTTCTCCCAGAAACCCCCTCTCCCGTAAGTCAGCAAAAGAGATTGGACCAGAGTGCTCTGAGTATGCTTTAGTCAATTTTTCTATTAACAGTCAAATCTGGTTTATCTGACCACATCTGGGTATAACTATTTTGGTTCTAATAATTGGCTGGTCGAATAACTTGATTCGATTGTATAATAGGATTGGTTTTTGGGTACTTAAAAATTCAGAGTAGCAGCTGTTCCAATTTAGCCAGTAGTCCGAATAACTAGGTCACGTTAAGTGGCGAGTATTATGCAGGGCCGGATCTCAGGAAGTGGACGCCCCTGTACTTTTTCAAAATTTTTTACAGTATTACCAACTGTAGGATTTAAAGTATGGTTAGTAAAAATGCGAAAAGAAAACTGTAACAGAAAAAGCACTAAAGTTGCTGACCTGTCAAACTATGGATATTTTTAAAATCTCTTTTGTGATGACCCCTCTCTTGTGGTGTCCCCACCTTCCCCTCCCCAAAATCTGGCCCTGCTATTATGAGTTCTAAGATCGCCTCCAAGCAGTTAGGTTTTATTTATTTATTTTTTGGTTTCTTTTGAACACAACAGGCTTTTCACTTCAGAAATAGATTTTTACTAAGACCTTACTTAGAGCTACAATGTCAAGTGCATAAAGAAAGGTTGGTCACAAGGAATGAAAAGAGGCCAACGGTTGTCAAACATAAAAACATAGAACTTGCAAAAATATTCAACTCGCAATGCTGAAGGGGGAAACTTCTCTCACACAAACACTTTACATTTTAAAATGTAGAAATAAAGGAATATACCTACTTCTTGGCTACACGACACGATCTTATCCTTTCGTAACTTCTTATTGACTAAAGAGGCCAATCCTTGACCTTGACACTCACTGGTAACTCAGTGACAACTGCGGTCACAGCTTGGGAATCTGTCATCACCAGAAGATGCAGCACTTTCACTACTGTTTCTACTTTCTACCGACAACTTTCTAGATCTGAATGTCACAAAAACTAAAGAACTTATAATAGATTTTAGAAAGAAAAAACAAACTATACGTGAACTGCAAATAAACACTACATCTATAGAACAAGTAAAGGCATATAAATATCTAGGCGTTATCATCAATAACAAGCTATCATGGGAAGACCACCTTGGAACTCTGACAAAGAAAACAGCCCAGCGACTCCTTTTTCTATACAAACTCAATAGCTTTAAACTAAACAAGAAGATCCTTGACACTTTTTACGGCGCGACTATACAAAATCTGCTAACATACGGAATAACTTGTTGGCAAGGCAACGCCTCATCTAAACTGTTGCGACGTCTAGAAAACATCATTGAAAAAGCATCAAAAATTACACTGACAAAATTACCACATTTAAAGGAACTTTTTGAACAAAAGTGCCTAAGAAAAATCGAAAAAATCATGGAAGACAACAGCCACCCGCTCCATCAGAACTACGTCAGGTCGTCGCGAAGTGAGCGACTGCTGTCAATCAAAACAAGGACGGAGCGGTACAAAAACTCGTTCGTAACTCACTCGGTCAGACTCTATCACTGCCACTCATTGATCAGGGAACATGAAATGCACCAAGATACCTGTGTGTAGTCGCTGAATGAACTCTATATGTTGTCTGTTGTATTTATGTGTATTTTTCTGTTGTGTTGTCTTTATATGAGAAAAGAGTCCTTGGAATCACAACAAATTTCCGTAAGGATCAATAAAGCAGTCTTAGTCTTAGTCTTAGTCTTACTTCTGGAGTCTATGCCATCTGCAATCCAGGACCCTTTCCTTTTTGCTGCTTCTCCATGTGAATCTACCCGTTACCTCTTTTTCTAACTGTTGGGAGCTTCATGTCTTGTTTGCCTACATCAGTATGCCTTAAAAGTTGATAACCTGCATCTCTCCTTTATTCTATAAGATCACCTTAATAAAGAATGTCTTGTGGGGGTCGGCACTATGATATTCTCAGGGCCGACCCTAACAATTACAGGGCTCTATGCCAAATGGATTGCGCGCGGCCCAGTCATGATAGGGATTAGAAAATGAATTCGTCATTGCATTACATTTTTTATTAAATGAAAGCTGACAATGCCAGTTTTTTTTTTTTTTTTCGCGCGTAGTATTGGAGTCAGGGGCGGACTGGCTATATGGGCTTTTGGGCAAATGCCCGGTGGGCCGGTACCCAAATGGGCCGGTTGGGCCACCGAAAGGGTTCGCATGGATGCCACTAAGTATTAAATTGTTAAAGGTTTTATAATATTCTCTTAATTAAAAAAGCGGACATCTGAGTATCGTATTTAAAAGAAATCACTCTACAGTGTAATACTAATTTGTTCTAGTTATTTTTCCGAAATAACGTGCCTAATAGCCTACATCCGTAGACAGCGCTACTAGTAGTGGGCTTCATCCTGGGCAATTAAAAAGCAACATAAGGCCCTTTTTCAAATACGCAGCTCACAATTATCGACACTAAAACTTAACATAATGATTTTGAGGACAGGTAGGCCTATATTTGGATGCCCATCATATGATAGGCAATTTATGGGCCCGATTGTATGGAAAATCCTGGGCCGACTTTGACACTCAGTCCGCCCCTGATTGGAGTTTACCATATTGAATGACAACCCAAAATGACAATTATATCTATTTTTAAGGACATTTTTATGAGTTTTTATGGGATTTTAATAACTTCAGGAGAGTTCCAGGACTTTTTCGTATATTCTGCAATTTCAGAAGCAGGAGGCCACGGGAACACAGTTACAAGTTATAATGGTTTAATTTAATCATTTACACCTAGAATTAGCACGGGGCCTAAGAAAGTGCGGGGTCCACTGCGGCCGCATAGGTAGCAGTGGACTAAGGATGGCCCTGGATATTCTGATTGGCACTAAGAAAGACACAGGAAACACATCAATTATCAATTCATGACATATAAGACCGTGAATCTAAGCATTGAACAGACCTACTTATTAGGTCATACAGTCTCATACAATATCCCAATTACATCAATGTTCAATGTAGCCTACTGGTGTAGTAGGCTGCTTTAACGAAAATCATTACGATTTTAATGTGCATCTATCTTGAATTATACAGTGACATTTATTGTCTTCACAGATCAATATAACTTTGTTTCGCTAACTAACAAGGGGAGGCGAGCAAGTCGTTTACTAGGTTATTGATGATAAAGTAGTATGGACAGTGGTGTCCCTTTTAACTGCAATCATGACATCAATGGTCTCTGCGAAGACTATACAAAGCTTCCATTGTGATAGACGTTTCATTTTCGGTAATTCAAAAATTTTAATAATTATATTTTGTATCACACAAAATAAACATTATTACGACTTATATCAATCAAGCAAGTTGTTATATTGTTAATCTTAAAAAGTGTTTATGCCTGTCTTGGATGTGGCAAAATATGTAGGTCATAGCTGGGACTGCGTTGCCACGGGAAGTACTAAATTCCTACTTAATCTTTGGACTCGAAGACTAGCCTTTTTAATCATATGAAGTTATTTTTCGTCACTTTCCAAGACAGTCATTACAAACAATTTAAAACTGTCTCTAAAACGTCCCTCTTATCTTATCTCATATAATACAGACGTTAGGCCTACTTCAAAAAAGGTGATGATTACGTCCTACGCGTCATGCATTTAGTCATGCATATAAACAAATGACCTTAATTCTGCTAAGTAACTGGTTTTCCTGGCAAGCTCAGACAACCCATTCTGTGCTCTAATCCATGAATAAATAATTGTTTCCCTTGCTTGTCGTTTAAACATTTCTTGAACTCCTCTAGCCATCTTCAATGGGGTAGCACAATATATGTTGCTGCATTTTTTCTACCACAATTCTTCGGAATTATATTTTTCTAGAACGCAATTGTTCCTTTCAGTAGCGCTAAGTTTTAACTACCCCGATGATCCTATCTGCTTAGAATCTGAAAATTCGCTTGCCTTAAAGCATTGGTCATACTTTTTAAAATCTCATGAAGTCTTGAGGCGATGGGGGGGGGGGGGGGGAATCATCTTACGTAACATTTGAGTCGAAGTAAATGTAGACTGATATCTGTTTGAATAACTTATTCACATAATTGTGGTCTTGCTTCTATTGGCCAGGCCTGTGAAGTCGTACAATAGTACAGTGCATCAATAGTCGAAAGTTGTTTTGCTTTGTTGTTTTGAAACTGTATGCCTATCAACTGTGCTAATCAAATTTCCTAAAGTTGAGGAAGATATCCCACAAAGGAGCTGGCGATGGATGGGTCACACACTTCGGAAACCTGCTTCCAAAAATCCAACATCACAAGACAAACCCTCACCTGGAAGCCCCTAGGAAGAAGATGGGAAACGCACGGTGCAGAGATGTGGATGCAGATGGCAAAGAAGTGAAGACAGTTAAAGGGATTCGCCCAGAACCGAGACGCCTGGGGAAAGCTGGTTGTTGGTCTATGCTACAGACGCAAGCACATGCAAAGATGAAATTAAAACCTTTTAAGTAGATGTCTTAGAACTATTTTTTTTTAAATATTATGCTGAAGTAGTCCTAACAAGTCTTGATAGTACAGTAAGTAAAGGAAAGATCCCCCTCTCTTTTTTCAAATCTTGCGATGGGGGGGGGGGGGCAGTTGGATGATGTTTCTATGGCCGACGTTTGCTGGGGAGAAGAGAAAACCGTGCCTCATATTCTGTTTGATTGCCCCAGACTTGCTGATCTCCGCCTCGATAGGTCTGGGAAACCAAAAAATCTAGACCTGTTTGTAAAACGTTTTACATGTTTCGGATGTTCCTTCAGAGTTGAAGATAATTACTTCCTAGTCCAAACCTCCCGCAGGACGACGGGGGATGGGAGCGGGCAGAGTTTGAACCCGGGACCATCGATAAATCTGAACGACAGTCCAGCGTGCAAACCGCACGACCAGGCAGCCATCATGTATGGTGACATATACGCGCTACGCAAGACAGAAGTGTTTCTGTCCAGGGCTTTTGCAAGAGAGGGTTTAAGCCTCTCAAGCCCTCATTAAAATGGAGTTTGATGATGATGATGATGATGGCTGACAGTTAACAAGGTTGTCATGTAGTAAGCTCAACGTTTAATAGTTTACGTTGGGAAACAAGTCATTAGAGCTTAAACTTTGAAAAAAAAGTGTTTGGGGAACGGAACGTATGCTTAAATATATATATATATATCTTTTTATGTCTTCTATTCTAACAATATCTTCATGTATTACACTTTAACAACGTCCTTTTGTTGTTTAGCTTGATTCGCCTTTGAAGTTCCCAATACTTTCTTCATTAAAACTTTTTTTTGTTGTCTGTTCAATAAGACTACTCATTTCAATTATAAAAAGACAAGCGATCGATCGTGATGCTTCTTAAAGGTGACAGGTACGGGCAGATCATAAAGCTATTAAGTTATCACTACTTCTTCTTGGTCGGAGTATGGACTATCAAGCTACGTAGCCAGGTCTAAGTTATAACAATAGTTTCTGATTGCAAGATGTGGTAGCGGAAACTCGACAATTCATCATGTTTCTCTATTGAATAATGTGATGGGAAATTTTTTGACACTTTATCCTTTAGTGAGTAAACGATTAGTGTATAAGAATATTGAGGTGTGCATTATCATGCTGAATGTCTGTATAAACATGCTGAAGTAGTTTATTAACATGTTGAAATAGTGTATTAACATGCTGAAGTAGTGTATTAAAATGCTGAAGTAGTGTATTAACATGCTGAAGTAGTGTATTAACATGCTGAAGTAGTGTATTAACACATTGAAGTATCGTGGAGAGTCGTGAGCTAAAAGTAAGTCCCATTTGAAAAATCTACTGGCCAAAAGACCATGTCGCGTCAGTGGCGTCACTAGGGTTTGTGTCACCCAATGCGGAAAAAAACAACCTAAAAACAAAATACTCTTGATTATTTTGTTTCTTTATGTTCAACAATAAAACTGTAAACTAATTAATTGATGGTTACACCCGAGAATAGTTTTTCGATACTGCTTTAAAATGTCGTTGTTTTTTTTACATTTTATCAAGTTATTACATAAATTAAAAATTTACAATTATATAATTGAGAAACTTCGAGAAACATATTTTGAATTAGAGATTATTTAGAAGCTTCTTACGGAGAAGATTTTATATTATACTAGTGTTTCTCAGCTGCTGGAATTCTTCAACGTCGAGACGGATATGAGATTAAGGTGTATCTTATCCCCATTTCTCTTTCTTGTACCATCGACGATGTAAAAAAAAATACATTGAACATGCTGCATTCTGGTTTCCATGCCACTGGGTCACCGTCACGTGAGTTTATGTTGACAACACAAAATGTAAACAATCACAATGCTACGGATTTTAGATTATAAGTAAACAAAAATAATGTAGCTTTTTGCTATTACAATCAATAAATGTTTGTAGATGAATAAATAATACCTCACGGGGAAAAGCATAGCAAATCTTTTTCACTATAACCAATATTCAGTAATCATAAGGCCTACTTGATTAATTATTTTTTTTTACATTGAGAACAGAGATATCACATTTCTGTTTTAAAAATGTAATACTGTCTTCTAACTTCAAAGGGAGATAATCAGATAGTTTTCATGAAGAATAGAAACCGGAAAGACTCGAATGATCGTCTGCTACCACAAGTCCAACTTGACACAGAGCACATCAAAAAGAAACTGCGGAGATGTCGATACCTTAAAAAGATTATCTACGCAGCCACTATTTTATTTATCACCATCATTATCTACGCTTCCACCAGTTCAGAAGGTACATTTCTATTATTGCCATTAAGTTGAAGATAAATGAAATTGGTAATTCAAAATGTAATTATTATATTGTTTATCCATAGTAGTTCGATGATCAGGGGCGTAGTGAGCAAAACGTGCGCCCTGGATATTAATGGCATTATTGGGCTCCCCTGCCCCCTTTTTCCACGAATATCACATAGAAATATAGGCTGCGTGTGGCGCCCCCCTTAGAGTGGCGCCCTGGGCATCGTGCTCCTTGCTCCCCTCCTCACTACGCCTCTGTCGATGATGACCACTATTGTCATCCAGGGGTGGGGATAAGGGCTTTGCGTTGGGGTTTTGTGTCTCCTTATGTGACTGGTGAGACCTATGTGATCTCGGAATGTTTGGCTGCACATTGGGCAGGTTATTGCAGCTGGAGCTAGCGTCATAAGCTTTGTTTTTTTTTTATCTGACGCTTTTCTTCTGCCAATTATTTATAGCTTTTTAATCACTTAATACAATTTTATACCATTAATATTTCAAGTTGTGCAGGAACGGCTTTTGGGGGTGATGAATTGGACACACTCCTGAGGTGGAATCGCGATATGGAGGTTCCCTTGCCACCATCAGGTCATCATACAAATATGCAGAGCCTCTGCCACTCATTCTAATATAATCTGTACCACAGTCTTCGTCTGTATCAATACGCTACTGCAATACAGTGTAGTAGATTTATTCAAACAATCAAATAATGAGCTCAAATAACAAGGCCAAAGGCCAACAATACAAGTTAGTCGATGCTGAAAGCGAATGTCGAACAAGAAGATTAATAACAAACGTAAGAAACCGTCGAATGATGTCTAACTAAATCGTTATGTCCATAAAAAACTGCCTTCAGAAGTAGCCTGTTTACATTTCGTTATTCTTACTAAAATCCTCGTCTTGTTTTTTACTTGTCGCGTCATTGATGTCTAACTAAATCGTTATGTCCATAAAAAACTGCCTTCAGAAGTAGTCTGTTTACATTTCGTTATTCTTACTAAAATCCTCGTCTTGTTTTTTACTTGTCGCGTCATTGATGTCTAACTAAATCGTTATGTCCATAAAAAAACTGCCTTCAGAAGTAGTCTGTTTACATTTCGTTATTCTTACTAAATTCCTCGTCTTGTTTTTATTTGTCACGTCATTGTCTCTCTTTCCCTTTCAATGAAATAACAGATTCCTAATCGTGCCTTTACAAAAGACAATCCTCATTCACCAATCGTAAACAAACAACATTTAGCCACGTGATTCTCTATCTCTTCTATACAAATTACGTAATCCATAAAGGCTGTCACGCGATACGTTTTTTTCATTGTGTTATCAATATTATCACGTAGCTAAATGTTGTTTGTTTACGATTGGTGAATGAGGTCCATTATCATAAACCAGGCATGTCAAACTCATTAAGGTGTATGGGCCGCATAAAAACTAACTATGACCTGAATGGCCGCAGCCAAAAATCAGTTGGATAATATAACCTACTAGTTTTATGTAAATTAGAAACAATACAATAGAATATCATAATTAATGATGTTGTTATTATTCTGTTTATTAGAAATGACTACACATTATTTTTGTTGTCCTGATGCTTTTCATCTTTTCTGGGATACACGTATATTAATATCAGGTTGAAGTTTGTTTGCCACTGACACTTTCCTAATTGATGACAAATTTTGATCAGATAATCTCGAACGGTGAGGTGTTTTTGTAGCTTTCATTATGGAAAAGAACTGCTCACAGAGAAAGTAGCAAACATAACAAGAAATCTGTCTGCAAATTTCCAAAATTCAACGTACCGTTCAGATAAATAACTGTAAAATTTTGGCACAGCCACTTCTATATACTTCGTTTTCAACAAAGAATCTGACTGCAATTCTATCAGCTCTAGTTGTACATTAGCAGCATTTTCAGGTGCAAATGAAAATGGAGATACAAATAGCGAAAATTCTTGCTCGTATGAAACGATGTCACGAAAACGTTCATTGAAAGCATCTAACAACGATTCCAGGTGTAAGACATTTTTACCAAATGTAGCAGCCGTATTTAATCTTTTTAGTTCTTATCACGTTGAGAAGTGAACAAGGTTTTCTCCTGCTATTTGGTATATCCACAGTTGTAACTTTGCTTGAAAGCACTTCACATGATCACACGCACTTGTGACAATTTTGTCTTTACTTTGAAGTTTCAAATTCAAGTCTTGTAGGTGACCAATGGGATCAACTGCAAATACCAAATCCTGAACCCATTCGTCAGTTTGGAATTGTTCAGCAGGTTGACCTTTCATGTTCAGAAACTATACAATTTCCTCACGCAGTGCAAAAAAATCTCTTCAATACTTTATGACTTGAGAGCCAGCGGATTTCTGTGTAGTAGGGAGCACAATCAAATTCGTGTCCAATGTCATCGACAAACATTGTAAACTGGCGATGATTTCAGCCACGGTCACAAATAAAATTGATAGCGACTGAAACTGGTCTTAACACATGTTGAAACTGTATTTGATTTGCACATAATGCTTCTTGGTGAATGATGCACTGAAAATGAGCAAATTTAAAAATGTCAACAGTCTCTCTTATTTTACAAGCAGCTTTGCAAGAACACCATTTCTAACCCCAATCATGGTTGGTGCGCCATTCGTTACTAAACTGGCTAATTTTACCAAAGGTAAATTGTACTGTAATATCACCTCCAGTAATTTCTCAAAAACATCCTCGCTTGTTGTGGTGTTATGCATAGAACAGAGCTCAAGTAGTTCCTCATGTATTTCAAAATTCCTGTCACATGCCCTTAAGAATATAGCCAACTGTGCTACACCCTCTACATCCGTTGAATCATCGAGAGCCAATGAAAATAATTCTAAATCAGCTATTTTGTTCTTTAATTGTTTACGCAAGTTGACTGACATGTCATTTATTTTATCTCCCAGTATGTTCCTAGTTAATGTTATTTTTTTTAAATACTTTCACCTTTTGTGGACAAATTACTTCGGCAGCTTTAACGACACACTCCTAAATAAAATCACCTTCACTAAATGATTTGTGACGAATGTAAGTCTAAATTTAACATATTGGCTTATTTATAATGTGATTATTAGCAATTAACAATAATTACAAAGTGAACAAATCAACACTAAACTTAAAAGATAACTTGAAAGATAATTCGAAGTTAATAAATAAACGAAATTTTCGAGAAATTATTTGCTTTAAAAATCTGATCATGTAAGAATAGTTCATAAGTTCAACGAAGTTGATTGTTACGTTTTTTTTTTTTTTTTTTTTTTTTTCGCAGTCAATATTTTACCTGAAAAGTAGTGGTGACTGTTAAACGCTTAATAATTCAACATTATTTTGATCATTCTTGAGGTGGCCAAACGGGCCGCATTCAAAGTGGCTGGGTGCCGCATGCGGCCCGCGAACGCTATGTTTGACACGCCTGTCATAAACAAAGATCGCATGTAACAATCGCCCATAAGCTCCGCCCCTCTGCTTTTGCTGCCCTTGGCTGTAGAAGAACTAGTTTATAAATGCATAGTATTTTAGTTTTGTTATATCCACAACTGACAGATAATACAATTAAGATCATGACATATAACGTTTGTACAAATACTCCTTCTTTCCTAGTGCTATTAGAGCATGGAATGGGTTGCCTGAGCTAGCCAGGAAAACCAGTGACTTGGCAGAATTTAAGTCATTGGTTAATATGCATGACTAAATGTAAGACGCGTAGGACGTAATCATTTTCTTTTTTGAAGTAACGTCTGTATTATATAAGATAAGATAAGATTTATATATGTGGCTAAATATGTGTAACGGAAGTTTGAATAGTTCACATTAATCTATTGTTTACATTTTCAGAATATATACAAGAAACGAACAAAGACTGGCAACTTCCGCTCGTAGCTCATAATAATGTAAGTTTGCTTTAAAGCTCGTACACTCATCCTTACAAGAGAGTCAGTGTCGAGCTTCTTGGTCTCAGGTTAAATGCATGGGCCTCTTTGGGTTAATTGGTTCTACGCGAAAAAAAAAAAACCTTCAATCTTAGTGACCGATGAGTGTAATGAAAACTAAAAGTCTGCTCTCTCTCTCTCTCTCTGTCTCTCTGTCTCTGGCTCTTTGTTTTTGTCTGTCTCTCTCTCTCTCTGTCCCTCTCTCTCTGTCCCTCTCTCTCTCTGCCTCTCTCTATCTCTCTCTGTCTCTCTCTCTCTGTGTTTCTCTCTGTCCCTCTCTCTGTCTCTCTCTCTTTCTGTCTCTCTCTCTACCTCTCATTTTGTCTGTCGCTCTCTCTCTCTTTTGTGTGCAAATGATATATATATAATTGAAAATAAATGTTTTTTGTTTTTTTTATTGTGCAATTTCAGTATCCAGTAGATGCGAGGCTATATGAGCCTTTAACGAGGTTACCAATTTTACCTCTTGGACCTTTCAAAGAGGACCAGCCGTCCGTAGTCATTGAGTCTGGTGAAGATCCTGTCAATTCGGAGTCTGCGCATGCCGCTGCTGTAATAAACAAAGTCGTCCGGTCTTTACCTGAGGTAGCTGCAAA
Source organism: Biomphalaria glabrata (assembly GCF_947242115.1). Lineage (NCBI taxonomy): Eukaryota > Metazoa > Mollusca > Gastropoda > Planorbidae > Biomphalaria > Biomphalaria glabrata. The sequence continues at coordinate 23,938,220 of NC_074726.1, read as the reverse complement.
TATATCCAAACTTGGGCCTCCTGGACTTGTGAACCGATCTGCGGCAGTGTCTGTTCAAGGTCCACCAGCAGTCCCAGTCCCTCAGCCTATTGTGTCAAATCACATTGTAGCAAAACCAACTTCCAGGGCCCCTATTGGGCACGCGCAACAATCAGGACCATCCAGGCCATTGCCTGATCTCGTTAAAGTCAGCGAGGAGGTAGCAAGGCGTCTTAACCACACTAAAATCATGTGTGACTTCCTCAAAGTTCCAAACAAAGTAGACTCGGACATATACTATCTGCCCCAGTACAACTTATCTTACTGCAAGGTGCCCAAGGCGGCTTGTACATACTGGGAGCAAATGTTTTCATTCTTGAACAAGGTGTCACACGAAATAGCGCAACTGGGCATACGGTCGCCGTTCCAGATCTCAAAGTACGACATCCGGTATACAAGTCACCTCAACCTGCCCAGAAAGAGCTTCAGGTCGGAGGAGGACCAGACTGACATCTTGAAGACCACGCGTGTTCTTTTCGTGAGACACCCGTTGGAGAGACTCTGGAGCTGTTACCTGGAAAAGTTCTTTCTGATTGACTTCTGGACCAGCGCTGGGATAGCTATGAAAACTTCCGGTGCAGAAACAAAGTGTCCAAAATCTATAACTTTCAGGTCAGTCAGTATAAAATCTAGCTTTTATTAAAACAAAATATTTACAAATTATTTTTTCCTTAGTAATCAAATATATTTGAAATTTAAAAAAATAAGGAGTTTAAATAGCAATTTAAACACATGATTATAAAAGTTATCAATCTGAATCCGAAAAAAAGGGGATTTGATAACTCGTTTTTCCAAAAAAAAAAAAGGAAGGGGGGCTACGAGCGTAATTCCCTAGGATTTTTTAGAACGGCCCTAAGTCCAGCCATCGACAGAACATGTGTGGTGCCCCAATCGTTAAACTGACCAAGGGTTAGGTGAAGGTGATGTCCATCCAAATGTAATTAGTACCTGGCACTTGTCACGATAATCAAAGATGGTAGATCATTGTGCTGGCCACAAGACACCGTCGTTAACAATTGGCCATAGAACCATTGTGAGCTTTACATCAGTCTGAAAAGGGAATTAACGAGTGAAAGTGTTACATGTACAAATAAAAAAAAAACACTTTACAACCAGCCTGTGTGGTAAAATCCATAATTTTTATTGATTCTGATGCACCTTGAATACCACTCGCGTACATTTTACACCAACAGGGAGTTTGTGGAGTACACGCTTCCTCTGTACAATGAGCACTGGGCGCCTGTCACTGAACTGTGCAACCCTTGCATTTTTCAACCCAACATCATAGGGCACGTGGAGACTATCAGGGACGACACCCACCTGATACTCAGGCAGGTAAAGAGCTTTCATTTAATACTCAGAGCACGTTCAGTTCGTTAGAGTTTCTTCTTTTTCAGTAAGAGAGAAAAAGAAGAAAAAGCTTATGTGAAGAAATGGCGATATAGTGTAAGGTGAACGTAAGAAAAGATCAAATGGAAGAACGGGACAGATTTGGATAGAAACACAGAATAAACAAAGCCAATCCAGCCATACTGAAAATAACTGTTGCCAACTAAAAAATATAAACTACAGTGTGCTGCAAAAAAAAAAAAAAAAAAAAAAAGCTAGTAATTTGATCCTACAAAACTGATGAATTGGAAAAAAAAAGTACAGTGTATAACAAACAAAATAAAAAAAAAATCATTTTAAAAAGGTTATAGAAAGGGGAAGAACTTCGCCCTTTAAACTATATCTATTAATAATGTACAAGATATTCCCCTTATTAGATATCAAACAAAAATAATTAATTATGACCTACCAATAATTAATTGACTAATTGAGTATTTTTTAAAATTGATTCATGTTTTGTTAGGTCCAATAAATAATTGTTTAATGCATCAACTTGATCAGAGAATGCGTGAAAGAGAAATAGCGTTAACAATTATTTAATTAGGCTAAACCCAACAAATTTAGCCATATCTGTCAATACTAAAGGAATAGTTTCCCTTGTTGTATCAACCAGGGCAACCCGTAAATAGTAATTAATTGTCTGATTGGTTACTTTTTTTATTGATTCATGTCTTGTATAATAGTGCGAAGTTTCAACTTGATCCAAAGTTGGGTATGTGTATCCACTTTTTACCAGACAGACAGACGGAGTGAGTTGAAATAAGCTTTGGAAAAAAAAATACTTTTCTATTTCTTGTTCTATACCTCAGATGCACCAAAATGTTTGCTATTTATCGAAATTCCTCCTTGAATGAAAACCACAGTACATAGTAAATTCTAATGAAATTTCTACTGCATTGACAATACATTTTCTTTTATTAGTCTCGTTCATGTTTTTTTATGCCAAATATTTTTGTTTAGAAAAGAAAAAGAAAATGCTTCACACTCTATTATTTTCACTTTTTGTTGTGTTTCAATGTTTCTATTCTTCTCGATGTCTTTGTGTTTCAGTCCAAGTTAGACTGGATCGTGTCCGAGCAGGAAAAAATCTCCCGCGAGGAGAATCAGATGCTGGACACCATCATCTACAACTACCAGATCCACAGCATCAACTGGTACAGCTTCTATCATAAATGTTTGTCTCAGAAGGAACTGGCTACAAAGTAAGTTCCAGAAACTGTGACTTTCTAAACCTTAAGATAATTTTGTTTCGTTTCGTTTGTTCAACATTTAATCTTTTAAAATAATCAAAAATCCTAATCCAATTTATAAAACAAAACAAGGAACATTCTCACATCCGGAAAATTTATTTAAAAAAAAGGGAGAGCAATACAAAGAGTAATATTATAAGTAACGTCGCATTGAAAGAGTTAATTCAAACAGACGCCATGATGATCCACAGTTTGTTCTAGTCTCTCAAGAGAGAGATGGCATCAATGAATTGTGCTTTCAGGCCGGTTGAGAATATATAGAAGGCAGAGCAATAGTTAACAAGTGGTTAAAAAACTTTTTTTGTTTAGCCAACTTTTTAGAAAACAATGAACACGTGACCGAAGAGAGGTGAAAAGGTACAAAGTAAATTATGTTACTTTCTCCTAAATGAATTCAATATTATCGCAGTCAATAGTGTCCTAAATGTAGCCTACATTTTGTATGCTGGAATGGTGGTGGAGTTTTATTATTGAAAGTTTTTAGTTCATATTTTTTTATATTTACAAATAAATGTTTCGTATTACCACTTCTTTACCTTAAGCTACGCCCAGGTCTTTACATTAACATCTACTACTGTCATAAGTCACTCGCGACATATTCTTATCTGGAAGACGATGATGCGTTGGACGTAATCATCTTCTTTTTTGAAGTAACGTCTGTATCATATAAGATAAGATAAGATACACTGTAGTCGTGCTCAAATGTAACTAAAAATGCTCATTTGGCAATTATTTTTTGTTACCAAAGAAAACACTCACATGGCTCATCTATGAGTTTGTATAAAAACAGAAGCTTTCTTTGTTTCCTGTTATTTCTGCGTGCACGACTGCTATGATCACTTATGCTAACATCGTGGTCTGATAAACGGCTTGTTTCTACTCTATTAAAAAGTAAAAACTAATAATACCACATTATATAAAAAGTAGTAAAGTACCCTTTCAGATCTTGCGATCTACGGGGCAGATGATGTAAAGGTCGTTTGTTTCTGTGGCCCAAGGTTAACGATGGTGTCATGTGACCAGCACAACGACCAAGCGCCTTTTCTATTCCATAATTAATATCAGCCACCCATTAGAGCTGGGTGGACTCAGAGGCGCCTAAACATCTCAACATTACAAATCCAGTTTTTACCAGTATTCGATCTCGGGACACCTCGGTTCGGAGGTAAAGCGCTTTACCGCTCAGCCACCTCACCTTCATCACTTTATATACGTTTATTTATACCTCGTTTTTCTTCTTTTTTTCCCCTTTTTCTCCAACCCTTTTTTTTTTACAGGCTGTGGGAAGTCTTCAAGAAAGTGGGCTACCTATCGTCTCACGCCGTCTTGCCGGAAACGCTCAGCGATTACAACCAGACGACAATCATTCTGGAACTCAAATCTCAGTTCCGGAAATTTCCGCTAAGCTCAGCCAATGGCCGTGCTCAACAGCTCAAGATGTTGAAAAGAGACTACGACGCCTTGCCAAAACCTTTGATGGCTAAAATCCTTGAGAAATACAACACGGACTTTTTATTGTTTGGTTATAACGCTTCATTGCCGACATCGTAAATCTTTCATCAACACTTAGTATGCATTCACCAATCATCTATTTTTTGTTTAGCCTAAATTTATGCAAAACCTATTACACCTTATTACACAAATGTTATGAGTACTGGATGTTAAATACAGATTGGTATTTTATAAATGTTAAATCAGATGACTTCAAGTGAGACCAATCGCCATAGAAGGCCTTAACGCTGATCTGCAACGTCGCAGTTTGTAGCCAGTAAAGACCAATAGCTCGTTGCCACGTTGCAGGTCTGTGTTGAGCCCTACTGTAACGACTCGTTCCAAGTCTAATATATGGCGGGAAATCTTGTTTAGGGAAAGAAATATTCACCTTCACCTGTCCCTTAGTGTGTTGGACCGTTGGGGCACCACACAAGATTCGTCAACCGTCTTTCTCCATTACTGTCTTTTGCCTCGGATAAAACAGAACCTCTTTTAATGGCAGGCCCGTCCATTCTTTTATGTTGTCTTCCAATCGCTTTCTCTGCCTGTAACTTAGTGTAACATAGTTACTACAACGATTGGTTAAACTGCTGACTATTGTAAAAAAAAAAAAACGATAACCAAATTTCTATGGCAATATTACAAGGTCTTCGGGGCTCGCAAAGATCTTCCTTCAGGGAACAGTATTAGGAAAAAGAAGAAGAAGAAATAATAGAATTTCTTTTTTATGATTAAACAAAAAACAAAGTAATTATCAAAATTAAAAAAAAAAAGATTGAACACACACTAATATTCACAGAAGTCGACTTCAAGCGTAAAACGTATTGACTCTCTTGGCTATATTTAGTTCTCTTGGAAAATTACCGTTGTTTATCGAAATATAAACAAGTTGCTTTTACACCACCAGGTGATAAGTAGGCTACCGTGATTGGTGGAATAAGGCTTTTGTTGGCTGAAAAAGTGCAAGAGACAAAACGTTTTATTATGTGTCTATTCTCATTCTCTATGTGGTATGCAAAAAAAATTGTTTTTGTACTTGTCTATGCTCTTGATCTACATGTAAGTTATATAAAAAAAAATATTTTGGCTTTCCTATATATGTTTTTTTTTAACCTACTATGCTAATTTGTTTTCTACTGTGAACAGTGTTAGCATTGCCTTGTTGGCCGTGTACATAGTATAAGCAGTAGACACTATGACGTCATGCTTCTCGTCTGCCAGTTAAAAAAGATATTTGACTTCGTCATTTCTTCCTTAGGAAAATATTTACCCCCCCCCCCCCCATGAGTTGGGTGTTAAACTAAGTGGTCGCACTTAACGGCAATAAAAAATATTTGGAAATTAATTATTTTGATTATTACTGTGACTGAAGAATTTAACTTCATTTTTTCACTCGCCTTTTAATTGTATCGGGAGAAAGGCTGACGACTTCTTCTTCTATTTAGGAAATATATCCTGCATAACTTTTATCATCCACTTTCCTATCATCCACTTTACACATTCGTCGTCTATGCCAATGTCAGCCAACAGAAAATATATATAGTGACAGCTTCAATTGTTGGCTTAACAATGTGACACACTTTTTAGCTAGCCTTTTATCGCCTCATATTATTGTATCATGTGAAATATTGACTTTAATCTTCCAATCACTTCAACTCCATTTAATTCAAATGACTGACTTTGACTTACTAAGACTTAGGTCCTCCAGCGCCGTTCGGCGCATTGGACGGCAACCTGTCTCCACAAAGATCTGTCATTGGCAATGTCTGAAGCCTCCTCCCACCTGGTGTCCACTGTTCTGAGGTCCTCCATGAAGGTGTGGCGCCTACTAGTACGAGGACGTCCCTGTTTGCGCTTTCCTCTCGTATTGGCATCCATGTTATCGCAACTCTTGGTGTGCATAGTTCATTTTGACGTAGAACATGTCCCGCAAACCTCATGCGACGCTCAGTCACAACCTCACTAAGTGTTCGACTCCCATTTCGGCATAGAATTTTCTTGTTTGAGACCTGATCTGTGTAACTGACTCCCAAAATCCGTCTCTGACTTTGACTAATTCTCTTTAACTTACTTACTCTCTCTCTCTCTCTCTCTCTCTCTCTCTCTCTCTCTCTCTCTCTCTCTCTCTCTCTCTCTCTCTCTCTCATATTATCTTACCAACTTTCTGATCTTGAACTATCGAACAGCAAAATAGAAGAATAAACCAAAAGCTTATCTAAGGGAAAGAACAAAACAATCTTTGCCAAATATATCAATACTCAGGGATAAGCTCCCCTTTTCTACATGAAAGAAAATTAAATTAATTATAACTAATTGATTAACTAATTCGTTAAATAACTCCATATTTACAGTCAAATCAGAACGGTTATGCTATTTTAAATGAATAAAGGATACTATAGAAAATATAATTATATGCTAGGACAAATTTGTACAAATGCTCCTTCTTCCCTAGTGCTATTAGAGCATGGAATGGGTTGCCTGAGCTAGCCAGGAAAACCAGTGACTTAGCAGAATTATAGTCATTGGTTAATATGCATGACTAAAAGTATGACGCGTTGGACGTAATCATATTTTTTTTTTGAAGTAACATCTGTATTATCCAAGATAAGAAGATAAGATAAAGAATATGGTAGAAAATAGTGTATTATATTGTATAAAATGCATTTAAATAAAAAATAACTTTGATAAAACAACTTTCCAAATAACGTCAACTGCTAAATTAATAAGCTGGCACTGTCATTAGTTGAAATAGAATGTTGAAACAAAATTGTCTTTACTGCCGACCAACAATTCTTGAGTATGGCGAAACCACACAAGAGGAATCTTGGGAATTAAAGAATATTTTACACGTCTTGTTTCTATTATAAAATCATTGAAATGCCAGCAGTTGCGTTGGAATATTTTCGGTAATATAGTTAAGTACCTTTATCTTCACCTTCACCTATCCTTTAGTCTGTTGGACCGTTGGGGCACTACACAAGATTTGTCGACCAACTTTCTCCATTCTTCTCTGTATTTGCCTTGGATAGCACCTCTTTCAATGGCAGGCTCGTCCATTCTTTATATGTTGTCTTCTCGCTGTCTCTGTCTGCCTTTTCTTTTTCCTGGTACTGTTCCCTGAAGGAAGGTCTTTGCGAGCCCTAAGGGCCTTGTAATATGGCCTTAGAAATTAGCGTTTTTTGACAGTAGTTAGAGGTCATCGTAGAGTCCAATCGCAGTACTAATCCTGTCTCTAATCTCTTCGTTCGATTATGTGAGACCGAGGAAATTTCTTTAACATCTCAATGCCATTGCTAGAATTACATTTGCATATTTTATCATAAATCAACATTGTTTGTGAATTTTCTTTTCAACAGCAAACGATACTTTCAAAATGATTACTTTAAAAAGAGTGGAATATGGCGATAATGATTTTTACTGAATAAAAATACTAAAAATAATTGCTAAAAATAATCAGCAAAAAATGCCCAGCCTGGATAATTATTGGATGTACATCAACCATTTCTGTTGTTTTTATTTATATACACTAGTCTTAGATCTAAAGTATAATGTGTGTAATACATGCAACATTGTTACTAATTTAAGTAACAACATGAATAGTAAGATAACATGGCATTGGCTTAATATTTAATGTAAAACAAATTGGACACTTATTTGGGGGACCCTTACGTGGGTGCCCGGGGGGGGGGTGAATTTTCGAATTTGGACCTCTTCCCCCACCATTGCGATCTATGGGGCAGATGATGTTAAGATCCTCTGTTTCTGTGGCCCACCGTTAACGAGGGTGTCATGTGGCCAGCACAACGACCAACCTTATTTACTTTTCCCCAACATATGATCAAATTTGGTAAACATTAATTTCTCCAATTCCTTTGATGAACTGCAATGTAGCTCAGAATTAACTGCCATGTACATATGAATACCTCTAGTATGAGAATCACCTTTAACTACACATGCATTACCTATACATGTATTGTAGATTATTATTATTATTATTATTATTGTTATTATGGGAAACTGGAATGTCAGGATAGGAATTCATTTGAGCAATGGGCATCAAGCCGCATCATCAGGGCCAGACTTATGCATAGGCAAACTAGGCAGAAGCCTAGTGCCTCCAAATGGTGGGTGTCTCGCACTGAACTAAACAAAATAATTGCGAAACTTGGATCAGATCTCATAGTAGAGCACTATGACACTATGTAGCTAGTCCAACTCGTCTCTTCTACGGAAATTGCGATAGGCCTATATGAATGTCAGTTATTTATCTATTTAGATATAGACGGGAAGGGTTTTTAATAAATTGCGTAATTTTTTTTTCGCTGGTTTTTTTTTTTATTCACATCGAAGGCCGGCCATGCAGAAACCACTGGACGTTTTAGATTAGGAGCAACTAACGATAGTCTCGGTGTGTAACGAGGCTCCTCCTCGAGTTTGCCAGCAGCTATAAACTCACAGTAGCTAACACCTTATTCCCACACAAACCACCAAGAATAACTATGTGGCACGCATCAGATAATAAAACTCACAGCCAGATCGACTAATATTCTGTTTCCTTTAAGGTTCAAATCTAGCATCAACGAAGGTAATTAAACCAGAACTTTCCCTGGAGCTTACATACACAGTGATGACTATAACATGGTCTTCATTTTATGTGAAAATTGAAATAAAGAATCCCAAGCCCACGAAACCACGCATTAAATACAATATTATTAAAATTATTTAAGACCCAAACATTGTTGAGGTCACCGGGGGGGGGGGGGGGATATTTGCAGCTCTCAACCTATTAGGTTTACAAGAGGACATTGACTCACGGATATTATCAGAACAGTTTTTCAAGAGTCATCCTCTGAGGTCCTGGTGAAAAAACGAAGACAAATGAAGCCATGGAGAAAAAAAAATGACATAATTGATTTATGTGATGCAAAAAAAGAACTAACAAAGAAAAAAAATGAATCTCTTGCTGGCAGAAAAAATACTGTACAGCTCAGTGGATCGGTGACCAGTACACTATAATTAATAGATGTTTGTAAGTTGCCAGTAGCAAAAATGCATATGAAACATAAAAAGCTTTAACCAATAGCCTACAAGACAAGCTAGTTTTTAAGTTATAACTACAGTGATTAAAAATGACGACAGAACTCTTCTGACCGAAGAATCAAATGTGCTTAGAAGGTGGGCACCTGAGATGAACTCCAATTGGTGGCAAGGCTGGAAGGATCAGTCCTCCCGTAGAGCCTTGAGAAGGTGGGCAGAATATTCCAAAGATCTGCATAACTTCGAAATAAATCACAACTACAGTCTAATCAACAACACACAAGGTAATGCTAAGAATATTTTCAACCAACTTAACAGAAAAGCCGATGAGATCCTTTCCGAAGGTTTCATAGCAGGTAGAAGCACTGTAGAACAAATATTTAATACCAGACTGTTAAATGAAAAATGCATCCAACACCAAAACACAATTTCATAGACTTCAAAAAAAGCTTTTGACTGGATTTGGCTTGAATGCATATGGCAAGTTATTAAAGCCCTTTACCAAAATGGGAATAGCTCAGTAGTATTATAATTTCAAGTTTTATTTTCAGATTTGTTAAGTAGCCTGTAAAGAAAAAAATGCTCGGAGCAATAAATTCTGACTTACTTAGACTTAGATTCTCCCGCGCTGTTCGGCACATTGGGCGGCAAGCTGTCTCCATAAAGATCTGTCACTGGCAATGTATGAAGTTTCTTCCCACCTGGTGTCCACTGCTCTGAGGTGCTCCATGAAAGTGTAGCGCCAAGTTATACGAGGACGTCCCTGTTTGCGCTTTCCTCATATTGACCTCTTTGTCATCACAACTCTTGGTGTGCGTAATTCATTTTGTCGGAGAACATGTCCTGCAAACCTCATGCGACGCTCTGTCACAACCTCATTAAGTGGTCGACTTTCAGTTCGGCATAGGATTTCCTTGTTTGAAACCCGATCTCTATAACTGATTTCTAAAATCCGTCTAAGCCATATTTGTTGAGCCACATTTAGTCTTTTCTCAATTTGGGAAGATGACTTCCATGTCTCACGTGCATAGGATGCTGTTGGGATGACGATTCTGTAAAGTAGGTGTATTTTCGTCTCAAGTCCAATGGCTTGGCTAGTCTAAATAGGTAGCAGCCTTTGGAAAATGCTCCCTGCCTTTCCTATTCGTCGCGCTACGTCAGGTAGGCATCCCCATCGTTTGTTATGATGCTGCCCAGGTATTTGAACTTGTCCAACTCTTTAAGCTCTGTTGGGCAAATAATAAAACTGTTTTTGTTTCATTTTTAATTTCAGCTCTAGCAGTTTTAGATTAGGAGTCATTAATTTATATGAAAATCTATAGATCTTTTCCTTTCTTTGACCGACATATAAAAACAGATTTATATAAAAATAGTTGTACTGTGTGAACAGATTACGTTTGGCAGGGCATCTCAGAGGAATGCCAGAAAACAGAGGAGCAAAGATTGTTCACCGGCAAAAACCAAAAGGCAGGCGCCCCAAAGGAAGACTCCTAGTACGGTGGCTGGATGAGGCAGAGGCAGATCTACAACAGGTAAAAGTCTAGACATGGAGAAGTAAAGTACAGGATAGATCAGAATGGAGAGATGTGCTGAGGCAGGTCTAGGCCCTCCATGGGCTGTAGCGCCACTGGGATGGATGTGCTGTGTCTAGCCACCAAACCTCGGATAGGGAGTTAAATTCCAACTAGAATTCTATCATTGCGTAGAGATCGTGCGCTGTGTCTTTAGTAAATCTCAGTATCATCTGATTTCATTTTCATTTGATTATAAAGACACAGTGAAGCAATGTCGAAACGTAAGCAGAGGCGTAGCTATTAGTAGCTGGGGGGGGGAGAATTAGAAAATCCCCCCGGGCCTCACTTACCCTATCTCAACCAGAATCACATCACCTATCGACGCTACTTAGTAGGTACTACTTTCTTTACATAGAGGTAAAGTGTAATTTTTAAAGTCCATATCCGCGGCCACAGATTTAACACCGATATTGACCTAACGCCTCCACAGACTTAAATGAATGCAGACACTGACTTAACGCCGTCGTTAACTTAACGCCGCCACTGAATTAACGCCGCCACTGACTTTACGCCACCACTTAGTGCAGACACTGACCTAACGCCGCTACTGATTTCCCACTGCCACAGACTTGATAAGACAGTTTATCCGCTGACTTCCTTAATCGAACACAATTAAAACATTTAAAACATAGGTGGGGCTGAGTAACACACACAAATACACATACACACGAAGACAAGACGAATGACAAGTTATTGTGTGTAGGTGCGACAAAGCCTCTACCTGGATAGGTCAGCGTCTACATTCTCTCACTGTCCAGGTATCTTAACCACACATCTACCTTCGTGCCTTGGGTAAGTTTGTTACAGTGTTGTCAAGCGTAGCAGTTATACACCAGCTTTATTTACCTGTAAACTTATACAAAGGAATAGAAATATATGTGTTTGCATTCAACGTCTATATAGGCCTATAATATTATAAGGTTAATAATTATTCTTACTAGCATGCTTTCAAATAATGTGTTTTAACTTTCAATAAATAATTCCAACCATGTTTCGGATATTTCTTCAGATTTGAAGATAATAAAATCCAACCCAAACGTTACTGAAAATATAACTCACAACCCTAATTGTGACCTACGTAGATTACTTTTTGAGAAAACTGTGGATTTAGGGAGCTGTTTGTTCTTTTAGTATATCCCTTAGCAAAGTCTGATATACCGTTACTACTTAGTCAAACCGAGTAAATAAATTTGTGCCAGAAAGACGAGAAAAAGTTAAGTTACGAAATTCGCTATAACAGACAATGACTGTGGTGGCGCATGACATATGTGCGTTATGGGCGAGATATAGTTTGCGAGGTCCTTAAGTGGCACAAAAATAATAATGTTCGACAAGAATAAACCCAAGTTGCAGTGAAATTTTTAATTAAAAAAAAAAAACATTGATGAAAAAAAAAAATACAATGTAAGAAACAGAAATGTTTTACTTTTCACAAAGCTTATATCAGCTCACTCTGCATTGTAAAAAGTTTTTACACACGATTTTTCTCCCACACCCAACGTCGGATTAACTTGAAATTGTGCACAATTATTTCTACTACCTGACAACACAAGAATCAATTTAAAAAAATAGCCAAAATAACTATTGATAATTAATTATTGTGTTTGGTATCTTGAACAATGGAAAGAAATCGTACTTGACAGGTATGATGGTATAAGTTAAATTAGTTCCCTTGAGGACTCTTGAGTTCTGAGTGAACATTTTTTTATGCATTAAAAAAAAGATCAAAAACCAAGAGACTCCCTCCTTTTTCCCAGCTGGTCTTTACAAATGATAGGATCATAGCGAATTGCGAAAGCTAAAAACTAAACGAAAAAAAAAATTGGTAAAAATATTTCTAATCGCCGAGACTTATGTCTATGTTAATTGTATATAGTACACAATATAACTATGTTGATAAGCTATGTTATTTTAATGTTACATGATCATTGTTGGCACTATTTAGCACTGAGGACTCAGATTTTCTAAGCACTTTCTTTTGGTGCTAAATTTCTTGCTTATATTTAGTTGGCCACATTGGAGTTTAATTTAGTGCTGCTTAGCAGTGGCGTCACTAGGGTGGGTGTCGGTGAGTTCATTGTGTAATCCCCCCCCCCCCCATGGGGTCAAATATATTCACGCTCGTTTGTTATTATAGTGTTCCATAAAACATTGAGCTAAATGGCCGCATGAACTGATGGTTACCTATTTTCGTGTTAGTTTTTTTAATGACAATTTATCAATAGTGATGAAGTATATTTATATTGAAAATTATTAAGTGGGTCTACTGGACAGCATCTTATAGTTTTAAAATATTAAAGTTTATCTCATTTAAATAATTGTAACATTTCATTCGTCTGTGCTGAAGCTTATTTTACTGTCAACAACTGAAGTAAATGCCCTTAATTCCATTACATCATTATCCCTAGAAACTTCCATTGTTTCTTTCATACTTCTGATTATGTGGAATTAACGCTAATGGAATGTGAGATTTCGGTATTACTTATTAATGTCTGAAAACTAATATCACTTGATAAAAGCGGTCAAGTTCCACCTCCTGATGTAAAGTGCTTGTCACCAATTCAATAGTATTGATGCAAGCAGTCTTTGTAACTCAAGTCTCCCTGCAACTTGTACAGAGCTGAAAGTAAGGCTTCACGTTTAGCTGGTCATATAAAGTAGGTCAAGTCAATAAAGTTTGGGACATTGGATGCAATTTCAACCAGAATTATTTGTATCAGAAAACAAAATGACGATTTAGATCTTTAGATTTATTGTACATGAACATGTTCAGGTCTTTGGCCACTGGAACTTATCTGCTAACGTAAAAGTGTATTTTTTTTCCACTTGGGTGCCACCCTTTGTTGGGTGTCCACCAGTGCCACCCACACCGCAGCAACTCCCCCCCCCCCCAAGTGATGCCACTGTTGTTTAGTTATTGTGAAACTAACCGATAGATTTAAAATCTTTCATTGGTGTTGTGTGTCTGACGGTCTCTGGCCTCTATATGTCCCCAGTTTAACCTGATAACTTCAATACGTACCAAGCGTGTAGGTAATTTATCCTTTCCTTTTTGTTTTCGCCTGAGGAGATTTAAATTTCTCAGATTCTATCAGAACCACAAACCTATATATATATACTATATATAGTATATATGTATAAATATATACAGAGAGAGAGAGAGAGAGAAAGAGAGAGAGATTGAGATTGTCTGTCTGTCTATCTATCTATCTATCTATCTATCTATCTGTCTGTCTATCTATCTGTCTATCTATCTATCTATCTATCTATCTGTCTTTCTATCTATCTGTCTATCTATCTATCTATCTATCTACCTATCTATCTATCTATCTATCTATCTATCTATCTGTCTATCTATCTATCTATCTATCTGTCTGTCTGTCTATCTATCTATCTATCTATCTATCTGTCTGTCTGTCTATCTATCTATATCTATATCTATATCTATCTATCTATCTATATATATATATATATATATATATATATATGTGTATGTATGTATGTATGTATGTATGTATGTATGTATGTATGTATGTATGTATATGTATACCTTTACACGTGTTTTAATTTGATTACTAATCCAAATGTTTTCCCTTTATTTGAAAGGTTCTTACAACAAGTGACTTAGTTCTGTGACGAGACCAAACCTTAGGACATGGGTCAAAGTAAAGACTCCTTGTTTTGTTTCATGTTCGTTCTGTTCAACATGATAGCACCTAGTCTGTCTGGTAAGTTGAACATAGTTTGAGGTTTGGAAACATTTGGAGACAAACTGGTACACGTCTCTCCCACTTCCCATTCTCGTATCAAGTTTAAATTTTGCACAATTATTCATAGTCTATAACAATACTCGAATCAATCCAAAAGTTAACCAATTAGTTAATCATTTAGTACTAATTAATTAATTTTGTTTTATATAGCACAAAGGGAGCTGAACCCTGTAATTTTCAGATAAATGGCAATAATTAGCGTTTCTTTTCATAGATAATCTTTGGGTTTTTTTAAAAGTATTTTTTTCTATTGCTTGTTTAAATTCTATATTGTTTTATTTTTCTCTTGTGTCCGTTTTCGCAAAATTTTTTCCTCCTTTTTGTCCTTTCTGTGAGTGCAGGTATCTGGTAAATCTATACCGGTGAGAGTTTTTTGCAAACACTGTTAGAAGATGGAAAGGCTTGCTGTCCCGAGAGTCTGGGACACCTGCCACCCTCGGTACACCACTGAGTATTCTGCTTAATGTGGCTTATCACTCATTGTAAAAGAGGACTCGAATTGGACAGTGCCGTGATGACTAAAGTCTCAAAACAAGAAAAAACAACTACACAATTCTTACATTTACTGGAATGATATTGCATATATAATGAAACGATCAAAAGGACAATAAAAAACAATCCTACATGGCACAAAACCAGTGGATGGTTTTGGTTTTACAAACTACAGGATATATGCCTAGTCTACAAAGTCCAGACTCATGATCTAACATTTTTCTTTATGAATATTAGGTTTGGAAATGGATATTGCTATTGTGTTTTCTTTTATACAAAGCTTATAATAACTCACTCCGTCTAATTGGTACACATTTTGTACACTTTTGTTTACCACTTCCCATTTTCGGATCAAGTTGAAATTTTGCGCAATTATTGATGTTCCATGACAATATATGAATCAATAAAAAAAAAACAATTATTTTTTTATTTAGTGGGATGATAGGCCTAATTAATTAATATCATTTTATCATTTTATATGAAAAGGAGGAGTTAAACCTTAAGTATTAAGATATATGGTAATGATGTTGCGGTTCTTCCCCTTAGATAAGCCATTTATTTAAAGTATTATTTTTAATTTTTACCAAGTTTATTTGCATTGAAATTATACAGACCTGAGTCTATCTTTCAGTGGAGTGTCTGGCTTGCTCGTACACTTTCGCCGGGACGGACGGACTGACTGACATTGAATGCGTCAAGAGCCCAGAGAGTTTTATCAAAACAATCAAAATACAGTGCACAGACCAATGTCTGACTCGATTTGTTTACACAGCAAGTAAGTTTCATTACGTCATTTTCGCTAATGGTATAGATTGTCACGTGATTTTTTTTTTTAAACAAGGCATTAGCTGAGGACAGTATATCGTCTAACATAATTGCAAAAGGTAGTTTCATCAATACAGGAACAAAGATATAGAGATTTTTTTTTTAAATACAAGATTTATTTTACGTTCCTAAAGCCACAGTAAGCAGGAATAAGGGGTGGCTCAAGGGGCCTCGCGATATGATTTTTTTTGTCACGATCAGTCCATCTTACTTACAGGGCCACACATTCCAATGTACCAATACATTCTATGTGATATATTGAAAAACAGATCTCCTTTAAAAAAATGGACTTGTTATTCACTATTGTTGAAGCCTTTCTGGCATCTAGGCTTATACCAATTACCATGAGGTCATCGTGCGGTCCAATGGCTGTAGTAGCTCTGTCTCTAATCTCTTCGTTTGTGATGCGGTCTTTAAATGTGATCCCTAGGATCTTTCTGGAGCGTCTCAATTCCATTGCTAGGATCCTCCTATCTAGCTTTGCAGTCGAAATGTAGACAAAATGTACACACAGCTTTCAACTTCGATGTAGAAACACAATTCTGGTGATATCTTGAACAATTTAAAACAAAAAATCTTTCTTTAAACTACTCGTCTTATCTTATCTTATAAAATACAGACGTTACTTAAAAAAAAGAAGATGATTACATCCTACGCGTCATGCATTTAGTCATGCATGTTAACCATTGACTTAAATTCTGCCAAGTCTTACCTTAGCTTATAAAATACAGACGTTACTTCACACACAAAAAAGAAAATTATTACGTTCTACTCGTCATGCATTTAGTCATGCATGTTAACCAATGACTTAAATTCTGACAAGTCTTACCTTAGCTTATAAAATACAGACGTTACTTCACAAAAAAAGAAAATTATTACGTTCTACGCGTCATGCATCTAGTCATGCATGTTAACCAATGACTTAAATTCTGACAAGTCTTATCTTATAAAATACAGACGTTACTCCAAGAAAAAGAAGATTATTACGTTCTACGCGTCATGCATCTAGTCATGAATGTTAACCAAAGACTTCAATTCTGCCAAGTCACTGTCTCCTCACTTCAACTTTCACTCCCAACTGCGATGCACTTACTCGTGGTTTCATCAGAATCTATTCAGCCTAAACACACAATTTTATTCAGGGATTACATCAGAAACACACACGCGCGCACACACAGAGTCATTTACTCGTTTGAGATACGTCAGCGTTATTTTCCTTTGTGTATTCTAGCTGTATAAAGTGCTATGTCTTTTGTATATTTTATTCGCAGCTAAACAAGTTATTTGGTGTATTCAACTGTTTGTGGTAATTTGATGTTGATTATATCATATTGGTTACATCAGCTACGCGGAGAGGGGGGAACTGCTGTGTGGGCGACATCGTTCCGATCATAAACAATGCCCAGGCTTTCATCTCGCTTGTTCGACATGAACCATAGCCGTTCTACGACTGAAGGAGGCCAATGATGATGATGATATTACCAAACATCACTCGCAGCTCTGAATTATCAAAGCATTAATTCCTTTAAGGCAGTGTTTCCCAAACTGTGTTCCGCGGAACCCTAGTGTTTCGTGAGGCCTGAATAGGTGTTCCACAAACTACTGGAATAGTTAACTAGTAGGCCACCCGTGAATAACCTCTCTTAAAAAATAAGCTACGTGTTCCACTGAATAGTCCGAATGTGCGAGGTGTTCCGTTGAGGAACAAGTTTAGGACACATTGTTTTAAGGTATAAACTGTTTACAATATTAGTATTAAGCCAAAGAGAGAAGATGCCAGTGCTGAATGTACCTGTAGGCAACAAAAGCTGTAGCTTAGGGCCCCCTACTGATTGGGAGCCCCCCCCCCCCCCCAAAAAAAAATGATTTTAGGATATTTTCACTAATTTGGAAGATATTGCTTATGTTGATTACAAGGGGTCCCAAATCTCATATCTTAGGGCCTTGTTAAATCTAAACCCGAATCTGATGTGGGCCTTTACGTTCTTTATAGAAAACGAAAATACCTAATAACGATGTGTAGTTTTAATTCAAGAACGAAATGGTTCTCTATAATATTGTCTATAGATCAAGACTATGTATATTATAGGCATATAAAAGCACTGTTCATTATCCACAGACTATGAAAGAATAAACTCAGTAACCAGAGACTGTAGTTCTAAATACTTCTCAGGGAATCAGTGTGATCCGGCCACCAATGTCTATCCCACGTGCACACTGACATGCGCAACGAGCTGGTGCAACAACCAAACAGACCCCAAGCCTAAATCTTCAGAAGAGTATGACCCCTACGGAAACAAAGCTTCGACAAATCATATTTTTGTTTGTTTATTTTTTGTACCTATATTTCTGTTGCAAGTTGTTTAATAAAAAGTATTAAATTATCAGATTCAGTTTCAACGTATCAAATTATTATTTTACATTGCTTGTGGACGTCACATATTAAGATCGTGTTTTTGATATTAACCTGTCTCTAGATTTAGTAGAATCAAGCCTTGGATCTCCAAGCAATAGAGAAAAAAAAGTTACAAAGTGCACTTTCATCTAAGCTGATTTTTTTTTTTAAAGATTCCATGTCTCTTTGAATGCGCCCATCTAAATGAAGAGGCCATTTCCAAGTCTTATTTATTATTTTCACATACCTTTTTTTTTACCACAAATTTTCGCTAATAAGTCGAAAAACTTGAACATAATACAGCGCGAAACTAAAATATAGGATATACTGCAATAGAGCTTACAGATCTGCGACTAAGACTTTATAATTGATGAACAGTGTAAATGATCATGAACTATATACAACTTCTCAATAACCATGACCGCTCAACGTGGACGCATTAACTCGCTTGACTTGTGTGCTATTGTAAGTGAAAGTATAATCTGAAAAAAACAACAACAAGGGAACATGGCTAGAAGAAGCCATACAAGTATTTAACCTGTAGACAGTTCCCTTAACTCTTCATTTGCAGAACGTCCCTTACTGTCTCCCTTGAACTATTTCTACAAACTTCAACACATGGACCGGTATATATCTACTGTATAGATATAAGAGAACTTAACCTCTAGACCATCGGAATGTCCATCAAAACATTCTTCTGATGCAGAGTCGTTTTGCCCGTATGCAAATTACCAACCCAGTGGTCAAAGGTCACAAGCCCTAGCTAGCCCCTTCCCCACCTCGCAGCATCCATTCACTAACAACCTCAATAGAGCCGACACAGACAGCCGTTAGGCATGTATTAGACCAGTGGTTCCCAAACTTTTTTGTCTCGTAGACCCCTTGCCATGTTTTCTGGTTTTCGGTAGACCCCCTGCTTAATTTTCAAATTTTTGTAAATTCAACATTTAAAAAAAAACTAATTTCTATTTGTACAAAAAGTAAAGTAAAGTTCCCCTCTCGGACCTTGTGGTCTATAGGGCAGATGATGTAAAGGTCACCTGTTTCTGTGGACTACGGTTAACGAGGGTGTCATGTGGCTAGCACAACGACCAACCGCCTTTACTTTTCCCCAACTAATGTCAGGTACCCATTAAAGATGGGTGGACTCAGAGGCGCCCAAAAGATCCCGAAATTAAAAATCCAAGTTTTTTACCAGGATTCAAACTCGGAACCCCCGGTTTGGAAGCCAAGCTCTTTATCGCTCAGCCAAAACGTGTACGCCTCCTAATTTCTATCTGTAGAGAGCTGAAAGGTGAAAAAGTAATTTAAAGCTACATGTTAGAGATTTTAGAGATCTCTTTTTTTTTTATTGATAAAATTACAAAATTCAAAACCAATTAAAATAGCAATATATATTATTGGAATCTCCAAACACAATGGCCTCAAGTATATTAGTAGAGGTTTTCGCAAAAGAGTTTCTCGTGTCTATCTTGATGCTTCAAGTGTTGCTCGAATCCGCGAAGATGTTATCACTATCGGGAGAAAGAATGAAGGCGAGTAACTGTCGCCTAAACCAATAAGCCTCGAGCAGGAAAGTAAAAACTGAATTCAAAACTCTACTGCCTTGCAACTCAAACATGGGAAAGGTTTTGTGGGTCAACCCTGAGGGAAAATAAGCAGCCGGCTATGCAGTTTGCAGCACACACCACTACATCCTGTCAGAACCTGTGACGCTGCTGAGCCCAAATTTATATATGTCGTTTGCAAAGAATTACATATGAAGCTTTTAATGTTATAACTCATGCCACCGAAGCGACCTTGAACTGTAGTGTTGCTTAAAGAAATTCTTTTAATAATATCAGATCTGGGTTTGTGTAAAACTGTTTTTAAAACTACAACGGCTGGTAAAAATTAATGATTTGCTTATGGTGTTTTCCGTATATTGCCATAAATAAGTAAATTTCCCCTTTCAGACATTTTGATGATGTTGTGGTCATCTGTTTCTTTGGCCAATGGTTAACGAGCAGGATGTCATGTGGGCAGAACAACGACCAACCGCCTTTACTTTTACTAACATTAGCTAAGTACCCATTAGAGTTGGGCAGACTCAGGGGCGCCCTAGAAATCTCGAAATTCACCAACATTCGAACCCAGGACCCCATGTTCGGAAGCCAAGCGCTTTAACCACTACCACCGCGCCCCCTATTTTGTTATAAGTAAACAGATATTGTCGGACGTCCACAAACCATTATCTTCTCTTTATGATGTCGAAGAGAGATTTTGTGGGTCTCTTCTGAAATTTATCTTTAAATGTTCAAAAGGTTTTCAAATCTTTATATATCTTTTTATCAGAGTCACATTGTCGCAGATGATCCTCCAGCGTAATTAGTTTCATATCGTCATAAAAAAGGCAATTGGCGACGCTTGATTGACAAGGAAAAAATGGACATTTCTTTTTGTTAAACATTATTTACATGAAGACAAAATTAAGTTATTTTAATAAGTATTGAAATTAAATACAACAATTTTTCGTTTGAATAGCAGGATAAATATTCAAATGATTGACTTTTTTAGCTACAAATTATATCTAGTGTGAAGAATCACATTAATGGCTTCTATGAAATCTATCCTCATAGACCTTCCAATTTGTTTTTTCACTTTTGTAGACCCCTTGGAAGTCTTCGTAGACCCCCGGGGGTCTATATAGACCATTTTGGGAATCACCGTATTAGACAAACAATGGCTCTATTTAATTGTGTATCTATCATAATGACAAGTGGACAACATAAACACATTACAAACAGAAGCTTCAGTGGGTATGAGCTATCAAGCTGTGAACGTAAACATAGAGTTGAAGCTAGGTGCTGAAACAAATGTGATACATACATATATTAGACATAGAGTTGAAGCTAGGTGCTGAAACAAATGTGATACATACATATATTAGACATAGAGTTGAAGCTAGGTGCTGAAACAAATGTGATACATACATATATTAGACATAGAGTTGAAGCTAGGTGCTGAAACAAATGTGATACATACATATATTAGACATAGAGTTGAAGCTAGGTGCTGAAACAAATGTGATACATACATATATTAGACATAGAGTTGAAGCTAGGTGCTGAAACAAATGTGATACATACATATATTAGACATAAATGGATAGCAGCACCAGGAACCAAGTTTTTAAGAGAGAAAGTAGTGAATTAAAATGCTACAAAAATAAGGGAACTCGAGACCCACTACTAGATCCATATGGTGGACTCTCTTTTGCTCTGTAAAAACCATTACCGAAACTTTACAGTAGACCAGCAACATTTCTTGATTCCATAAAAGAACTTTTTTTTTAAAATTCCGATGCAAAAAGAAAAAAAAAAACTTTAACTGTGTAGACAAAAGGCTTAATAACGTTATTGCAATGTCAATCTTATAAATAAGGATTTTAAAAAATATACCCGCATGATTATATGTAAATAAGATACCAAGATAAGTTAAAAGTCGGATTAGATTAACATATTGACTACATAGGGGAAGGCCCTCTAGTTTCCAATGAAAAGTGCAAGAATATGTGTTCCTATGCGTGCCTGGTAAGAACAGGAGTTACAACAATATACTTAAATTATAAACAAAAAATTGGGTTTGATCAAACTTTTACTCAGTATATTTGCAACATTCAAACTGTGAATTCAAAAGTAGAATTGCACAAAGTAATTATGTACATATCAATCAACAAGTAATTGTTTGGTGATATTTTACGCTTCCCATGTTTTTAAAGACATTTCTGTTTTGAATGCTTTGATGACAAAAATCTGGCCAATACATCTGAAAAGACCTTCTATCCAGAAAGTCAGAGCTAAATATTTTGACTGTAAACACATCTTATAACAAAATGATAAATTTCACATTTTCTGGGAACAAAAAATTAGTTCCCATTGGAACCACAAATTTTTATTTTTTATTCAATTTTTTTATATCAACATTTTTATTTTCAATTGGTATTTAACAAATACAGAAACACATAACTGTTTTAAAACTTAATGTACCCATATCAAGATAGCATGCTCATAATAAAGAGATAGATCTAAACAATTATTACTTGTTAATTCATAGCTGAAAACAAAAACAAAAAAAAGACACTAGAACAAAAGTTTGTTGGGGTTTGTTTTTTTTTCCAAACAAAAATAATTTCACAAAAATTACTCTAAAGATCTATTTTAAAACAATTTTTTTTTTTATTTAAATACTTTTCAGATATAGATAAATTTTGTGTTTAGACATTTAAAAAATGCTAAAAAATTTAGTTTAAAAAATTAAAATTTACAAACCAACCTTCAATAAAACATAAAAAAACACAAAAGCAATAGTTTTACAAACAAAAGCAGTTCATATACAATAACAAAACATTCAATGAAGTACAAACATATCTCCAAAATGGGATTCAACATTAGGCTCCTTTTATTTTTTTTAAGCTGTAATAATAATAATAATAATCATTATGATCTGTATTAACCATGAGGAAATTAGTTTTACAAATGTATCTATGTTTTATAATTAATGCATTCTGAGTGATGCTGCCCTACATGGTACAGCCAAAATCAGGGAAGAGAAGTAGTGTTTCTTTGCTTGCATCTGTGAGGTAGACAACAAATCTTATTGGCTAGATATTTATAAACCTTTACAGATATTTTTTTTTACTTTTTTTTCAAGAGAGTTACAACAAATGGGACATATGATAAAAAAATAACAACATTCAATGAAGTGAGAAATCTCTTCCTGACGTAAAGAAGGGTTGGGAGCCAATTTCCACATTCATAATTTAAACGATTATTATATGAAATATAACCCCCACTATTATACCAGAATTCACTGAAATCTTGAAGTACAGCTAAAAATATCTCTTTCATTGAAACTAAAACCACTAACAGATTTTGCATTGTGAAGATTTAGGATTTTTTTTTTTTTAGATATTAACTTTTTAACATTGATTAAACTTTATATAAAGGGAGAGAATAAAATTAAGTCAGTCAGCTGTACATTCTAGTGCAGTGTTCTGTGTAGTTATTTATTCATTTTATTAATTGAATGTTTTTATACTGGAAGAATTACGTGAGCCTAGAATTCAAGTTTGTGCAATCAATTAATTTATTATTTTACAAGTAAATGGCATTACCCTACTTGCATTAGAGAAATAAAACTACCCTAGAATGTTAGTGCCACTACACAGACATCTAGAAACACTACTTTGTGAAAAGCAATAGAACAGGTGTTCACACTTTTGCTACAATAGGGTAACTGTTTATTTTCTTCAATAAAGATCCATATTACCTTGTATATTACTTATTAGTACTTCAAGCAAACAATATAGTATCAAACTGCAAAACAGTAAATTAAATTAAAAAGATATCACATTTTCAGTAAAAAAAAGGTTTAAAATATATTTATATATACAAATAACTTGTGTTAGATATCACAAGAGCATGCTGAAAAAGCTCAAATGTCCAACTAAACCAGTGATGCCCAAGGGCCATATCCAGCCTGTGATCATCCACCCCTCAAATACTTATGCCCACAGTGTATATTGATACCATAGAACAGTGTTTCTCAAACTATGTTCTGCGGAATCCTAGTGTTTCGCGAAGCCTGAATAGGTGCTCTAAAAGTTACTGGAATAATTAAATAGTAGGCCACCATGAAAAGTTAATCTGTCTAAAATATTTGCAAAGTGTTCGGCTAAATACTCAGAATGTGTGAAGTGTTCCATTAAGGGGGTCCATTAAGGACAAGGTTTGGTTGTACTGGACTCTGCCCATGACTGTGCATTGTGGCTGAGTGGCTTCTGAACTGAAGGGTCTCTGGTTTGAATCTCAGTGTAGACTTGAACTGAAGGGTCTCAGGTTTGAATCTCAGTGAAGGGATTTTGAATTTCAGGATTTTTTGGAGTCCAACCAACTTGAATGGGTACCTGACATTAGGTGGGGAAAGTACAGGCAGCTGGTTGTTGTGCTGGTCACATGGCACCCTAGTTAACAAGCCACAGAAACAGATGAGCTTTGTCAGCCCTGTAGATCACAAGGTCTAAAAGTGGTTCTTTACTCTTCTTATTTTAGCGTGCCCGTGACATGTGTATCTGAAATTTATAACTCCAAGGCTGAAAAAGTTTGTGATCAGTGAACTTAACAAATTAATGAAAAAAGAAATTAAAACAATCTAACTGATCTAAGTATCGATTTCTCAATCAAAATCACAATCTATTTTGTCCTTTAAAGTTGAAAACCCAAGTCAATGTGGTTGGCAGTATATCAGAGAAGTAAACATAGAAATACAAGAGTTCCCCTCCACTAACTGCATACGTGAACAAAACAATACTTTCTGTACTGGAGAGCTAAATGAACACAACAGAAAGTATTCAGGTCAACATGAACACTGAACAATTTTCAGTTTCTTTATACAATAAATAAATTCATTCCATGCCAAGCAGCAAACAGCACACTTTGTTCATGAACTATTTGGCCAATGTCCAAATTAACACTTGAAAAGTTTCACAATGTTTATCTTTAATACATGCAACAATTTGGAACAAGCAAAACTAAATAGCATACATTTTGTTCATGAACTATTTATATACAATCAATACAAAAGTTTATGTACATTTTCAGTAGATATTCATGGTTATTAATCATTACACTTTTAATAAAACAATAAATTACGTCACAGTTTATGTTCTCTAACTGTTATGTTTTTATTTTTTTTCCCAAAAGGAAGCAGAAAGGAAAATGTAACATTTTTTTTTGAGGTCTTGACTATTTTATTCTGTTATTAGCTTTGAGAGACGTGAGGATACAATCATTTATAAAATACGTCCCATTCCCTTCCACATAGACATTCTAACAGTTTTGTAGAAATACTAGCTTTATGTTCTTTAAATCATAATCATTGCTGAAACTCTAAACAGGAGTTTTTATAAGCCATGCATTAGAACAATGTTCTCTTTTTTCACATAGATTTTAACCTCCAAATTATAAGGGTCTAATTACATTTTACATTGAATGGAAAAGCACTATGGAATTCCCTGTCAATCACCAAAAAAAAACAAATGTACCAGAAGGTTAGTGATTTAAATTAGCTTTCAAAACATGGGCCTACATGAGGTAATAAATGGAGAGAATTTCGCAGGACAATCTAGATGTACTTGTACAAAATCTGTTTATCACAATATCTTAGAGATTTTGTTTTTCATCTTCTTTTCCTTGTAATGTAGATATACATTTCAGATAAACTGAAGAAAGAAAGGGTCACACTTGTAAAAACGCTACTATAGAGCCATCATAAATCAACTGTTACATTAAAACCAAAGTAAAAAAAATTATTATAATATCTGTTAGATTAAGAACAGAACTCTTAGTTGTCTTTCCATGTTATACTGTTGTAGTCCGGATATTTTTCTTTCAGAAGACGTACGGTAACTGAATGATCTGCTTTGCCATAACCCTGTAACAAATTTTAAAAACGAAAAAAATATTACAGTTCTTTATTATTTTTTTTTATCTTAAATCAGTAGTGTGTCTTTTTAAATATATAATAATAATAATAATAATCTTTATTATCCGTAAGGAAATTTGTCTTACAATTTGTGCATTACACCAAACAAAAAACATTATAACTATAAGAAACCAAAGTGTACATTCACACCAGACTCACTCATAATTTACATGTGACAAAGTTTATACCAGATTGTTCTTATTTAATGATTTGATTGCCAGGGGAACAAAAGAGTGTTTGTGTCTTTTTGTCTTTGCTATCGGTGTCTTGTATCTCTTTTGTGATGGTAAAATCACAAAATCCTGACACAAAGGGTGATTCTTTATTTCGAGGATCTTGTTAGCTTTTTTATAGATGTTTGTCTCAAACAACTGCCCAAATGGGGTTTGTTTTTTGCCAATGATTTTGCCAGCAGCATTTAGGATTCTATAAAGTTTATTCCTATTTTTAATGCTCAGATTGCCATACCAGGCAGTGATATTGAAACTTAAAATATTGCAGATGTGAGCGTGATAAAACATGGCCAAGGCCTTTTCGCTAACATTAAACGAGGACAGTTTTCTTAGTAATCGTAATCTTTGCTGCCCTTTTTTGCTAATATAATCAGTATTTGCAGTAAAATTTAGTTTATTGTCTAGGATAGTACCAAGGTATTTAAAGGTTTGCACAATTTCAATAGTCTCTCCAGCTACAGAAACAATATCATTTTCCATCTTGTCCCTACGAAAATCAATTATCATTTCTTTGGGTTTTTTTACATTTAATAATAAAAAATTATCTTTACAGTATTCTTCAATGTGTTCTAATTCTTTGAAATACTCATTTACATCTGAGCTCTCTGAGAGCAGGGCAAGAAGAGCCGCATCATCAGCGAATTTTGTGAAGGAGCAACAAGAACTATCGGATTGAAAATCATTGGTGTACAAAATGAACCACAATGGCGATGTCACAGCCCCCTGGGGCGCCCCTGTATTAACTATGCGTTCATTAGATATAACATTGTTTACCCTAACCCTCTGAGCTCTCTGGGTCAAAAATTCATTAGCCCATAGTATTATTTTATGTATGGACTAATCTGCAACGCTTTCATCTTTTCAATGAGTAAATGAAGTTGTATAGTGTTAAAAGCTGATGAGAAATCAATAAAGAACAATCTTACATAAGTGTTCGGTAAGTCCAGATGTTTGTAGACACAGTTTAAAATATTTAGGATGGCATCGTCTACACCTTTACCCTTTTGGTAAGCAAATTGTAAAGGGTCTAACTTATTACAAAAATCATTCAGAAGAAACATTTTAACCAATTTTTCTAAACATTTAGAC
Source organism: Biomphalaria glabrata (assembly GCF_947242115.1). Lineage (NCBI taxonomy): Eukaryota > Metazoa > Mollusca > Gastropoda > Planorbidae > Biomphalaria > Biomphalaria glabrata. The sequence goes on along the minus strand of NC_074726.1, from coordinate 23,911,109 downwards.
ACAATGGAAGTAAGTGAAACAGGTCTTTAGTCATTCATTTCATTCGGTTTGGAAACCTTTGGCACAGGTACAATTATAGATGACTTCCACACAGGTGGTATCTCATGGTTTAGTAATGAAGTCGAAAAAATATCTTGGAAAGGTTCAGCTAGTTGTTCAGCACATTCTTTTAAGATTCGCCCTTTTATTCCATCAGGCCCACCAGCTTTCATTGGGTTGACGTTTTTGAAAATGTTACAAACTTGCTCTTTAGTAATCGCTAATTCTAAACAGTTGTTAACATTGACATCATCAAGGGCTATGAGTCTTAGATAATTAAAATCTTTCGTGTCGAAGCGACAATAGAAATCATTTAACTCGTTGGCCAATGTTTTTTCATCTCTTGTAGCAAGATTATTTTTAATTTTGACTTGTGCTCCTGCCATTTTGTTCATGATGCCCCACGCCTGTCTCATGTCACTTGTATTAATTGAGTCTTCCAGCTTGGTGCTGTAGTTTCTCCTCCCTTCCTCAAGAACGATGATGATATTTCGTTGAGCAATTTTCCTTGTCTGTCCATCGCCACACATAAATGCTCTTTTCTTTTTGATTATTTCCCATTTTATTTTTGCAGTGATGTATTATACTGCACTTTAATTCACTGGACTCTTGATGTGCATCACTGGTGAGCTATAAAAATATGTATAACAAGATTCTCCAATCTTATTGGTCAGAAGCTAACTATCAGCCACTGAAACACTAGTTTCTGACTTGACATTAACTGACCAACTTTTACAATCTCTTACTAAAAAAAAGTTGGAAGGATGATTTTTTCTAAGGAGTCTTTCTCAACTAATCCTCAAAAAAAGTGCATATAGAAGCCATAGAAGATTGGTATGAATAGACTGTGCCTATGAGACAAGTGTCAAAATTTTTGTGTTAAAAAGTACAAATTCTTTTGAGGTATTCATCACATAAATCTGTCACCAACCTGGGAGTAGCCAAAGACTGTGATAGTTTTAGCCAATGAATCGTGTTCAATTTTGCCACCACCAACACACTCGCAGGTCACACCAATCTCTTCAAGGGATGCATCCAGGTGGTCATAGATGTCAGCTATGGAACAGCAAAGACAGAACTTTGACAATTTGTTTTATAGTTTAATATAAGGGTAAAAGAACAGACAATATTTAGACCATTTTCTTTTTCTTTTCATATTTTAATAAGGGTAACAGCAAAGACACAATTTTCTCTTCATACAACCTTTTATCTCTTGGCCATGATAACATTCAATCTATAAGAATTTCAAATACACTAATTAAATAGAAAGGATATCATTTAAAAAATGTTGAACTAATTAATATAATAGTGCTAAATTTTTGTTTATATTTAACAATGGGGTTAATGCTTGAGAACAGATTAGGAATGTCTAGGTCAGTGGTTATCACATGTTAATATTATGGCCTCTATCTAGATTCTAGATGGTAAGCATAATACAATATATAAAGAAAGAATTCAGGAAAAAAAAAACACTATAAAAATTAAACCAATCATTTAAAAATCTGATACTTCGGATAATGGGGTTGTTCTGTATTTCCTCAAAGTCACGTAGTTGTGTTGTTTAATACTGCCCCATCTTTAGTTCCTGTTTTTTAGTGGGAATCTGAAGCATTTTAGGTCAATATTTTGATGTTTTAATTAATTCATTTGCAGCAAACTAAAATTTGTTCATAGCAGAAAAATCTAGATATCAATCTTTTTATAGATAGATAAACAGATAGTTAAACCTTTGACAGATGGCACCAAAGTGTAGGCTTATAGATCCTATAGTTGTACAAAGATCTAGATCTGTACTAACAGTTATATACTCAAAGTAGAAAAAAAAAGGTAACATTTTCCTCCACACCCCTCCTCTACCTGCCCTTAAAGTAAACTGTCTAGAACAGTGATGCCCAAAATTCGGCCCGAGGGCCAGATCCGGCCCGCAAAGTGTTTCTATCCGGCCCGCCGAAAAGACGGCACAAAGTGTAGAAAATCCTGTCTCCAAAGGGTTGATAAAGTTATTTATACCAACGTTAGGGCCCTAACTTTTTCTCTGATGGATTGGTACCATGACCGTTGTATGTTTATGAAATGAGACTAAATGTATAATCTAACAGGAAAAGTGAACGGTTTACTTTTTTTTTTGCGGAACATGACAATGAGCCAATGTATTTGATTTGTAAAGAAAGTGTGGCTGTTTAAAAAAACAACAAAAAATATGGCAGCATTCTTGATTTGATCCGCGAATAAAATATTGTTAAACTTCGCCTAGAGATCCAAGGATTGAATAGTTGCCAAAAAAGGGATACGAAAATGAGTCGGTGGTTAAGCTAGATAGAATGTTGCTCACATTGTAAGTAGAGAAATGAAGCCATTTTTCCGAAGGGTATAAAAGAAGACAAACTTCAAAATCTCACTAATTAATGTAAGTGATAGATCCACAGGTTTCTAAAAAAAAAGTGTTAGTTCCATTTCATTACGTTTTTGTTCTTTTCGGTCATGTGGCCCACGACACTTGAGTCAGAAACTAAAATGGCCCGCAGGTCGAATTAGGCTGGGCATCACTGGTCTAGAACACTAACAGTAGACCAATAGTATGTGTCAGAATGGTAAGATAAGCCTAGTCTAGTGAGAAGTCAACATGTTGACTAATTGCTATAAATGATGAAAAGACCACCTTGTGTTTTTCCTAGTGTGTTAAGCAATAGGGTTGTGTTGTCTAGCAAGCAAATAGCACATATATTAGTCTAGCATAAACCTAGATCTACCCTTACACAGGCCATAATAGTTGAAAAGTAATGGAAATAACAGTGTCAGTAACTAGTAACACAGAGATACAGAACAACCCCATTATGAGATATGCCTGAAATGAACATTACTTTCTAGACATCTGGTTCAAATAAGCAAGTGAAAAAAAAAAGAATTCTATTATGTCTAACTGGTTTTGAAAATTGTTACGCTGAATATCAACCAAACATAAACTGAATTAATACGCCTAATTATTTTTTCATATTATTTTCATATTACACTATGTGACCTAATGAGGAGTCATGTTGAAAAGTGACGAGCCCCCATGTGACCTAATGAGGATTCATGAACCAATATGAGTTCACATTACCTAGTAGCGGGTATAGCTAAAAATATTCAATTAGAATTATTGCTAGACTTAGGTACTTTAGATCAACAGATCAGTGTTAAGTGTGCTGGCACGTTCGTCCAGAGGTGTGCTGGTCCCTTCTTGTACTGCCTAGGTTATAAGGTATAACCTCCAGGTATACAATTCAACTAATGTATGCAACAAAAGACTTTACAAAGTCGCAGGTAAACATATTTACAAAGTTTATTTACATGAGAAAAATAAATGGCAACTAAACACAGTTTGCAAGGCCTTTTATAAACTACATAAGGGGAATCACTCCTAACTATACAAGTAATCAAAAATAGTTATTTCCCCATTATGTCACACACTACAATGATGAAATGATAGGCCTAATTAATTTTCTTTATTAGACTTGGAATGTCTCAAGCCATGGAACATGCACTTTAAAGAGCTAATTGATTGGCTACCTAAAGAGTCATTGCTCACCATGAAACTCTGCTTGTTTTGTGCCTCTGACAATCATCTTGTGGTCCTCTTTACTGCCGTCTTGATAGACTTTGCACAAGATGTACTTGAAACATCCAATATCATCAATCGCCACATCCTCAATGCTGGCTAAAAGAGGATTGACCTCTGCTATTCTACCTGGCATTATCACCAAAGCAGGATTAATATTTCTGGAATTAAAGGAAAATGTCCAATTAAAAGTGTCTCAATTTTTTTTTCTTTTTAAAGAATGAATGATCATCTTTTCATTTCTCCTAAAACAATCTAGCTTGTCTAACAAATTTTGAACTCTCAGAAAAGTTTACAGGCTGTATTCATCAGTGACATAGCTAGAAATTTGCCATCATTTAGGAGCCTCTTTTGTATTTTGCATAATATTTAATATAAAAACTCTCATTTGTGGGCCCCCCTTAAGTGGGGGCCAGGGGTGATTTTCCAATTCTCCCCTCCTTCCTCCCACCCTAGCTAGGCCTCTGATGCTCATGTGATGACTAAGTGTAAAAGAAGCTGTGTTTTGAGTAAAGAATCTATTCTTAAGCTTTTTAATTAAGGATTGTAAGACATTCTTAAGTTCAATCAGCTTGAAAGGGTCTCAGAGACATTTCTTGAGATGAATAAAACAGTTGGGCCCAATGCTATTTACAAGACACCCTCATTATGGCAAAGGTGACTGAGCATTAAATTTACTGATCCATGGCTCACTGTATGTTTCAAGGAGAACTTCAAGGACAGTTTTTTATTCATCTATATTTATAACATAAAAAAAAAATTATGTTAAAATTTTACAAGCTAAACAGTGTACTCTAGATTCTAGATGCCATATATAAATCTATTATCTAGCATTTGCCAGATATCTACTTTCTGTAAATATGTCTATCAATCTCCTGGTCACTAGCCTAGTCGTGTGATAACTGGAGTAGCTTCACCCTCTTGGGGTGTTCCTAAAAGGGCTAATGTTGTGTAAGCCTCCAAATTCTCCTGGTCTGCCTCTGAAGACTTGATTGGTACAGACTAGAAAAATCTAGATCTAGATTAGTAATTTAAAAATTAGAATTTAGTAATATACTCTAATATACTTATAAATATAGTTTCTATAGTAGTAGTTCATAGAATCTAGATCTATACTTAGACTAGATCCTGACCAAAGTCATTTACTGATGTGGATATGGATCTATATTTGTCTATAGTTCATTCATCGTTGTTTGATGATGACCACTTTTGTCATCCAGGGGGCTGAGGGCTTTGCACTTGGATTTTGTGCCTCCTTATAAGCGACATGAGGCTGGTGAGACCTAGGTCTAGATTAATATAGTTATATACTCTATATAGATCTAGAACTAGAGGTATAGATTTATGAATCTATGACTGTGCACACTTGTGATACTGGTCACGCAGGTTATTCCAGCACAGCTGGAACTAGATCTAGATGATGTAGATCTAGTACATTGTATTTTCTGATGTAGACTGTAATTAACTGTATTTTCTATATTTATCAGCATCACATCTAGATTCTAAGATTAGATTGCTTACAGCTTAGATATAGACTAGAATCTACTCTAGATTTAGATCTAGATTGTATTTTCATTTTGTCTTCAAAAAAGCAAGTTAAATGAAGTTTACAAGAGTTACAAATCGAACGAATCTCGAATGCTAACCAATCAATCATCAATAATTCAATTTGAATCAAATCAATCATCAATGACAATCATTGACAATGACAATGCATTAAAAAAACCTTCAATGCTTTTTTTTTTAGATCTACACGATTAGATCTATTTATTCAATTGTGAACCCAATTGCGTACCTTACTAGATCTAGATTATAGTTATATCAATATATCTATTATCTTATTAGCTAGCCAAGAGTGAGACTTGAGCCAAGAGAGATGTTTTCTTTTTACTCTCATTCGGTTTGTTGTGGTTTGGTGTGTTATTTTTAGCTCAATGTTAGCTTCCGGAAAGTTCAAGGCCGAAGGGGGATAAGTTATTGGAATTTTAAACGATGTAATGCAGTTCTCAACCTTGCTTTTCTTTTATCTTATTGCCTGCCAAATTCTGCTGGTTATAATTAGATCTAAAGTCTATATAGCTGCAGCTAGATTTTGATTAAGAATAGAAAAAAAAACTTATCACGATTTATTATATTAGATCTAATTTACAAGGCAACTTCATCGCTATTATTTATAGTTAGATTTAGGATACAGAAGGCAGATAGAAGCGTGGTCGAGAGGCTAAGTACGTAGTACGCTTGAACTCGGCTTAAAATTTATTGGCTATGATGGGCGGAAAGGCGATTGCATGTATCGCCCCTCCCACCTAGTACCCTTTTTCGTTTTATATTTACTAATGGTAATATTTGAGATCAGAGTCTGTGTGCGACATAATATACAAATGGGTTAAAATATCAATATGTATAGCTTATATTATATAGTAGTTCAACTAATGTTGTTCACAAACTATGATTTCTAAATAAAAGTAGGACTACCCTCACTCAAAGGGTTTAGGTGGGAAAGGGCAGTAGATGTATTCGCCACCCCCCTCCCACCCTATCGGCTAACAGGAGAACAACATAATATAAGAATCGTTAAAAATATCAATAACAAGTTTTAATTATATAGATATTTAATTGATTCTTTTAACAAGCTGTGATTTCTACAAATAAATTTGAACGGCCCCCACTCGAAAGTTTATGATAAGGGGGCGGTATTAATTAATACCATCACCACCTCCCCATCCCACCAAATTGGCCAAAAAAAACTACAAAAGGGGGGGGGGGCGAAATAATCTAAAAACAGGTTGAAAAAATAAATAATTAGTATATATTATTAACATAACTAATAAATTCGTATACAAATTGTGTTATTTCTTTAATAGAATCATAGTCAATCTAGTCATGCATGTTAATCAATGACTTAAATTCTGCCAATAATGAATTAAATGAAATAAATCTTAAATCCTCATTATTAAAGTTTAATAAACTCTGTAGAACAAGATTCGATATATCCAATTCGCTTTCACTTGCGCACAATAATTTTATTATTTATTTGTATTGTAGCTGTTTTGTTTTTCGTTTCATAAGATAACACTTTTATATTTTCTTAGTAACTAGCGATGGTTTTGTTTAAAGATGGCGAATCTTTTTAACGGTGAACAAAATAACCAGAATGCATCCGAATCAGTCCAAGCAAATTTGGAAGGATTTGTCGCAAATCAGATTAGACAACAAGAGGTGAGACTAGTCTATTTCTCAAATAAATTCAATTTAGATCTAGTCTCTAGCTGTATCAGCGATGTTGTTATTTGAGTTTGAGAGTTGATCTCTTAAATCTCTACTTTTGAATCTAGATTAATAAGATTAGGTAGTTGCACCAAAAATTTTTAATTAATCCTGTACCAACAAATGTGTAATAGATGATAGAATGAAAGAGGATGAAAAATGGTTTCCAACAACACCAAATTTATTATGCTTGCATTATTGGTTCAAAAGTTATTGTGATTTGAAGTTTGTCCTGACATCCTATGGACTTTATATAGAGAAATTTAAAAAACAGTGAAGCAAATTTATTTTAATGTGAATATTTCAAAAACTATTGTGAATACATATACAAAAGTATATATCAAATTGTACAGTTTTAAAGGAGGAATTTTAATTTATAAGTGGCAAATCAAAATGAAATTAAAATTTTAAAACATCATTAGTAAATTACGAAAAAATACAATTTTTTCTAATTTTCTTAAAATAGTCTATAAAAAGAAAAATGCTCCTGGTTGTCAAGTTTTCAACACAATAAGCTTCTAAATTGATCTAGATCTATCTAGTTATAAAACAATAGTGTAGATTAGAAAAAGAATCTTTAGATTTAAGATTTAGATATTTTTTTTTTTCTTTTTAAAGGAAACCTCAGAATTTGCGCTATTCAGTTTTAGCTTTATCATCATAGGAATCCTTGGGCCTTGGGCCTCTTTTCTTTGCCTCTTTTTTGGGCTTTATGTGCCTCTTTTATGGGCCACCGTGCCTCTTTTGTGGGCTTTTTTTTTTTTTTTTTTTTAATATGTTTTTATTTGTAAGTTATCATAATTTACAAGTATTAAATCATAAACAATTGAAAAGTGATTAACCTAAAAATATAATAACAGTAATAGAAATATTATTTAATATCAAAGACATACTACCTAACCAATGAACCCCCTAAAGACAGAAAAATGATAAAAGTATAAGAATATTTTAGATACCTAGATTTACAGATTTTAGCCTCGACATCAACTGACCAAAAGAACTCCCAAGAATACAGATCTTTATTATATTTTATGTTAATAAGCAATGATATAGGTATAAAGAAGTGATTCATTCAATTTTACATGTTTTAGTGTACACTAATTTTATTTTTCTTATGTAAAAAATGGATGTTAATGATAAAAGGTCATCCCGACCCTAGTGAAATTCTAGTACCTGAAAAAGTGTGCTAAGTTTTAAAATATCGTTGACTCTTTTAATCATAATAAATTTGGTATTATAGGAAAGCTGAATGAATTTCCTAATTGTATGGTTTTAAAAAAAAAAATGTATGGAGACCTATATTTTTTTCCTTGTTTTTTGAAAATTTCAAATTTTTCAGATTAAAATAAGTAAGAGAAAAAAATATTTTTTTCCCACTAGCTGTTATCTTTAGAATAAACTCAAGAAAATGTCATAAAAACACTCAGTTATAAAACAATGTCTTTTCTTAGGACATGCTTAATTTCAGTTTTGTAAAACCTGAACAGGAAATTGTTTTGATGTCAAATGTGTTTTTAGATCCAATATGGCCACCTGTGAGAGTACCTAATCTAGATAAACTAATCTATATAATATACTGTAATACCGGTACTGTTTTAGTCACATAGTCTATTTCTCAAATAAATTCAATTTAGATCAAGTCTCTAACTGTATCAGTGATGTTGTTATTTGAGTTTGAGAGTTGATCTCTACTTAGAATCTAGATAAACTAATCTATATAATATACTCTAATACTGTTTTAGTCACATATTAGTGCACACTGTATTCAGGGGAATTCAGTGTATACAGGTTATGATTATGACTTTTTCAGTATACTAGATCTAGATTCTAAAGTGTCTAAACGTTTAAATACAAGTAGATTATCTTAACTTCTTATCTTATATAATACAGACGTTACTTCAAAATATATAAAATATATAAGTATTATAAGATAAGATGAATGCACACACATATTTTAAAAAAAGAATAACAATCTAAATATAAATATTGATACCAGTGTAAATGAAAAATAATACTAAAGTAATAAATACAATATATATAAGATAAGATACGATAAATTTTATTGCTCCAATCAAATGGAAATTCAGTTTGACTACAATGGACCACTTCAGCCTAACTAAATAAATATATATATATATAATATATTTGGTAGAACAGCTTACAGCTTCACTTACTAAAGTACTAAAGGAAATAATCCGTGATATACACACTTTTCTTTTCTATAGTATCTTAATAGATAATCCTATTCATAGGTTTCCTTATTATCTTAGTCAGTTAGAATTGTTCACATATTGGAAGGTAAAAATCTTAAGTTGAAGTTACTTCTTTTGTTTGGACCTTCTTTGTTACATTCTGCCCTCTTTGAATGTGCAGTTAATCTTTGTGTTGTAAGTGTATTAAATAAAAGCCATTGTTATGAATTATATCACATGTTGATATTAATTATTAAGCTTGAAAGGTTTCACCTGTTATGTGTATGGGGCCTGCTACTAGATATACACCATAGCTTTGAGTGATTGTACGTTTGGCAAACTGTGTAGTGGGAGTCAAACTAGGTCTAATAGTAGCATAGAAACATATATATTTCTTTTGAAGAAATCGTCTACTTATTGTAGTCCTATTTATTTATATTGATATATTTATTTATTTTTAAATACCTTAAAAATGAACTAGCAATGAATAAATAAACCCCAGACATGTTGTGTGTTCCAAGGCCAATTTTAAAGGTCATCTTTCCTCTCCATTCACCAATGTAGACTGATGCAAGTATTAACTCTATCTCTCCATAATTATTAACCATGTTCGGAAGGAATTATTAATTTTTCCCATTTTGTATTTCACTAGCCTGTTAGGATTAAACTTCAGTAATGGTTCTCTTTTAATCAGAAAATGTTATAACTGGAACAGAAAAATGTATGCACTTTTTTATATATCACAAATTAAAGTTTATTAACTCAAAAATCAAGTTATTTTAATGGGGTGAAATCAATGATCGTATCGTCAATCAGGAGAGAAGTAAAAGTAACAAAAAGTAAATTTTGCCTTTCCGACCTTGCCATCTATGGGGCAGATGAGTTGGGTGGACTTAGGGGCGCCCTAAAAATCTAGAAATTAAAAAATACAGTCTTCACAGAGATTCGAACCCAGGACCCCTGGTTCAGAAGTCAAGCGCTTAATCACTCAGCCACCCTGCCCCAAATGAGGAGAGAAAGAGTTAATTAATATTTCTCTAAAATTTTTATCCACCATTTCATTACTAATGTTGGCTATACAAATTAGGAAAGTAAATATACATAGTTTTGATTAGACTAGAGAAAAAAATGTCCTCACCAAGCAAAAGTCATGTCTCCATAAGTGCTTGTCCTAGCTATTTGCAACATTGTATTCAATGATAGCTAGGTCTTTATTTCCAAGCCATCATGCTGACAACTGGAACACCATAATATAATAGCAAAGTCTGGGAGACCTCTTGCCCTCAAAGTGTTCAATTAACAAAGTTTACCTTGTAAGTGTTTTGTTTGGTCTTTTTTTACTGTTTGAACATTTTTACCAATATAATGAACTTATGGGTAGAACAAATTTTATAAAAGACTGTAAGGAACCAGAACTATAATCAGAGACTTAACGATGTTGTAAATGAGATTTTATTTATTTGTTAATTATGATTTTAACTTTGAACCTTTAATCTTCAACATGACAGCTGGTATCACCGAGGTGAAATCTGTTTCACTTGTTCTTTTCTTCTTTGGTCTTTTTTTTTAATTAAATCTTATAATTGACTCTAGAAATGTATTTGTTTTGTTTCAGAAAAGTGCCAAAGAAGATGATAACTTAGATAAAGAGAAAAGGGATCAATTCATTGCCAGAGCACTGGCTGTGAGCAAAAGGTAAAGTTTCTTTGGTTTATCAATCTGATTGGTTAGGAAGGGATATGTGGTGAAATCCCACGTAACCATTAATAAAAATTTTGAAAATTTGTTTCACACCAAGATTAAAACGGGTGCACAGTGGCTGAGTGATTAAGCGCTTGGCTTCCAAACCTGGAGTCCTGGATTGAAATATCGGTGATGGCTGGCATTTTGAATTTTGAAAAGAAACCACTTTATAGCAAAAAAGTAAATGTTTTTTTTTGTATCTCTGATACATGAAAATAATATACTTAGCAATAAAAAATAATAATAATATCATTATTACTATTATTTAATGGATGTATCTCTGATACATGAAAATAATATACTTAGCAATAAAAAATAATAATAATATCATTATTACTATTATTTAACTGATTTAGCAAACAGTTTTGATAAAAATAATATAAGACATAAAAAACCAACTAATAAATGCAAACAGTTTAGTCCTATGTTCAACTTGAATGTAGTTAAATGTGGTTTGTCTGAGCTCAATAGGTAGCAAGTTCTAAACTTTGTCTATGTACTGAAAAGGCTTACAAACCATTAGTAGGGAAAACATGGCACAACTAATCCTTGAAGCATATATTTTAATAACTACTATATGCTAAAAGGGCCGCCCAAGACTAACATATAGAGATGCCTGCAAGCGAGACATGAGAGCCTCAGGCATCAGCGAAAGTATGTGGGAAAACATAGCCAAAGACCGGAGTGCATGGAGACAGACTGTGCGTGCTGGGACAACCCTTGCTGAGAACAAAAGAATTGAAGCGGCTTTAATCAAGAGGGATAAAAAGAAAGCTGCCCTGTCTGCTAGCCCTAAATCAGAGGCATACACATGTACGAATTGTGGCAAAGTCTGCCGTTCTAGAATTGGCTTGATTAGCCACACCAGATTCTGCCCCGTCTCAAGATTAAGCCAAAACCAGTGACTCATTTGGGCGCATCCATTGCCTTTCGAGACAAAAGGAGCCATATATATGCTAAAAAGCAAGACCTCAGTGGAAGGTAAAAAAAAAAAGCCATTTGAATAATTATAAGAACAGTAAAAATTGCTTGCTGACAACATGAAAACTCAGGAAACCCACCAAATATCTTTGAGAGAAATGTCCTTGGAAAAAAATTAGTACCAATACAAAGTTAAAATGAATGGAGAATATGTGCCAATAAAGAATTACCAGTATGTAAAGTATTATCAAAACTCAACAACTGTTACTAAATAAGAAAAAAAAAAGGAGACTGCACTCTTAAATATCTTATAGTCAGTGAACAGAATAAATTATTTTGTTATATATATTAAAGGCTTATGAGTATTACAAAGTTTATTGATCGAAACTTGTTTTTCTGTTCCCAACATTCATAGCTTTAGAATATAGTATTGTGGTATCACATGGTTTTTTGTAAATTTATCCTTTCTCTTAAGTTCATTCATCAAGCTAATCTCTCACTTATAATCCAATTCCGTCAGATCTAGCAATAACTTGAGTCAAATATATTCAGTGTGAAAAAGTATGATAATTATTACTGCACTCTTCTTTTTACTGCTCTATAAATGAGATGAACATGATTCTTTTAAGGAAACATTTTATTTTGTTCCTAATAATTAGTAAAGAATTTATAAGAGTTAGGGGTTATAATGAAAGAGCAAAATATTTTAACACAGAAGTGGGAAGCTTGGTTGAGAGGCTAAGTACACTTAAACTACCTATGAAAAGGGCTCGAGGTTTGACACCCGACTCGAGCAGAGTTGTGTTTGTTGAGCACCTAAAGGCAGCATGGAAAACCTTCTCCCAGATACCCCCTCCCCACACTGGTCCACAAATGAGATTGGACCATAGCGCTCTGAGCATGCTATAAGTATGAAAGTAGTGCTATATAAAAGTAAAAGTTATAATTATTATTATTAAGAACCTATTTCTCTTTAGAATGAACAAAGAAATTGCCAAAGCCCAAGAAAAAAGCATTCTATTGAACGAAGAGTTTGGTAATGGCAGAATTACAGAATGGAGAAATGAACATGCTGAGGAAGTCCTGTCAAAGCAGCAGCAAGAACCTATGGAATAGGCTTGTTAAGGATATTGTCAGCCCTGAGCTCAACTCAATGACTGCGTTTAAACCCTCTGACTGAGTTATTTAGTCTTTATTTGTATTGGTTAATTATTTCTGTTTCTTGATAAACATCTTATCCTCAAAAGGTATTAACAGGTACCGGGTTGAAGCATTTTTATGCCCTGTTAATTTTGCAATGATTTCCATTTAGCTTAAAGAACGTACATGTCTCCGACATTCACATAAAATTATTGCTTTATTGTTAGCAGTTGCATCATTTGCTTACCAAATGTAAATAACATTTTTGTTTTTAACATTCAATATATATATATATATATATATATATATATAGAGAGAGAGAGAGAGAGAGATAGTATTTTTTGTAAATAGAATGAATGCACTTTAAATGTCCAGCAAAATTAGAATGTTGACTGAATCAGGTGAATATATATATATACATATACACATGTATATATCATGTAATAATAAATGAGTGTGTGTTTTTATTTTATTAATGCATTTATGAATATACACAGTGTTGACATGATGTATATTGCTATGCGATCCAATTTTCTGGAAACAAAATGTGCTATTCAAACAAATGACTAAAATTTAGTACAATATTGCTTTAGTAATATCTAACATATTTCTGACAGAAATTAAGAGAAGCATCTTCTTATTACAATTAGTATAACTGCCAAATTATGTTGTTGTTTTTTTTTATTTTATTTTAACATATTTTAAATAAAATGATAACTTTACCTATTTTAGTCAAGTTTTTTGTTATATCAATCAAAACATTGGCTCATGCAATCAGTTTTATTCCATGTTTTCAGTAGCTTTTTTGTTTCTTTGGTTATCAATGATATTTATTTGTAAACACAATCAAAGTTCAATTACATAATTTCAATTAAAGTGTTTTGTAGCATTAGACTTAAAGCTAATTTAAACAGAATTTAAAGTTATGTGAAACAAAAATACATTTTACATTTCTTTATTAAATTGTTGCAAAAAAAGTACCAAAATAAAAGTATATATATTCACAAAACAAGTGAAGACTGATATAGATTGCATGTCAAAAAGATCTATACAAAAAAAAACAACAAAAAAAAAAAACACTTTTTTCCCCATCCCATTCAGCTCTACTGTTTTTCTTCAATCAATATATCATCATGTATTCATTATTTTAAAAGCATGTATCAATGAGCAGCCAATAATTCTTTTGGAATTAAAAGTCTTGTTAAGAGCTACATAAAAAAAAAAGATTGGGCTCCTCGTGCAAATGTTTTATTCTAATTTTTTTCAATGTCTTAAAGTAATTAGTCAAAGCAAGATATACACCAACAAAAAGAAATCAAAACATCATAGATTCATGCCTTACATCCTGACATATTTCTTAAATCCCCAAATTTAAAGTAAGTAAAGCTATCCTTGAAGACTTAGTTAAAGAAGGTGTCAAGTGACCACTATAATGATAAGCTGCCTTTACTGTAATCTATCAACTCAGGCCAAGATTTGAGCACAAAAACATACAGTTCAAGAGCTAAGGCTCAACAGCCAAGACACCAGACACCCACGTCTATTTCTTGTATGTACAAACACATGCAAGTTCTCTGTATTTGATCAAAAGGTATAAAAACTATTAGCTTCAATTGCTATAACAACTTTTAACCCTAGTATGCCTCTTTTCTCGTTACTCTCACTTCTGACTGTCCCAGTCGTAACAGAATGACCCCACTACCTTGTTATGTCATCACTCTATGGTAGTTGAGAACCAGCTGCCAATGTCTTATGACATCACTGGTGAGATGATGACTTGGTAACCTTTTCTAAACAGCATGTTACAAGCTTACCAAGTAAAGCTAACCAACAAAAGTCTATATACATGACCTTGTTTCAGAACAAGAAAGAATAACTACATTAACTAATATCAACAATACACATTTGTTCCTCTTAATACAAGAAATCTATTTCTAAAATTGCAACAGGCAAAATAAAGTTGTATTACAAATTTATAATACAGAACTTTGCATAAATACATATAAATGCAAAATCATGTGTAACAATCAACCTACCAAGTGCATTTAATACCTCATAAAAGGTGCTTATACATTGAACCTTTGCATTAAAAACACAATGCAGAATTTAAAAGTCATACAAGAATCCAAGCTGTTATGCTATACAGGACATTGCTTTTTTTTTTCGCTCACAGTTTGTTTTGAGAAAACATACAGACCAATTTCCTAAATCATTCCATCTCTCTCAATGCCAACAAACCTAAGCTGTTCAGTGGGTCCATACCTGGTAGAATCAAATACAGCAAGCTTATAGTAAAATTTATTGTTGCAAATAATAAATATCTCCTGATTATTTAAAGCTCACTACAAAATATACTATTTAATTATTAAAGATTAGAAAAAAAAAGGAACGGTGCCTTTTCAATTGGTTTCTATGTAAGCCATAGCTGTTTTGTTAAGTTAATGCTTGATAACAAGTTTCATTTTGGAAATAATACATTCCCATGAAAGTATGGTATATATAAGGTATGTGACTTGATGCCTGGTTGTGCAGTTTGCGCACTGGACTGTCGTTAGGATTTATCGATGGTCCAGGGTTCAAATCCTGCCCGCTCCCATCCCCCATCGTCCTGTGGGAGGTTTGGGTCATCCGAAACATGTAAAACGTTTTCAAACACATCCCATGAAAGTAAGGCTAAATAATATAAGTGACTTGATTCCTATATGTACCATGAAAATAAGATATGTACCATGAAAATAAGATAAGTAACTTGATTCCTATACATCCCATGAAATGGTACATGATAGAGGGATCAATAAATTGTAAATGATTTCTTGAAGGCCAAATTAAAAAAAAACAACTTTTATATGGTGAAAACAAAGTAAGATTGAAGATGTATAAAAAAAAAAAAAAGGCCAACTTAGGTATATTTAAAAAAGACAAAAATAAAAATAATTTATAAATCTTTATCTTTGATACTTATGGTCCTTGGGGAAAGGGCTGTAAATATCTGCTTCAGTGAAAAGCAACATGGTTGTCATGTGACCAAAGCAATTATTCACATGGCTAGAACAATTATCCACCGTTTTTTCTTCCCAACTCATACCAGGTACTCAATTTTTCAGATTATTTTGAAATAAAAAAATTAAATATATTTTTTTTCTGTCACGACAACCTTAATTCAAGTCATATCCTATACTATTATATTTAAAGGGACAAAACTACGGGATTTAAAGCCACAAAAAACAACTTGCCTGTAGTCAAAGAAGAGTTCTTCCCCAGCTTGTATTGGACGTTTTGCAAATATACCGATCCGATGATCTCCATTCACCATCATGACTTTTGCATAGCAATTGGGGTTGATGGAATGGTTAGCAAAGCGAATCTTATTGCCTTTTCTAGTAGCATCCACAACAAAGTCTAAATCACCACAATATATAATAATCAGTTTAGCAAAGATAATTAATCAAAGTGATATAACTGTACAGTAGTAAATAAAAAAAAACAACAACTTTTACAATCAAATAAAAAAAAATATTTTCACTAACACAGCACTTATATAATGTAGAAAAAGTTAAGTATCACTTTCCAATCTTGTGATCCATGGGCCAATGATGTAAATGTCATATGTTCAGCACAATGACCGATGGCCTTTATATTTTCCCCAACTTAAGTCAAGTACCCGTTAGATGGATTCTAAAAATTCAGAAATTCAAAATCCCATGATTCACTGAGATTTCTCCTCAGCCAGCTGTTTAGCTGCTGAGTTCTAGGCGCTCTTGGAGTCTGCACTAAGAAAAAATAGGTGCAGTTTTTTTCTGCAGCTGTTCAGCACTGCCATATAATATAGAGTGTTGGTTATGTTGGGCTGTAGTGGTAATAGGATATGCCCAAAGCAAATTATTATGGGGCATTCAAAGAGGGTATGATTCATCATTTCAAAAAGGGGTAGGTGTGTGGGATTTATTCTGTTAAGTTATCAATATTTTAACTCGAGACCCCATAGTTAAAAAGCACAGCCCTTTACCATGCAGCCACCTCAATTCCCACATAATGTAAAGCATACCCTAAATTTTGATTGTTGAATAGATGTGCAACATGGATATGCTGTTGGTTATTAAAGTCTTTCAATTTTTTTAAATAAAATTTTTCATACAAGAAAAGAATGAGAAGAACATCTTCATTCAGACATAACAAAATTGTCTGCACTCACCGTAGTTCAAGTTAAAAAGAAAACTGCACATGTATTTGTCATAGACTTTTCCTCGTCTATCCGCTTCATCCTGACTGATAATCTGTTCAAACAAAACAGGCAGATCAATTTCAAGCAAAACAATCAAGACATTAAAATTAGTCAATAGGATGAAAGTAGCTTTAGTGCTGACCATATGTTACAGTTTCCTTTAAAGACTTCTGACCTAAAGACAGATGTAAAGGACATGGGTAGAGCTCATTACAGGCTCTGGCAAGGGTATCACGAGGGCAGGATAATTATTAACTGCCTTTGATTTATCAAAACACATGTCAGATAACCTTTAGTACAGTAAAAAAAAAAAGAGATTCCCTTGTCCCAAATAAAAAATCTCAACCCTTACCAGGATTTAAAATCAAGAACATTGATTTGAAAATGAGAACTTTAAAACTTCGTTACCATACCCCATTTTGTCTAAAAAAGAAAAAAAAAATAGTTGCGACTTACCTCACCACAGTACTCTGAAATAAACTCATTCTTCTCTGCCGGCTCCTTAAGGAAAATTCCCCAGCCAGCAACATCTGATGGGGCCAGCAGGAGATGCTGAAAACAAAAAGAGAGATAAAATACAACACAGTCTAGATGTTATAAATGAATTCTAGGACATAAGTTGAAAACGTTGCTTCTTAAATTAATTATGAACATAAGTCATGTCTAAGCAAGCTTTAACTGAACTGAATTGATTAGTGTTTCAAATTACATTTTATTAAACTAATGATATTTTTTCACCAACTATAGTAAATGTAGGCAAAAAAGTTAAAATTTGGAATTATAATAAGGCTTGTCTTTGAACAGGAAGATTAATGAGTCATGCAGTACTTCAAGTGGCTACGCAGCCCCAGCTTTGACCTACATATTTTGCCACACCCAGGGGCAAGCATAACCATTGTCCGCAGGTGGTAGATTTAGATTTTCTTTTTGCCGTCTGCGTCTGTCCTTGGCAGCGAATTTTCTTTTGGTCTCAAATGTGTATCCCACGGTCTTTGTAAGTGATCTTCACCTGTCTCGTTCTGAAGCCGCATGCAACCAGGTGCTCTCCTCTATGTCAGTTAAAGCAAGTTGGCGCCCAATATGGTCTTTAAAGTGTTTCCGTGGGGCACCTCTGTTACGTTGACAGCCTTTCAGCTCACCAAAAAAAGACTGCTTTTGGAATACGTTCCTCCTCCATATGGAATTAGTGTAGTAAATATACATTAGATTTCAGTAATTTTATAACAATCAGGGTTGACTAAGTCAAACTAATTTATAATTAGTTTCTGTTGGTAGGTGCACTTTTTCAGTTTTTAAAGCAGTCTGATATAATTTGATGCAATTTGTTTTAGAATGAATATTTCTATGGTTAGACCAACAAATGTTTAACCTGTATTAATTTACTTACCTTTCTCTGCCCTCTTTGAACACTCACATTCTTACAAGAGATCTTAGGTGTGTCAAACTGATCTGAGGAGGTAGAGGAATGAGCTGTCTTGGAACATATAAACTTCACTGATGATTTTCACATGCATACTATTAATTAATATTTACAATTGGACACACAGATTTAATGTTTACAGACTAGTATGGGCAGATTAAACTCTCATTCTTTTTGACTGCCCCAGACTTGCTGATCTCGTCTCAACAGGTCTGGGAAAACACAAATTCTCAACCTGTATGGTGACATATATGCACTTGCAAAGCAGCAGGGTTTCTGTCCAGGGTTTTTGCAATAGGGGATTTGAAACTCTCAAGCCCTCACTCCAATGGAGTTTGATGATAATGATAAATGTTTACAGATAAAGTACTATTAATTTTTTACAACAATCAGAAATTTTTGTCTTGGCATTGGCAATCCCTAAATGTAAAAATACAGCTTTTCTTTGATTAGAAATTAAACTAGAGTCACTTATTACTTTGTTAGGAGGCCATGTGACACTTAACTGGACACTAAATGAAAAGCTATAAACTTAAAAACATTGCAGATGCTTAAAGATGGACATAGGTTTTAATTTTCTACTCTTCCACCCAAAATTATAGATGGATGTGTTAGTGGGAAGGTATAAAAGCTGCTAAAAATAATTCAGAAGATAAAAACTATTAGTTAATGTTTTCCTACATACATGAACAGAGTACTTTGTTTTCATCAATTCAAGAACTCAACTTCAATAAAGTAATCTCTTTTAAACATGTGCACACTAGTCATATACTCTACACCCATTTATTTACCTGCTCCGCAAGTCTGGCAAAGATCTGGGTCACACTCTCGGACAGCCAGGAAACATGGACAAAGTTTGGTGTTACACTGTGCTTTACAGCGACAGCCTGGGAATCTATTTTGACCTGAATAAGATTTAAAGCTTCACATCAGATTAAATGGCCCATAAAATCACAGTTGAAATATACAACTTGTTAAAACTAGAAGAAAGAGAAACATTTCTAGAGTATAGCCCATTCTAGAAATTAAATTATCTATAAAATTCTCAAACTAAGTAAAAACATTAAACTCATACAAAAGTTAAAATTCTGAGAACTTTATTGACACTGAAGCAAAAAATCAAGTTTTAATTAGATACCAATAGTGAGTACTTTACTATGAGTACTTTACTATGACTGCCTGGTTGTGCGGTTTGTGCGCTGGACTGTTGTTGGGACTTATACTGATAGTCCCGGGTTCAAACCCTGCCCGCTCCCATCCCCCGTCATCCTGCGGAGGTTTGGACTAGGAAGTAAATTATCTTCAACTCTGAAGGAATATCCAAAGCATGGAAAGCATTTTACAAACATTTTTACTATAAGCGCTTTACTAAGCTGCTTTCTTGTCATTATTTACTTTAGCAGACCATTTAAACATTTTTTTTGTCACTGAATAAAAGTAAAATTATGTGTATGGTGTACATTATATAAACATTTACCTAAATAAAAATTTAAAAAAAATATTTTTGTGCTGAGCAACTATTTTCCTCAAAAGTACCATATAATAAACACAGTTGGGCCTTGAATCAGACTTTAAAAGTTATATAAAAGCTAGATAGCCCTAAATGTTGCCATGAAATAGGAAATGAATCTACTTCAGAAAATAGACTTACAGTCAGAGCTACATTGACAAAACTTTTCACAGAAGTTCTGGGCCATGATACAAGGACATGTCTCATCACATCGCTGGCCAGGGTGGTCACACGGCTGGTAATTGTACACTGTTTTACTGGAGCCATCTTTCTTCAGCTGGATTTTACGACAGTGCATGGACCACAACCTAGACCACAGACAATCAAAGCATAAGACATTTTGTAAATAGTTTAAATGCACACTTAAAACAGGTTTGTTTTTTCATCTAATTACTGTTCTCATTCTCTCTCTTTTTACTGTCACTAATTTTAAAAGAAAATAAAATTTAACTAGGCTAAGGAGATCAGCATTGACATAGTGTTATGAAAACTAAATATAATGAGTCACTATACCCTGGAAAGTAAGCAAGTATAGACAAATACTGATATGGTGAATACAGTTCTGGTTATTTCTAACTATTTTTCATACAACCATAAAGATTTAGAATAGCCTTTACATATAAACCAAATTAAAAATAAGAAATTGCCTTGAACATTTTACAAACTAACATCAGGAAATTGTCTCTGGAGATTAATTTTTATATCAGAATATGAACTCTGAAATTAGTAACAAAAACCAGCAACATGTCATGTATCATAACATCTCTCCCCCCCCCCCCCCCCCCCCTTTTCACAAATTCAGGCACTAATAGATAATTTTTCAAGAAAAACTAGTCAGCAATATCGACATTTCATTCAAGTTACCCTAATGCCCTTAATCAGTCTGCAAGACCATTTAGGTCACAGTCAAATGCCATTCTACTATTTTTTGGTTTTAATACTAAATACTATACAGCAGTAAGAACACAAACTTTTAAAAAAGAAAAACAAAATTAAAACCTTTGTTTCTTCTTCTTTTTCCTGGGTGGGGTCTGAGCTGTTTCTTCATTTATGTCTGGTATATGAGCTTCTTCTTTCACAGCAAATCGGTAAACCTAGAACATACAGAAACAAAATTTAACCCAAGTATCAATCACTGCAAACCGTTATACATAACACAGACCTATGCAAATAGTTGAAACAGAAAATGTTAAATGCATATTTTGTTTACTGTAAGTTAAAATAGGTTTCTGAGCAGACTAGGATTGCTGCCTTATCATGAGGCATGCCCTCTGGACTGTCATCACAATGGTCCTAGGTTCTTATTTTAACCACAAACCTGCAGACAAGATTTAGATCCTATCAGCCTGGCTATTGAACAGTAATTGCTACGAAACACATCAGTGAGGACACGGAGCAGTGACTCTTCAGCACCAGTCCAATCTTCTGCAGTAGGAGATGTACGTGGAGGAAATGTGATATCCAAATCTGTGACAAAAATAATAAAAAAAAAAAAACAAGAGTTAAACTGAAATTTTTAAAAACTCACATTAATGAGCTAATTGAAAAGTTTCAAAATAAATTTTGATAAAACGGTACAATATATAACTTTACTTTAAAGTGATAAATTAATCTCATCTAAAAACAATACATATACCTATAAAAAAATTCAAAGTGATGAATTGATTTTATCTTAAAACAATCTATGCAGCTATAAAAAGTTCAAAGTGATGAATTGATCTCATCTTTAAACTAACTATGCAGCTATAAAAAATCCTAGTCCATGATATTACATACAAAATGCAATGAAATAACTAGGTACCATCAGCATTGTTACTCTCTTCACTAGTCTCACTGCTAGCAACACTTCCACCATTATTGGCTTTTCTTTTTCTGCTATTTCCATCCAGACGTAGTGGTGAGGATCTTCCTACAGCTTCCTTCCCATTATCTTTGTCTTTTGAGTCTTTGTGGTCCCCATCTTTGGAATCTTTTGA
Organism: Biomphalaria glabrata; assembly: GCF_947242115.1. Lineage (NCBI taxonomy): Eukaryota > Metazoa > Mollusca > Gastropoda > Planorbidae > Biomphalaria > Biomphalaria glabrata. The sequence goes on along the minus strand of NC_074726.1, from coordinate 23,889,081 downwards.
ACGTATCTTAGAGAAATGAACATTTAAATAATAACCTTTGTGCTTTGTGAAACCATTTCTTTAAAGATTTTTATACATTTTTAGTGACAGACTTTAAGACAATTTTAAACTTTTTTTTTGCCAAAATAAATATTAAGTAATCATTTAAAACGAGTGCTTTGACTATTCCTTATTGCACTAATGTTTGCTGGGATATAAAAGTAATTGTAGATTAAGTTATGCCTAACACACAGGACTGTTAAAACATTGATGAAAAAAAACAAAAAAACAACTCTTCTATAAAAGGGACATTGTGAAAAATAGTTCCCCTCTATGACATAGCAATCTACGGGGCAGTTGATGTAAAGGTCATCTGTTTCTGAAATTGACGGTTAACGAGAGTGTCATGTTGTCAGCATAAAAACCAACTGTCTTTACTTTTCCCCAACTAATGTCAGGTACCCATTAGAGCTAGGTGCACTGGTAGACACCTATAAGGTCCCGAAATTAAAAATCCCAGTCTTCACAAGGATTCAAACCTGTTACCCTTTAGTTTGGAAGCCATTTGTACAAAATACTACCTATTTTGTTTGTTTCCATTGGACAATCTTGCAGTACTTGTGGTATCTCCCCAACACCTCCATCCCATAACCCCTTCACTTCTCCAATACTGTAGTGAACCCAGAAAAACCATGATCAAACCTCTGTTATGTTAAACCCTGACTCAGAAAACCACAAGTACATATTACAAAAATATGAAAGTGAAACAGTGCTCACAGAATGTAGGTAACAGTCAGGACCACAAGGTTCTATTTTAGTTTTCTTTTCTGGCATTTTCCTGGTCAACATGCTTGGAGTGGGATGGTAGGCTGAAATACAAGCAATACAATGAACAATATCAACAAACTACCAACTCAATACAAGTAAAATTATTGACCTGCGGCTGACCTGTATAAAAGATTTAACTTGCCCTAGTCAACACTTATGTTATGGCCATATCACAAGGTTCTCAGGGCTTGCAGAGACCTTCCTTCAGGGAACAGTACCAGGAAAAAAAAAAGACAAGAGAAAGTGATGGAAAGACAACATAAAAGAAGGGATGGGCCTGTCATTGAAAGAAATTCTATCCAAGGTTAAAGATAGAGAGGAACAGAGAAAGATGGTCAACAGATCTTGTGTGGTGCCCCAATGGTCCAACAGACTAAGGGATAGTTTATACAGTTTATACAAATCTGTATTTTTTTTACAAGTCTAGGATAAAATGTTTTTCTACTAAGTGCACTTTCTTTATCATAAAATGAAAATACATTTAATACATATCATATTTTCAAAATGAGAGAACAACCAAGTGTTTTTTTCTGTCAACCTCATTGTCTATATTTGAAGAAAAACTCAGCTCTATATTTCCATTTGCTTACACAAATTAATACTACAGTTACAAAAGACAACATTGAAACTTCTATTTAGCTTTTTATTTCTTCCACAAGGTTGTTATTGTCAGAAGTGGAGAAATGGATATAAGCACTCCACTACCTATAAAATGCTTCCTAATGGCAAGCATCTCAAATAACGTCTTACAACCAGTCCAACACCTAGCATTCCTGTATAGCTCAGATATATTGAGTCTGTCAGAACTGTTTTCACTAACAGAAGAAGAGCAATGGTGAGTAACTGGCGCCTAAACCAGTGAGTTTCTAGCAAGAAAGGTTAATTAGCATTAGATGGCTACCCACTTAGGAGAAGGAAAACTCTGAATTTCAAACCTTTTGCTGCCTGGCATCTTATACCCAATTATGGGAATGGCTTTGGAAGTTAACCCTAGGGAAAAACCAGGAGCTAGCGACCCTTAGGCAGTTTGCTGTACACAGAGCTACATCCTGGCAGGGCCTGCTATTCTGCTGATCCCAAACTGTATTGACACTTGCAGTTCCTTTGGATACATTATGGAGAGGGGAAAACTGTTATGTGGATGACATCATCGTTCTGACCATGGCTAATGCTTTCCTTCTCATTCCTATGAAGCCATAAGACTATTTATTTGTATTATAAAATAAATTGAAAATGTCATTTGTCTTGTTTATAGATAGTGGAATTGCAGTCACACCCCTAAGTTAATGTTGTAAAAAAAAAAAACAGTATAATTTGACCCCGTAAAAAAAATCAGTTGTAATTTGACAGAATATAAAATGACTCACGGTGTAAGAAGCAATCATATTTGAAGCAACGCCTGCAGAATAAAGTGTGGAAAGAGTGCATGGTCTGCTCTCGAGGCACAGATTGAGCTTTTGTACCATCAATGTTTGGTGTACACTCAGGGAGGGCTTCCTGTGCATTGGCTTTCTGCGCCTCAACCAGCTCTCTGTATCTGTAATGAAGAAATTGAATAGATAAATAAATATATTGGCTGTATACTTTTATAAAACATGTCATCAGACCAAAAAAAAAGAAGAAGAATGTCAGTAAGCAAGGAACATTGGTATAAGGATAAGTAAAAAGTTATACCCATATTGTATAGCAAATAAAATGAGTCCTCTCAGACCTAGCAATTTATAGGGCGGATGATGAAAATGTCACCTGATTCTATGGCCCACGGTCAATGAGGGTTTCATTTGGCCAACACAAAGACCGCCTATACTTTCGCCAAGTAAAATGTCAGGTTGGGTCGACTCAGAAGTGTTCTAAATATCCTGAAGTTCAAAATCCAGCCTTCACTGAGATTTGAACAAGGGACCCCTCAGTGTGGAAGCCAATTGCTTTACAACTCAGCCACAATGCCAATGTAACATAAAAGGTCCATTAAAAAGAAATGGTCTGTGCTCTAATAAGAAAACTAGTTAGACCACTTGTTAAGTTCCAGTGCTAAATGAAGTTCACAGCAAGTCAAAGTAACACAATTAGAAAAAATATTCTCACTGAAGACACTCTCCATTACTCTAATTTTTTTTTTACAAGTTTTTTTTGCTCTCAAAAAAAAAGATATATCCACCTTTTACAAATAGTTATATTTAATGTGATGACTTCAACAAATATTATTATTTTACTGAAAGTAAGAAAAACACTTTGAACTGTTCTATAATTAATCAGAACATTAATCAGAACCTTCTGGGAGCCTTCAATGTATTTTCAACATACTCTGCTCTTTTGTGATTGCTATGGAGATAATTTCATAAAAAGAGAAAATAGATCTGATAAGAATATTTGCACAATTAATCATTTACAAAGCAGAAAAAAAAGTTTCATATCTAATATTTTGAATAAGTTGATCTAGGTGAAATGTTTTTATTTTATCCATCAGCATTAACTGTGCTACATACTTGTCCTTCAGTTCCTCAACAGTCCCACCTTGATCAGGGAAGGCAGCACAAATAGCTTCAAAAACTTGGACTGGAATCTCTGAGACATCCATCGGTTCTTCTTTCCCATCTTTTATTTCTCTTTTGAATTTCTCTTCTGCAAACGAAATGAAAAAGAAAAAAAGATATACAATTCTAATTTAGATCTGTGGGGTTAAAGAAGTCGAAACTTTCAATGCGCTCGAAGCACTCAAGAGCAGCAATATTCCATAGTAATGAGCAATGTTTAAGAAATGTAAAGTGTGAAAAGAAAGTGCTTACCAAAGATACTTCATGTCTAATTGGAAATTTCCTTCAAACATTTACAATTAATATTAATTCTTGGATTTACAGTTAAATCTGGATCTATAAATTAAGGCACAATCTCCTTCAAAAGTCTAGCTTTAAGATGCATGATGCTTTTCTTAATTCTCCGTTTTATAAAACTGAGTACATACAAATTCAACAAGTATTTAATTATTATAAAAAACAAGTATTTAAGTTTTTAGTTATTATAAAAAACAAAACATCCCTTACCTCCATTCTCCAGCTTGTACTGCAGAGCCACTGAGTTCACCAGCTCCAAAAATAGGTCATCGCCTATGCCAGAGATACGCTCCCCATGCACACGGCCCTCATAGTTTTTCAAGAGTTCCTCAATGAAAGAGGTGTCCTGATCAAGAAGCTCATCTCCCATGTAAGGGATGTTGTGTAGCACTGTCTCATCCTCAACCTGTTAATCAAAACTTGAATTGTTTATAAAAGATAAAATGATGGTAATTGGTAATATATAGTGGTAGAATGGTAGAAATAAATGGATTTGGCGTGCAAAAAAATAGAACTTTTAAATTGGGTTTAATACATTCCAAAGTCTATCTAGGGGTTATGATGGCTGAATGGTAAAGTTTTTGGTTTCCTAATCAAGGGGTTTCAAGTTTGAGAAAATTTGGGGATTTTAAGAATGCATCTTGAGTCGACCCAACTGTAATGGGTACCTGACATCTGGCATGGTGGGGGACAGTAAAGGCGGTTAGACAATGTGCAGGCTTCATGACACCTTCATTAATCTTCAACCACAGAAACAGATGATGTTTGATCCCATAGATAGCGCAATCTGATTAAAGTACTTTTAAGTCTACTTAGTTAAAATGTCCACCTAACAAGTGATGGAATAAGTGTTGCTGTTTGGCCATTTTATAGGCAGCTAGTAAACAACCTGATCCCATGTGTCCTAGACAAACTTTAATTACTTAAATGTATAATCTTGCTATACTCATAAATAGAAGATGTTATAATGAGCTTGCTCAGTGAATAGCAGCTCAGGAATACAAGATGTAGTGATTTAAGATAAAATGAAAGTAAAGACAACTACAATCACACTTATAACAGACTTTAATAAAATAAATTACATTAAAAGAGAATCTGCTGCTTCTTTAATGGACTGATACATCACATTAGGCCCTCTAAATCACTTGACAGGACACATCAAGAAAGATCAACAAACTCACTTATATATATCTGTACACAGCTCCGATTTTTAGATGACATTAAAACATAATTAGCTAACATTTAGGCTATAATTGAATGATTATGATGGGAATATTAATGTTTTAGCTGTAGAACTTATAAGGAAATAAGGATTGGGGCAAATGATAAGACCCACTTGAGGCCGATAGTAGTGACAATAAAGAAAAAAATAATACTATATCAAATATTGATAATGTTAGATCTAGTCTAACAGGAGATTGGAATGCAACTAAATATTTTAAATGGATTTTGATCTCTGTGACTTGAAGCATGATGCTAAACCTTTGGTCTATCTTTCTCTAGTATAAAAAGATGCTTCTTATGATTTTTATCAGTTTTTTTTTCAGTGAATTTAGTCATAGTTATATCATCTCTTAGTGATGGGGAGATCCTAACAACTGCTTAAGGGCTAAAGAGTTAAGTGGCACTTCCATAAAAGCCAGATCAGATCTTATTATACCATAAAATTCTGCTGCACTGGAGCCCAGCTATACATGGTTGGTATTGATTTCACAGCCATCATTGTTTTCAGCGGACCTGACTGTGTTGGAAATCCCATGCCACTGAAGACCTCACACTAAAATTTAGAAATATTAAATCACAAATTAGCTAGTTCAAATTGTTGGGCAACATCTTTATTAATTTCTTTAAATGAATTAATACAAGATGTTATGTTTAAAATGACTGTTACAATAAAATATTAGAACAGTTTTAATATACGTATAATAAAAAGCATTTCAATGAAACTATAAAAATCAAGGACACTCTATAGAGACGTGATTTGTAATAATGATAACAACCTTAACATTCTATTTACCTTCTTGGCAGTCATTCCAGGTAATGTTTCCGGCAGTATCAGACGATGAATCAACTGTTTAGACAGCCATTCTTCCTCCAATGCACGCTCTCTCTCTATTTCAGCTCTATTTGCAGCAAATGCATTCTGTAAAAAAATAAATAAAATGAAGCAAAAAAGAAAGGCAAAAGATAGTACTTCAATGCTGAAGCAGACTAAAACAATAAATGCATCAAATATCTTGGAAGTGAAGAAAAGGTAAATTGATTGTATGGACCATTAGAAAACACTTTGTATACACAATAGAGCTAGGTTACCCTACCCCAAGTAAGACAATGAAATAGCATGGATACCACAGTACTAGATGAAGGCAAGAGGAGCTCAAAACCTGCCAAAAGATCTGGTGGAATTATAGGCTTATACAAAATCTAAAGGGTAGATTATGAACATATCAGAAATGATTAGTTTTCTTATCTGCACTACAAATTCTCTTAATTGAAAATTGTTTAAAACTAACTACCAAATTAGTTCATTCGGAATAAAAATTTAAAATGTTTCATCTAAGAAATAACATTTATCATGGTGAAGACTGGGATTTTTAATTTCGTGATCTTTGGACGCCTCTGAGTCCACCCAGCTCTAATGGGTACCTGACATTAGTTGGGGAAAAGTAAAGGCAGTTGGCCACCTGACACCCTCATTAACCGTAGGCCACAGAAACAGATGACCATTACATCATCTTATTCTTAGGTGTAGCTATTTTAAATTAAACAGTTAAAGAAAATAGAAAAGAAGAATTACTCTGTATTTTTAAATTATGCACAGCTAATGTAGAGTTTTTGTTGTGTAAAATGAGTGACTTTAAGGGGAAATAAAGCTGGTTTATCATCATATTAACGCAAAAACAAACTGTTACTATACCTTTACTTCATCCGCTCGTCTATCTTTCCTAAGAAAACACAATCGAGTGTATTCAGCTTTGACTCGTTTCTTCCAATCAACAAATCCAAAAGAATCAGGAATACTGTTGTTGCTAGGCGATGGAGGTGCTGTGGCTGTTGATGCTTGCAAGAGACGCTGGGCACCACTACGAGTGTGGCAGGCACCTTCAGAAGTGGTCATTTTGTCTTGCACATGTGGGTATCTAAAATAATTTTTTAAAAGAAGTATAGATAATCTTATTTAATAGATATTTTAATAAATAAACAGATTATATGTTTCCATGTTGCTGTATTTTTACATTTCTAAATTTGTGTGCAAAAATAAAATGCTGATCAGATCCGATCTATTCCAAACTGATTTGATCCGATCCAATTCATCCATCCATATCCAGGCTACACACAGCAACCTAAGCCTAGTGTGAGGTATGGGCTTTGATGGCTATTGCATCATGGGTGAAAAAATAAAATCCCCTTTATTGCATTTTATACCATGTCAATTTGACCCAAAGTAGAATTTTATCCTTCTGAGAAAACAAAATAAATGTGTAGACAGTATAGAAAAATGGAGTACGTATGTGCAATATCCAATAAAAAAAAAAAAGAGACAAAAGACAATATGGGTTGTCTGGTCAATAAATACATTGAAATAGGGGGTGTTTGGAAATGTAGCTTTATAACACAGATCTATATTAATAAACCCTCTGAGGATGGAGCCATTTAGCATGTCTTGTGCCAAAAAGACGGAGCATTTTTCCCAGATTAAGAAACACTAGATTAGTAGATATGCTATAAGTATAGAATCTATATCTATAGAATAGATTATAGATCTAGATTCTTTTTGCTAGTCACTAGGACTAGATTTAGAATGACTAGAATATAGAGTCTATTGTCTCTCTAACTCTAGATTAGACTCTAGATCTGGAATCTAGACTCTATAATATAGATATATTAAATATATATATATATATATGATATATAGTTACATTCTACATACTAATTATCTTTATCATTTTATCTAATATATAGTCTAGAGCTAGATTAGATAGTAGATTCTAAATCTAGATACTATAATTATAATCTGAATACTGAATCTGAGATGTCTGAGTCTGAGTGATCATGGTAAATTCTAGAACTAAGACTAAGAGTTAAAGAGTAACTAGACTTGGTCTTGACTAGACTAGAGTCTTCTCTACTGTAGTGTAAAGTACTGTCTCTAGATCTACAGTCTAGATTCTCATTCTAAGTACTGTAGTGTAAATCTGAGTGATAGTGATAGTAAATTCTAGAACTAAGACTAAGAGTTTTAAAGAGTCAAGAGTAACTAGACTTGGACTTGACTCTTCTCTACTGTAAAGTACTGTCTCTAGATCTAGTGCCATCATCACCTAGATCTACAGTCTTGAGTAAGTCTAGATTATTCTAGATTCTCATTCTAAGAAGTACTGTAGACTGTACGTGTAAGAGTAAGTTGTTAAGTGTAGACTCAATCAATGAATCAACTCAATTAGTCAATGTGATTTTGAATCATGAATGAATTGAATGTAGTATTCTAAGTATTGTCGACAAGTCTAAGTCGAACAATAGACCGGGAGACATATGGTAGAGAGTGATATAGATATAAAAGTCTACAAAGAATCTTATTTTATCCAGATCTATACTAGACTAGAAGATGTAGATAAGATCTAGAGTCTAGATCTAGTCTACCTTTTGAGCGCGACAAGATGCTAATTTAGATAGAATCTAGCTAGTGATAATGACAATTATTACTCATTTCGAAATAAAGTTATGCAGCAGTAATCAGCAGTCTGAAAATGAAAGCCTACTTATTACTGATCTATATATTTTTTTATCATCTATACACAAACCATGTATATATGGTATCTAAATACATTTTTATAGATTATAAAGGCCTACTAGCAGTACACACTCTCGTTGATTTGTTCCTAGCTTGTATTGTTTATTATGGCCGGAACACCCCTTCTTTTCTTTCTTTTTTTTTTAAAATTTTAATAAACGGGCCACATTTTAAAGATATTTTTTTTTAGCTCGTGGATTATAGTTTATATAGTGTATCTCTTACAATGAAATATCACATCCCGCTCTTTCTTCAACACTTCGATCATTTATTGTTTTTTTTTAATTTTGTTTAATTTTAAGAAACGAACCTCATTTTAACAATCGCCCCAACACATACACACACTCATCTTTTGAACCTGTTAATTATAGTAGTACTTCACTTATCCGCTCCCCCCCCCCTCCCTCTGACAAAAACAAATTAAAGGTCGATCCTTCGTACACTCTCTGACTTTTCTTCGGCTTCTCAATTCAATCTATATTTATACTTCGACCGTGTCCTTACTTAATCTTAATGCAAGCAATATACGGTATTAGTCACCACATACATTTTTTTCATAGGCCTACCATCAGTTTCAGGCCAATGGGGGAACAATGCATTTTCCGAGAACCCAAATGGAATGCCATAGTCCCGTTCCCCTTTCAACATTTATTTTTGTATTTTGTTCTCTACATAAAAAGAAATATCAAGTTGGTTTATTTATTATAAATAGTTTAGGGACATATCTCACCCTTTTTAAGGTGACCAGATATTTGGGAAGTGAAAACGGGACACATAGGTCGTAAAAGAACAGGCTCAGATTATTTCGAACAACATTGCTTTAGCCAATTAGACTTTATTACAACACATAACAATGCACACATACAATTTACACAAAATTTAGTCCTACACACAATATTAATTTGAATAATTGAGCAGGCTTTCGGAAACTTTTTCTAAGTTGATCATTTTTCATCGCGATCCATCGGAAAGCTTATAACGGTTATAACCAGTCTAATAGGAAGCTTCACTCTTTGAAATACCAAATACTCTGCAAAATTTTCGTAAACGTTTAGAATTTTCGCCACTATATCACTTTTTCTAACCAACTCGAGTCATCCAAATATTAAGTCGAATGCGTATTTCTTTGAGGAGCAGAAGATACTTCAAGGGCTCTGACATTCTGCCCCTCAATAAACATGAATTATGACGCAATGTTGTGTACAAAATGCAGCCAAAATTCAGCACACGGGTTTTTAAAGAAGCTTTTTTGATTATGATTGAAAAGAAATATGATTTCAAAGCAGGATATAATTTAAATAGTCGCTCCACTGAAGTCTTCAGAGCTAACCATCAACCACCTAATCTTTCCATCCCCCCCCCCCCCAAAAAAAAAATTCTAATATTCATGAGCACCCGTAGGATTTTTTGCAAGGGGGGGGGGTTACAAGCAGCCACCCATGGCTCAAAGTCGTTGCCTCAACTTTCTTGTTATAATATTAAAGAAAAGAACTACCTCCTATTCGGGCCCTCATACCTAATCGATAAGAAGTATTTACTGTACACATTGTTAACTTTATCCGTGAGGACCGTGCTTTCCTACGTTCGATCAACGATTGAACACATCTTTGACGTGTTCCTCAGGATGGTCAAGTTGGTTTTTTGATTATCTCATTAAGGATGTGCTGTTGAGTGGCCACTATGTTAAGTTGGAAAGACTGCAACGCCGTGGAAACTGGTTCAAGAACAGATGACTAATTAACGACAATGAAAAGACAAATCAGAAACAAGAGGAGAGGCATTTACTACACAAGTGCAGTTTGTTTTTGGTTTCACTTGCAGTCGTTATTTTAAGATCCGCCAAACAGTCAAAGATCTCAAAGTTGAGACTTAAATCTCGAATAAATTTGGTATTTTTTCAGCTGATTGTGTCTCACACAAAAGAGGTAAATTTAGCACCAACGCTATCGCTAGGGACAGTTACGGAAAAAGAATACTAGCCATCATGGGGCAGCCTTGGCCGAGTAGTTTGTCTATGTCTAGACTGTACATTGACATTATTCACATGCAGTGCGTCTCTCTAAACCACAGGAACTAAACCAATGAAGTCGAAAAGAATCGCAATCAACAAACCAAACACTCAAAGACTTCTGCTCAGTGCCTGAGATATCTACAATTTCTTCACTACAATACCCAGCAAATGCAGTTAATTCATGATGGTTTTTTTTTGGTTTCTTGCTGCTGCCAGTGCTCCGTTGATCCAAATCAACGTTTTGACTTGGACGTTGGCACGTGAAGAACTTTCTTGTATCTCCTCTTTTGTAAACTGGTGGACGTGTTTCGCCTGCTATTTTATCGAGCGCTGACACCGACCGAAAGACGTTAATACATTTACACTCTTTACTTTTGTTCAAAGAAACAGGAACATTTATCACATCGAAAGATACTTGGCAAGGATTTCTCCTCCAAGGCAAAAACAAAATAGTCTAGATCTGAACTAAATATTATAAAAAGTAATTGTGGCATTTTAATTACTTCTCGAAACGATTATTTCCTTTTGCAACTTCTTGTGTGACTAAAGAGGCCAATCCTTTGAACTTTCACCCTTCTTTCTACAACTGTTGTGTATGGCATCTGCAATCCAGGACATTTCCTTTAATGCTCGCTCTTCATATGAATCTATCCAGTGCCAACTTTATGTCGCGTTTGCATACATATACCTTAGCAGTGGACGATCAGCCGATCTCCCGCCTTCTGTTAAATCACCATACAGAATGTCTTGTGGAAGTCGACCTTGTGGCATTCAGAATAATTAAATCTATGTGCAAATGAAAACAAATCGTCACGACTAACATGCTATTGAATATTTGACACCCTTTATAGTGCATGGTCGGCCATGAACTACAGATTTGCCTATTCTAGTTACAATAATAGCATATCTTTACAACTGTACGTCAGTGGAAGCACTACTTGTTAAGTTACTATACTTTATAATAGTCCAATGATAGGGTTTTAGATTTAGACTTAGAAGACGATGCGCAAAATTTTCTTGAACATTAATTTATAAAACTCTTAAATCAATAATGCATGGGCGCCGCAGGGGCTACTTCGTGATGCACTTGCACCCCTACCCCTGGATTCTGACTAAATCTACATCTACGTAATAAAAAACAAAACAGAACTAGAAGATGTATTTCATTATAAAATATATTTTTAAAAGTCTAAAATGTGGCTATCTAGAATTCAGTGGCGTGAACGTACATGGTTGGTCATCAATTCCTGATACACCTTGGCTAATCTACTACTACATTAACAGTGGAAGCACTACTTGTTAAGTTGCTACTTATCATTTGACTGAGGTAAAAGAAACACGTGTACGAAATTTCATGCGGATACGTATGACAGTTGATGAGATCTCGTGATCATTCAGTCAGTGGTATTTGGTAAATATATAGTAGATAATACATCTAGTCAGATCTAGTTCAGTGGTTCCCATGTGGACAACCAGGGATCTCCGGTATCATTCAGGGGGGTCCGTGAAAAATGTTAAATTGATCTGGGGTCCTTGAACATGGTTACCAGACGTCCGGCTAAAGAATGCCATGTCCTCCTTTTTCGGGTCCTTTGTCCGGCTTTTTCAATTGTTGTTTAATGCAGTGGAATATATTTATTATTCTAATTTAATACTTCGTATGTTTTTCTTCTTTTACTAATAGCTTGATACGGAAGATGTTTGAAGAAAGATTCGGATACTGCTGAGATCATTGCATGTGCAAGAACAAAAACAAAGGCAATTATTAACAATGCCATCGATTTCTACAAGTTCTTCTTCTTCCCTAGTGCTATTAGAGCATGGAATGGGTTGCATGAGACAGACAAGAAAACCAGTGACTTGGCAGAGTTTAAGTTATTGGTTAACATGCATGACTAGATGCATGACGCGCAGGACGTATTGATCTTCTTTTTTGAAGTAAGATATATAATAAGATAAGATAAGATCGATGTTGCAAAAGTACTACAGTAGTAGAGTAGCATTAGTTTGACACCGTCAGCTCCTTGTACTTAAAATAAAATCAATAAAAAAGAAGAGAGATTGGCTCTTCGCCTTTCCCAACAAGCTACTTGAGTCAATGCCCGTGTCAAGCTCGTATGAATCTATCAATCTATCTATCTAATCTAAATTTTATTTTTTATAATTTATAAAGCGCTTTCAAGATAAGATAGATAATTTTTGAAAGTCCAAAGTAGATTTAATGCGCTATAATAACATAACCAATATAAAAACTCAAGTTAAAATGACAAACTAATCCAAAAAAGTTTTGAATGTACTGAAGCTTGTTTGTTTGAGATCAATGGGGAGCGAGCTCCAAACCTTTAGTCCATACAATGTAAAAGCCCGCAAACTTTTGAGAGAGAAACTTGGCACCACTAGAAGCGTTGAGTGCTCAGAGCGCAGGGCTTTCTGATGGAAATACCGAGTGATCAGTTCACTAAGGCACAAGGGCATATCTTGATAGAGAAAATGTGGCCACCTTGTAGTCGATTCTTGATTTCACAGGAAACCAATGTAGTGTACGCAACAGAGCATTAACATAATCACGTCTTAATTTTCCATATCCTTTTGTATCAAGTCGTTAGTCAAACTGACAATTACATCGGTAACACTTTCCACACGAGCACGTCTCTTCTTTTTCCAGAGACGGAAAAAAAGGTTTTAGTTGTTGATAGTTTGTAGTTCATAGTTTTTATATTCTTTCTGAAAATATTGCAATTCTCCTTTCTAACTGCCTGAGCGGACCACTTTGGGGACCGACTTTGAGTTTGTGTTTCCACACAAACTTTCTTTGTAACCTTGTTTTTATTGATTCTTGTTTGTGGTATACAAGTACTAATTGTGCAAAATTTTAACTTGATCCGCTATTGGGTGTGGGAGATATAATATTTGCAAACAAAAACAATGTATTAGGATTAAAAATGAGATAGTAACCAATGTATTTGGTATTATTAAGTTCCGGAAGGTTGTTGTCAGATTTGTGTTAAATTCTTAGCTCGTTTGCCCGGGCCCCTTACATTCAACAGGCACCTTCGTGCTTACAATAAATAATTGACTCACTGTTAACAATGTAACTGTTTAATGACATGAATATAAGTAATAATGACAACTGATGGAGTAATGACATTGAGTCTAAAATATTCGAATATTGTGGTTATAGTAATTAACAATAATTCTGCACCTTGCTATCACACAACGCCACACAATAGTACGTTCAACACTGGCCCACAGCCGATAATAAACTCCAATGTAATCTTGATAATCCCAGAACTAACTCCCTGCAGAGACATAAGAAAAGACAAATTGAAAGTTCTAGTCCCAAAACGCTGCGAAATGCAGTAATGCCTTAAATACTCACCCTAAAAAGGGGAACACAGAAGAATCTCAAACACAAGTTACACCAGCATAATAACAAAACCACTCCACAAACTTACAAACAAGAAAACCAAGAAAGTGCGTTCAAAAATTGAGCACTTAATAAACATTGGTGCTAGAATGCCATAACCTACGCACCGACAGTTGTTAACGCCCGGAAGTGGTTATGGTTTTAAGCGCATCATTACCCATCAGATGCTTCCAATGACATGCGTCTCAAATAGCCTCTGACAACCAGTCCAACTCCTTGCCTTCACGTGTGGTTCAGACATTGAGCCGGGCGAAACTGTTACCACTGACAGGGGAAGGGGCGATGGCGAGTAACTGCAATGGCGCCTAAACCAGTAAGCTTCGGGAAGGAGGGGCTCGTTAGCCTAGGTAGGCTACCCTTCAAGGAGAAGAAAAACTCTGAATAAAACCTCCGCTGCCTTGCAGCTAGACCCAAACACGTGAAAGGCTTAGGGAGACAACTCTGAGGAGAAATCAGGAGCAGGTGACCCTTAAGCAGATTGTGGCACACTGTGCTGTATTCTGACAGAACCTGTAGCGCTGCTGACCCCAAACTGTATCGGATATTTCCGTTCCTTTCGACACATCAGCTGCGTGGAGGGGGGGGGGAACTGCTGTGAAGGCAAAATCGTTCCGATTATATATAATGCCCAGGCTTTCATCTCGCTTTTAACTAATGCATTTAAAGAGCCCACTTTTGATATTTTGTTAAAAAAAATATCACAAAATACAACATAAATAAGCTGTAATATAACTCCGCCTGGGTACACCTTATAGGGAGGTGTCTTGCCGGTCCCAAGCCCGGGTAAAGGAGGAGGGGTGATCGTAAGGCTAGCAACCTCACATCACTAAACTATTGCTACAGAAACTGGAAACACACCAAACCAACTAGAACTTGGTCAGGAAGGTTCCTCTGTGGAAGAGTATATGACGTGTATTAGTGAAAGCCCTCTGGAAGCTAGGACACCGACAAACCTTCTGACGACCAAGACCTCAACCAGGATAAGGACCTGGAACATCAGAACCCTGTATGATAGCGGCAGAATAAACGAAGTGGCAAGCGAAATGAGAAAGTACATCACAAAACGAAAATGGAGCTGGATAGGACACACCCTGCGTAAACCAGCTATCAATGTTGCAAGGCAGGCACTTGACTGAAACCCCAAAAGGAAAGAGAAAAGTGGGCAGACCCAAGGAAACCTGGAAGAGGTCAGTCATCAGTGAAGTTGAGGGTACTGGAATGACATGGGAACAGATGAAGAAAGCTGCTCAGAAACGAGTTCGGTGGAGAGGTGTGGTTGCGGCCCTATGCTCCCCTGGGAGTGCACAGGATTAAACAACAAGCTGTAATATATTTGATTTTTTACTGAAATACAGAAAAATTCTAGAAAGTACAATTGAAGTGAAAGTGGATTGAAAATTATGTAACAAATGAAAATATTAAAAAAAAAACACTTGCCAAAAATTTTTTTTTGATATCGACCTGTAGTGAAATGATACGTATTCTTATGAACAAAGTACAATGTAGCATTATGTATGTGTTATAGATGATATAAACAATTCTTCTTTTTAAATAGGAAACTCATTACATTTATATAATGTATTATACATACTGCATTTCAAATAAAAATCGCAGATGGTAAATGTAAACAATTTTGTAAACAAGGTCAGTTGGAATGTAAATTGAACTACAAAAATCAATAAGGAGGTAAATATAAAGGTCAATGTGAAGGTCAATAAGAATGTAAATATAAAGTGACATGTGTAGGTAAATATAAAGGTCGATGTGAAAGTAAATATAAAGGTCGATATGAAGGCAAATAAATGTCAATAGAAGATAACTATAAAGGTAAATGTGAGGGTAAATTTTAATATGATTGCCAATGTGAATGAGACTAAAACCTATTAAAAAAGGACCTTTTGAATGTTTTACTTGAAAAATATTCTAATATGAATTAATATGAATTAACAGGCTTTTACTACAATGCTAATACAACCGATTTGTTCCTTGAAAAGATAAGATACCCCACATATTCAGATTAAGACTTTGGATTCACCGTGAAAAGAAATTATTCGAAAAATAATATTTTTTAAAAAGCTCATTTGTAAGTGATACATTTTGTTCCATAGGCATGTTTGTAACTTTTTTTTTGTTACAAAACTGTAATTCTAAATTCAACAAAATATTTTGGAATTAGGAGGAAAAATTGTGGGCCAATTAGATTCTACTCTAATTTTTCTTTCATTTTAAGGATTCAAGTATATAGGCCTATTGTGAGTTATATTCTTATTTTTTTATACAATAGAAAAAATATCAGTATGAATAAAGGTTGGAAAAATGTGACTATGAAAATAATATTTGGGTTCAGAACTCATCTCAATTGTAATCTTATAATGAAAAATTTCGTATGAATTCTAAATTTTCCAAAAACAAAGTCTTAAAATAACAAAGATAATAAATTTGTGTGAAATTACAGAAAATCTGTCGCCATATTTGACTTTTCTGTTTTAAAACGTCATGTTTTCGTCTGGAAAGGGGTGGGGCGGAAGAGTGAAAACGATTAATCCTCGCTCCTTTCATAATTTCTGTTAATGATTGCATTTGGCATTAAAGGATAAGGGTGGGGCGACTCGATATAAGAATTGAATTTATAGCACATATAAATTATATTTGTGCCTTTTTTTTTAAATTTTGTAATTTCTTAACTAAAATCGGTTTCTCCTAATGGGCGGAAGGCAATTGCATGTATCGCCCCTCCCATCTGGTACAACCCTTTTTTCATTTTATATTTATTAATGATAAAATTCAAGATCAGAGTCTGTGTGCGACATAATATACAAATGGGTTAAAACATCAATATGAAGCTTATATTATGTAGATATTCTACTAATTTTGTTCACAAACTATAATCTAAAAATAGGTTTAAATATAACTAATTAGTATATATTATTAGTATATACTAAAAAATTCGTATACAAATTGTGTGATTTCTTTACTAAAATTCGCCAAGGGGGGGGGGGGGGGGGGCGATCGCCACTACCGCCCCTTCCCCCGGATCTGCCAGCTATTTTGGTCCATTAAGGTATTCTCTCTCTCCCTCTCTCTAAATTGTCCAAAATTAAGTTTCACTATGGTGAAAGGTGAAGCAACCAACAAATAGATGATAATACACTTATATTTGCTAAATTTCAAGAGTATTACATATCTTTGAACTAATCAATAATCTTATTATTCTAAAGGAAATTTTATAAACTCATGTATTTAAAAGCTATGAAAAATATAAAATGTGTTCTATATTCCATTTTTTCTAAATATTTTCTTTAAAAATCATGTACAAAGAATTGTATATGTTAATATTTTTAATTAAAATAAATATATATATAGGATTATATAACTTAAAATTTCTTCATTAAATGTCTCTCAATAAAATTTTAAAATAATATTGATGAAGGAATTGGCAAGTATATGTGTAATGTGAATTAGGAAGGAGGTTGCAGTCTCTTTAAAATTAGCTCTGTTGATTATTCAACTTTTCCTAGTACTTGTTTATATATAGCTATTTTGATCCTTTAAGATATTCTCTCTCTCTCCCTAAATTGTCTAAAATTAAGTTTCACCATGGTGTATAAGCTTTTCATACATCTGCCGAAGCTTTTGACCACCTTCCAATTTTACAGACTGCCACTCTTACTAAGCTATGATGATTATTAAACTTTTGAGCTAAGTAAAAAAATGAAATTTGACTAATAAGACTAAAGTTCTACAACTTTTTAGAAAATATTCCTTTGTTGTACTCCTAATGTATACCATATGTAAACAGTGATAGGCATATGGGAAACAAAAAAATATGTGGAATGTTATGTGGAGCTTTTGATGTCACGTTGCCACAAAAATCATCAGTTCCTATTGTTTAGGCCTGTGAAGATTAGATAATAATGTAAAAGTAATGTGAAAATCGGAAACATTAAAAAGAAACTAATTCTACTTTGTAGAAAAAATAATATAAAAGGGTAAATATTTTAAAAATACATTTATTTATTTAAAAAAAAACAACAACATAAAAATAAAGCTTATATTATGTGTAGTTGTATTTATTAGTATGGATCAGTCATGTCATTATGGGCAGTTGTTTAACATCTATAAAAAAGCTAACAAGATCCTCGAAATAAAGAATCACCCTTTGTGTCAGGATTTTGTTATTTTACCATCACAAAAGAGATACAAGACACTGATAGCAAAGACAAACAGACACAAACACTCTTTTGTTCCCCTGGCAATCAAATCATTAAATAAGAACAATCTGGTATAAGCTTTGTCACATGTAAATTATGAGTGAGTCTGGTGTGAATGTACACTTTGGTTTCTTATAGTTATAATGTTTTTTGTTTGGTGTAATGCACAAATTGTAATACAAATTTCCTTACGGATAAAAAAGATTATTATTATTATTATAAAATTTGTAATATATATAGACTCTATACTAACAATAAAAAATCAGCCCGATTGGAAATATTTTTGCCAATTGCTTTAAGATTAGCGCTATTTCACGCTTTTAGCTTTCTCAATATGCTATAATTCTATTACCTGTCTGGACCAGTTGGAAAGGAGTGGGGATGTCTGGGTGATTGCTTTTTAAATGCATTTTTTTTTAATAGGTGGGCTCAAGCCTACTCAAAAAGAATTAATTCAACTTATACCACCACATATGTCAAGTACAATTTTTTTCCCTTGTTCAATACTAAACAAAATATTTAATCACCAATGGTTAATTATTTAATACTTGTTATTGATTCTTGTGTTGTCAAGTAAAGGAAATACTAGTGCTAAAAATGAACAGAGATTGGGTGTACAAACTTTTGGCCAGACAAATAGACAGACAAAACGAGTTGATATAAGCTTTGTTAAAATGAAAAAGGTTTTCTAGCTGAAGCCCAAAGTCAATATATAATGTTTCAACCATAGACTTATATATTATATCTAGACTGGAAACCGGAAATAAATTCTTATCCGCGATTGATCGATTCACAGACCTAAACATATATAGATTTTTATGTACGTAAACTCTTTTTTTCAGGCTCCAAGGGAGTCGCCCCAATCAATCTTTTCTGTCTTAGAAAAGTAATGATCTTTAGTTTTCAAAGTTTAGAAATAATGCAAAATCATTTCTCAGATATTCACACAAAATATATGAAACAAAGCCATTTCCTGTTTATTTCCATTGAGATAATGTTTCAAAAATCCTAGATGGAAATAATTCATGTTGATTTAAATCATCTTATGTACATTTAAATAGATTGAATACCTAGATCTTTCTAGATTATGTATCTAAAAATTGGAAAATAATAATTATGAGACGAGAGTACTCTTATTTTTGATGTTCAATTACTAGATCTAGATCTAAAAATTAAATTATACATTACATAGGTTAAAAAAAACACTTTATTTCTTTAAACTACTTTACAAAACAACGCCTTGATCCAACTTTCTAAAAAATGTTCATGACATTTTTTGTAAAGTTAAAAAATCTCCATGTCCAGTCTAGATATAGTATACTATGGTTTCAATTTAACTTACTATGTTAATATAAAAACTTGGAACCATGCTTTATTCAGACCAGACATAATCATTTTCCCTAGATTTCTTTTGTTCATCAAAATCTTAAAAAAGAAAAAAAAACATTTTAATTATATTATAAGAAATTTAAAACAAATGCATTGAGTAAGTGAGGAAAATTTTACAGGACTACAAACACTCACATAGCAATAAATATGTTGTTTTAAAAAGAGCAGCTTTTATTCATTAAGCAAAAAAAAAAAAAAATTGATACAAAATCTCAATTGCCCCTGCCTCTATGTGACTACATCAATACTAGGCCTACTCTTTAACTATCAAACAAAACAAACAGGATCAGAATGCGATTATAGTAGTCAAAATGTTTAAGATGTTTGAATTTGTATTTTAATTTCTAAAACCATTTTAAAATGGACCAATAAATCAGTCTTAGTACACAAAGTCAACAAAGAATCTTAGAGTAGACTCCATTGTCTCCCTATCCTTTCACAAGGTTGTGACGCGTTGCCCTCAATGCAAGTGTTGTTTATGTTTATATTATATTTTCTACATGTTTCGGATATTCCTTCAGAATGGAAGATTCTTTCATACAAGCCCAAACCTCTTACAGGATGGTGAGAAATTCTGACGAACAGGTTTTGAATATCGGACCATTAAAACAACAGTCCGAAGCAAATACTATACCATTAATTTAACATTATGAAATGTCATTGTACCATAGTAAACTAACAGTTCAGTGTATCTATCAGAGATCTTTGTGCTCAATAGATTTATCTCTTCTGTGCCATATTTTTACCCAAAACTTCTGGCCAGTGGGATTTTCACTACATGGACAAAAGGTTTCACTATCTTCCAGAAGAACATTAAGACTAAGACCCACATAGTTGAAAATTATTTAGACTAGTTGTCCTTTTTTAGCAACTTTTTATGTGCTCAAAGCAACAAGACCATCCATAAAGTTTACTAAAGGTACTATATACATGGAATAATTATTATTAGTGGTAGTCTTTTTAGAGCGAGTCACCATTTGTTGGTCTTAATAATTATGTAATATGATTCATTAAATCTATATATATAATTCTCTTCTTCCCTCAACAGTCTGAATGAGCAAGAAGTAAAGGAAAGATCACTCTCTTATTTCTGCAGATAGTAACCCCATGAAAAAACAAGAGGGGGGGGGGGGGAGAACAAGTGGGTAATCACACATCGATACGGATGGCTGTGCGCTGGACTGTCAAACCCTGACCGCTCCAATCCCCCTTCGTCCTGGGGTAGGTTTGGACTAGGAAGTTAACTATCTTCAACTCTGAAGGAACATCCGAAACATGTAAAACATTATATAAACAAACATTTTACAAACATTAAATAGCAGCGCCGGACTTAACCATTGTGACAAAGAAGTCATGGAAAGAGAACAACTAATCTACTATGAATATTCACCCGTCACTAAAAAGGAGGGCTGGACTTAAGCATTTTGGGACCCTATGCGAAACGGATTTCACGGGCCAAGTTTGGGTAGGGAAGCGGATAATAAGTGAAATTTAAGAGTTTGTATTTGAAAATAAATTCGTCTATGAATTTTATTCATTCTTTACTACGTACAGAATTACTTTACACCCCAAAATGACAATTTTTAAAATATATTTAAGTATATTTTAAGGACTTTTTTGTATATTTTGCAATTTCGGGAGATTTCCAGGAGCTCCTGGTAAATTGACAGGAGGGCGCGGGAAATCTGTTTTAAGTTACAAAATGGTTTAATTTAATAATTAGCGCGGGTCCAATGAAAGTGTAGATCCTTTGAAAGTGGGGGCCCTCTGTGGTCGCATAGGTTGCAGTGGCATATGACCGGCCATGCAAAATAGCGATATATGCTACGCTGCCGGTCGACTAGTTTACTTATAAATTAGCTTGGCTTACGAAAATGAGGTCCTGGGTTTGAATCCCGGTGAAGACTGGGATTTTGAATTTCTGGATTTTTAGTGCGCCCCTGAGTCAACCCAACTCTAATGGGTACCAGACTTTAGTAGGGGAAAGTAAAGGCGGTTGGTCGTTGTGCTGGCCACATAACACCCTGCTCATTAACCGTTGGCCAAAGAAACAGATGACCTTAACATCATCTGCCCCATAGATCGCAAGTTCTGAAAAGGGAAACGTTACTTTTTTTAAAAATATTATTTTACATTCTTGTTTTGGGGGCCTGGTTGTTGAGTAGAAAAGTGCTTGGCTTCTGAAATGAGTCTTAGGTTTGAATCTCGTTGAAGTCTGAATGTACTAGGTCTGTATATTCATATGACCATAATCTTAAAGTTATTTTGTTATAAGACTAATGCAAACAGGAATGTTATAGGTAAACAAATTAATAGCTGAGTTTGCGCCCCTAGCCTATTATGTTTTAAAATCTTCTTTGATGAAGTGCTTTATTTATTTCTTAAAAATCCTCCAAAAACAAACAAACACAACAAAACAACAAAAAAAAAAGGTGATCCAAACAGGCAGGTAAAATAGAGGTTTCAATATTTTCAGAAAGAACATAAGAATGAAACTCTATCAAAGACAAATGACAGAGAAGAATGGAGAAAGAAGGTTGACGGATCTTGCGTGGTAACCTAATCTCAACAGACCAAATGATAGGTGAAAGTGAATGTGAAGTTAGATGTGAACCTGGCCTAACTAATTTCTTATAATGAATATATAATTGCTCTAATTGTTTTGTAAAGGAACAATCTCTTATTCCTCAAGAAAAAAACATTTCCGTAAAAACAAATGTCCTTTAGTTAAGTGTTCTACCGTCAAAGAGCAATGCTGCAGTTCACACGATAATATGAAAAACTACTTATTAATTTTTGTTTTTAAATTATGTGTAATTTATATGCATCATAAATAGATTTTTTCTCTAAAAATGTGTAAATGTAGTAGTTAATAATACAAAACTTAACTTAGCAATACAAATTTTTAAAAAAATTTAGACAAAAAATTTAAAACCGTTTTCATAAATGAGTTAAAAATAGTGAATAGTTGTAAAGTGATGTATTTTTCATAAAAACAGCTTGCATAAGTGATTTTAAAAATTCAATTTTTCGCTATCAGAAAAGAAAAAAAGTAGCCTTAGCATTAGAACTTTGAATGGTCTAAAATATTATGATGTCAGATTTTCACTATCTTTTCTAGTTTACGAGATCTAAATGGGACGAACGGACAGACATTCCACACAAAACAAATAGCTTCTTTTCCCCTTTCAAAGGGGGGGGGGGGGGTGCTAAAAAATTAACAATATCAGGGCCTAATTAATCTACTACTGTATCATTATTAACAATAAATGTTATGAGCTGATTGCAGGTTACATTGTGTCAATCACCACCAAATTGGTGATTACTTGGGGCAATTTAGAGCGCATTGCGACACATGGTGTTGCCGCTGAATAGAAGACGTAGAGACAGTAGACCACATTCTTTATGAAGATATTATTTTGCATGAAAGACGAAGGGGACATCGACATTCAACAGAGCTCATTTGATTACCTTCATCATCCTGTACTGCTTTGTTTGTCTCTATGCCAACGTCAGCAGACAAAGCAGAAGGTTCCTTGGAAACATCTTTGAATTCATCTGTCTTTAAGGCCTCTTTATAAAACAAAAATATATATTAAAAGATATTTAGTAATTTAATTACATTTAATTCCAAAACTAGAATACTAGCAGTATGCCTGTTGATTCGTTTGCAAGCTTTTTATTATTTTATGGCTGGAACGCCACTTTCTTTTCTATCTTTTTTTTTAAATTTTGATAAACGGGCAACATTTAAACAATCAACCATACATATTTTTTTAGAACTCGAATTAGTGTATCTGAAAAAAAAAAAGACCCAAAAATTCTAGTAGGGCCTATCAACTTTACTTATTTGCTCCCCCCTGAAATTACCTACCGCCCACAAAAAAAGTCCTACATACAATCTCTTGACTTTTCTTCAGCTTCTCATTATTTATTTCGATGTTGCTTTTAGACCGTAGCCCCCTCCCTCACACACAAAAACCCACTTTCACACTTTTAGACCTTTTTTTTATTGCAAAGACAACCCTTAATGTTTTTAGCATCCTCCAAATGATCGACCCTTTAACACACATTTTTTAGCTTTTAAATCAATATATAGCATCTATGTCTAGTTTTAGTTCGCAGCCGAGCACAGACGTAGAAGGCGAAAAGGACATCTATATCGACCACCGGCGAACAATGGTTATGCCTGCCCTCGATGTGGAAAAATATGCAGGTCGCAGCCGGGGCTGCGTAGACACGGGAAATACTGCATTCCACATTAATCTTCGGACTTAAAAAGCCTTATTATTATTATTATTAGATTTTACCTTATTTTGCATCCTTCAATCATAAAAAGACTAGATCTATTTTTTTAATGCTATTAATTTAGTATGTTTTGTTTTTTTAATTAGACATATTCAAAATAAGCAGACTAAGGGCAAAAGAAAAAAATTGCTTAAAAATACGAAATTCATGTGATATTTAAAAAATGCTTAATATGTAGTAGACTGCATCTTTTTGGGGGAAATACCGAAAATAAAATACAAAGAGCTTCCTTTTTTTTCACGAATTAAGGTCGTCAGGTTTCAGGTTGCGAATATGTCCAAACTGGTTCTTTGTGAGCACCTAGGAGGTAAAAGGAACCTTTGTACAAACTTTGTGTGTATCCGTTAGGGGTGCACCGGATAGTCCCTCCGGCTCCGGCTTCTGCCGAATATCCGGCATTTTTTACTATTCGGTGCTATTCGGCTCCAGTCGGATATCACTACCGGATAGTAAACCGGATAGTAAAAAATACACCTATTTAATATGCATAAAGTGGACCTCGTTCCATTAATGTCTGTTGTAGAATGTATTAATGTTTATATTAAAACAAAATAATGTGCTTAAAAATAGAACCATTATGAATATGCACCAAACATCGTTTATTATAAAGACAAGGCGTGTTAATAACTTAATATAAATAGAAATGAAACTTTACATCATAAATGCGCTTTACATACAGAGCAGCAATGGCTGGCACTTTTTTCAATTTGTCTTGACCTTTGAGTAGGTTAGTTAACATGTTAAAATGCTACATTCCGTGACTACGTCATGCTGGCCAGACGTCTGTCTAGCTGTGCGGGTATATCAAGGCGTGACCTCCGTGTATGTCGAAGGCGCTGGTATATCTCCAGAGGTAGAGATGAACAACTCCCACCCCTTTTATTTGTTTAGTCCATCACATTGAGTTTTTTTATAGGCAGGTGACCACAAGTTAAATACGATGGACGTAGGTTTAATGTCAGCGTATTGACACTCTTTAGGGGTCACACCTTTTGAGGGAACTGAGTTTGTTTATTTAGTAGTTAATCTTTATTAGGGGGGCTGGACTACAAGAGCCACACCTCTAAGGTAACTAGGTATATTTCCAGATGGACAACTCCCTCCCCCTTTTATTTGTTTAGTCCATCACATTGAGTTCATTGATTGACAGGTGACCCCAAGTCAGATACGATGGACGTAAGCACTCTCTAGAGGTCACATGAGGGAACTATGTTTGTTTACTCAGTAGTTAATCTTAATTGGGGAGGGGGGGGGGGAAAGGGGACTGGACTTCAAGCCAAACATCTACACGGGTATCCGGACAAAGAGTTTGCTTATTTGGAGAAAAATCTTAATCACGTGGTTGGGCTAGAGGCCACACTTTTTCAAGTGTGCCGAGTTACTTGAACATAAATCTCAATTAGTAAGCTGGACTAAAGATCACACGCACCAAAACCAGTGACCTTTAGCTACACAGAACACAAACCGCGAGATTATATAGCCTAGTAAGCCAGTAACTAATTATTTTGTAGAAGACACGACCAGGGCTATCTTTAAATGGAGAGCTAAACACCCCCTACTCATTATTTTATTTTTTTTGGTCCTTGACACCCAATTTATTGATAGACACTGACCATTTTTAAGCCAGAATGAAAAAACGCAACGTGCTAACAAAGGATATTACACTGTCAATAAATATTACGGTTAAATACTTTTTCTAACGTGTTAACTTGAATATTACTCCTGCAGTTAAGTGTCTTGATTTGATAACAATATTCTTAATAATTTGTGACAGTCAATTAACTCCTTGTTATTATTTTTTTTTACTTAAGATGCGTACTTAGCCACTGTGTATCAGGCCAGGACGACTTTTACACACCTGACATCCATAGGCTTACTATGGTTCCCTTTTGTAACAGTTACTGAAACCACGAATAAAATAATTAATAAGTATTAATTAAGAAATATGTTTCTAACATACGTTCTTTGCATTTAATGTTTCTTACGTACGTTCTTTGCACAATAAAATAAAACAAAGATGTGCATGTTTGCGTGTGTGTATTTTTACCTTGTATTAAAATCTTTACAAAGAAAGCTAATTTCATTGTTTAATTCTTTTGACTTTATAAATAACAGAAAACCTTACAGTAAATTTTAAAATCGCATAAAATAAATTGATTAATAGTACCGCAGTTAGATCTAGCAAACAAAGAAACAATAAAAAAAAAAATAATAAAAAAGCGTAAAAAAAAACAACCCTTGACCTCTAACTAGTGGACGGGTATAATTTATCTATATGCTTGACTGACCATGCCAATGTGTTATCTTTTTTGACTGACACCCAACTCTATTGCGTGCGTATGCTCAAGGAAAAAACAATGCTTGATGGTTAACACAAACAACTATACACACTACTCTAGCACTACATGTTTAGGCTCACTAGGTATATCTGACCAGGTTGTTGCTCTAAAATGCATGAACACATACATCCGACCACTATACAAGGCAGATTGCACTTTACTTATGAGAGATTTACATTAGTAATTAGTTAAATATATACTAAAATTATTAACATTGACCTTCCTACACACATCCTTTACAGTTGGTGGCATCGTACATTGGCGACGTACATACACACAGATACACTCATGCTATACAGATTTTTAGAAATAATGTTAAGTTTGAATAAATCAATCAGTAACAGAGTTTAAAACAATAAGGTATATCAAAGGAAAAAATAAAACCAACCAATATAGGTATGTTATTTAACAGTTTCGTAAAATGTTCAGCAACACAAGCTATTAACAAGACACTTAGGTATCCGGCTCCGGCCGAATATCAAATTTTACTATCCGGTCATATCCTGCCCCGGCCGGATATCAAAAAGTACTATCCGGTGCACCCCTAGTATCCGTACAACAGTTGATGAGAATTCCTGATCAATGAGGTGTTTATTTACAAGACATCACAAACACATCTTCTTATTAAACCCAAGGCTTAGGCCGAACTTCTCTGTTTTCTGTCTAATGTCAACATACATTTTAAGTCTGGTCTCTGTCATGAGCTCGAGTGCATCTTCTGCACTAACTTGGATAGGGGTGTGCAAGGCATGGTTATAACATTGCCTCCTCTTTAGATATTTCGTTCCGTAAAGAAACAGGTTCAGGCCAGGGCAGAGAAAGTTTGTCAGTTCAGGTGAAAGTTGATCAGTGGGAATGACAGATGAAGGGAGAGCATATTCCCCATAAAGTCATCTGTGTTTTCTCCTTCTCCAATTTGCCAGTTTTCTCTCGGAGCGATGTCGTGATATTTGGTTCGTCCTCTAAAATGACGGTTGTCACTGATGTCAGCCATTAACATGTAGATTTAGTAGCGGTCACTCTTTGTAGTTCCCAGGGTTGTTGTTCTAGGACGTCGTCAGAGACCTTTTCATCTGACATCTTGTGAAAGATTTTTAGTCCCACAGGAAGCCACCAAGCAATTCACTGGTATCTCCTTTGACACACAATTTGAATGTCTTTCCTCTGTTACGCCCTTTGCATATATCTTTTTTTTTTTTTGCAACAACGTTTGCAGGTATCTCCTCTGCTACACATTAGCATGTCGATTTGCAAGTATTTTCTCTGCTACATTGTCATCTTCAGCCATATCAGGGAGGTATGCCCAACGTTCTATATGCTAACTACTGCATCAGGTTCCACTGGAATTAAATTCACCATCGTTTTGTTACAAAAAACTAAGTCCAGCGGGCAGCATGTCATATCCAGCTAGTACAAAATATTCTGCAAACTAGTGAAGTACTTTGTTTATGTTCCATACCTACACATGACTATACCGAAAATAAAAATAAAAATTGGATCAATCAGAACAGACAGAAACATTATTTTAACTTCTGCCAAAGAGAGAATTCTTGTCCAGAGAAGTATCATTTGGAATTCGAATATTCTAAGACTAAAGTGCATCATAGAGAGATATACCTTACCATATATTCTTTTATCTTCTTTGTATGCAGCAGCATCATGGCGAAAATGGTCATAATAATGAACTTCCTGAAAGTCTGTGTCTTTACCTATTACCAAAAAAAAAATTGAAAATGCATTTTATATTTACAAAAATTTTATTATTGCTTTATAGCTAACAATAATATAGTGAAATAGTGACCACAAACTTTGTTAAAATAAAAAAAAAATTAGGATATTACCGACTGAAAAACTAAAATGATTTTTTTTAAATTTTATACTAGCAGTGCACACAGGCTACACCCGTTGATTTGTTCCCAGGCTTATAATTATGGTCGCAACACTCCTTTCTTTTTAAATTGTAATAAATGGGCCACATTTTAACGATCAACCTAACATACTTTTTTAGTCCGTGAATTAGTGTATCAATTACAATGTAATTTGAGGGTCTGCTCTTTATTTCCTTTTCTGTCTGTCTATCTCTCTCTTCACTTTCTGGAATCCCCATTTTATTTTATTTTAACCTGCGGAACGTAATTTCTTCAACATATATTTTTGACTTCATTAGGAAAGACCCGCTCCACAATGCTCCGGAGACACCCACACGCACTCATATGACTTTTCTTCGGCTTCTCAATTCTATTAATATTAGATTTCAACTGTGACCTCCCCAACTTCTTACCTTTTCCCTTTTTTTTTTTGCAGCCTTTAATCTTAATGCAAGAAATTTTATCTTATCTTTTATAACACAGATTGCAGGTTACATTGTGTCAATCACCACCAAATTGGTAATTACTTGGGGCGATTTAGAGCGCATTGCAACACATGGTGTTGCCGCTGAATAGAAGACGTAGAGACAGTAGACCACATTCTTTATGAAGATATTATTTTGCATGAAAGACGAAGGGGACATCAACATTCAACAGAGCTCCTTTGATTACCTTCATCATCCTGTACTGCTTTGTTTGTCTCTATGCCAACGTCAGCAGACAAAGCAGAAGGTCCCTTGGAAACATCCTCGAATTCATCTGTCTTTAAGGTCTCTTTAAGAAACAAAAATATATCAGAAGATATTTAGTAATTTAATTACATTTAATTCCAAAACTAGAATACTAGCAGTATGCCTGTTGATTCGTTTGCAAGCTTTTTATTATTTTATGGCCGGAACGCCACTTTCTTTTCTATCTTTTTTTTTTAATTTTGATAAACGGGCAACATTTAAACAATCAACCATACATATTTTTTTAGAACTCGAATTAGTGTATCTGAAAAAAAAAAAGACCCATTCTATCTTTTTTTTCAGATACACTAATTTGAGGTCGAAAAAAGTATGTATGGTTGATTGTTCAAATCATCATTTCTACAATATAGACATTTGACTTGATTTAGAAAGACCTGCTTTTAACGCTACACACATATGCAAATATGCTTTTAACCCAAAAATTCTAGTAAGGAGTATCAACTTTACTTATTTGCTCCTCCCTGAAATTACCTCCCGCCCACAAAAAAAGTCCTACATACAATCTCTTGACTTTTCTTCAGCTTCTCATTATTTATTTCGATGTTGCTTTTAGACCGTAGCCCCCTCCCTCACACACAAAAACCCACTTTCACACTTTTAGACCTTTTTTTAATTGCAAAGACAACCCTTAACGTTTTTAGCATCCTCCAAATGATCGACCCTTTAACACACATTTTTTAGCTTTTAAATCAATATATAGCATCTATGTATAGTTTTAGTTCGCTGCAGAGCACAGACGTAGACGGCGAAAAGGACATCTAGATATCGACCACCGGCGAACAATGGTTATGCCTGCCCTCAATGTGGCAAAATATGCAGGTCGCAGCCGGGGCTGCGTAGACACGGGAAATACTGCATTCCACATTAATCTTCGGACTTGAAGACAAGCCCTATTATTATTATTATTATTATTATTACATTTTACCTTATTTTGCATCCTGTAATCATAAAAAGGATCTATTTTTTTAATGCTATTAATCTAGTATTGTTTTGTTTTTTAATTAGACCGCATCTAAAAGGACATATTCAAAATAAGCAGACTTGGGGCAAAAGGAAAAAATTGCTTAAAAATACGAAATTCGTGTGATATTTAAAAAATGCTTTATATGTAGACTGCATCTTTTTGGGGGAAATACCGAAAATAAAATACAAAGAGCTTGCTTTTTTTTTTTTGCATCGTTAGGGTGCGAATATGTCCAAACCGGTTCTTTGTGAGCACCTAGGAGGTAAAAGGAACCTTTGTACAAACTTTGTGTGTATATCCGTACAACAGTTGATGAGAATTCCTGATCAATGAGGTGTTTATTTACAAGACATCACAAACACATAAAAACAAGGTCTGACTTTATCTCATCTTCTTATTAAACCCAAGGCTTAGGCCGAACTTCTCTGTTTTCTGTCTAATCAGTAATGTCAACATACATTTTAAGTCTGGTCTCTGTCATGAGCTCGAGTGTATCTTCTGCACTAACAATTATGATTAATATAGATCTAATTTTATTTTATATCTAGTCCAATCTAGAATATCTAGAAAATAATCTAGATCTAGAATCTAGTAGATACTACTTAATACTAGATTTAAGATTAATAAGATTACTGATTTAGTAACATTTTTAGATTTTAGACTTAGTGATTACTAGATTTTAGATTCTAGATGTAGAGTAGTGTAGATCAAATTCGTCATTATTATGATTATTACCATTTATTTGTGATAACTTTTATAATAATTATAAAGTTTCTTCAGTAGTAACCATTGTGTGTGTGTCTTGGACTAGCTTAGTCATGGCAAAATTTTTAACATTGTAAAAAAAGTAATAAATAAATGTCTAAATAAAGCCAAAACCTTCTAACTTCTTTTATTTTATATGTAAACAAAGGATGAAGAACTCTTTTATAAAGTAAAAATAGTTCCAATGTTGTTAGTTAAAAATTTTAATTCAAAATGCAACAAAACAAAAGTAGGGTAAGAACGTCTATCCAGAACGTCTATAGTCCATGCGTTTAGGGCAGTCGGGCCGTCTATGGGATAGACGCTCCGCACCGATTGATTAATGACGATTGTCTCTGATGTCAGCCATTAACACGTAGATTTAGTAGCGGTCATTCTTGTAGTTCCCAGGGTTGTTATTCTAGGACGTCGTCAGTGACCTTTTCAACTGACGTCTTGTGAAAGATTTTTGTCCCACAGGAAGCCACCCACGCAATTCGCTGGTATCTCCTCTGACATATAATTTGAATGTCTTTCCCCTGTAACGCCATTTGCATATATCTTTTTTTTTTTTTCAAAGAAGTTTGCATATATCTTCTCTGCTACACATTTGCATGTCGATTTGCAAGTATTCTCTCTGCTACATTGTCATCTTTAGCCATATCAGGGAGGTAGGCCCATGAAGCTCTATTTCAACGTTCTATGTGCTAACAACTGCATCAGGTTCCACTGGAATTAAATTCACCATCGTTTTGTTACAAAAACTAAGTCCCGCGGGCAGCATGTCATATCCGGCTAGTATAAAATATTCTGCAAACCAGTGAAGTACTTTGTTTATGTTCCATACCTACACATGACTATACCGAAAATATTTTTTAAAAAATGGATCAATCAGAACAGACAGATACATTATTTTAACTTCTGCCAAAAAGAGAATTCTTGTCCAGAGAAGTTTCGTTTGGAATTCGAATATTCTAAAACTAAAGTGCATCTTAGAGAGATATACCTTACCATATATTCTTTTATATTCTTTGTATGCAGCAGTATCATGGCGACAATGGTCATAGTTATCAATTTCCTGATAGTCTGTGTCTTTACCTATTACCAAAAAAAAAATTGAAAATGCATTTTATATTTACAAAAATTTTATTTTTGCTTTATAGCTAACAATAATATAGTGAAATAGTGACCACAAACTTTGTTAAAATAAAAAAAAAAAATTAGGATATTACCGACTGAAAAACTAAAATGATTTTTTTTAAATTTTATACTAGCAGTGCACACAGGCTACACCCGTTGATTTGTTCCCAGGCTTATAATTATGCTCGCAACACTCCTTTCTTTTCTTTTTTTTTGTTTTTAATTGTAATAAACGGGCCACATTTTAATGATCGCCCTAACATACTTTTTTAGTCCGTGAATTAGTGTATCAGTTACAGTGTAATTTCAAGGTCTGTTCTCTATTTCCTTTTCTGTCTGTCTCTCTCTCTCTCTTCGCTTTCTGGAACCCCCATTTGTTTTCTTTTAACCTGCGCATCGTAATTTCTCCGACATAGATTTCTGACTTGATTAAGAAAAACCCGCACTCATAAGACTTTTCTTCGGCTTCTCAACTTTATTTATATTAGATTTCGACTGTCACCTCCCGCACCTCTTTCCTCTTTTGGTTAGTTTTACTTTTTTTGCAACCTTTAATCTTAAAGGGAAACTCCGAAGGTTTTTCAAATTTGAGTTATTGACATGTTTAAATTCTGCGTGAAAAGTTGCAATAGTAAACATTTTACCATTTTGTATTTAAATGCTTAGAAACATTTATATTTAATAAATTAGACAGTAAAATTCTTGACTTAAAAAAAATGGGATTCTTTGAGATTTTGTTTTAACCTACTTCATACATTCCCTCAACAATACTGAAAGAAAAACTACATTTAATTAACCAATCGTATCGCTTCATTCTTACAGTAGGCCTAGCTGTTGGGCTTAGTGACGGCCTAGTCCAGATCTATGATACAGTATATATAGGCCTATATATATATATACTTGTATAAATAGATCTAAAAGCATTGGATAACCAACTCGAGAAAAAAGTAACATTTTCATCTAAGCTTTTCCCTGTCCCAAGAAGTAAATAGATCGTGTGTCTGAATGATTCGAACGAGCTGGTCAGTGTAAGGCTAGTCGAGACTACGTGTAGTCGATCATGACAAGACAACCAAGCGTTAGTGTTTGTTGTGTGTTGAGTGGTCTGGCGGGAAAATACACACTGCCGTGGTTAGTCAAGCATGTAAATCTACTTTTAATACGCATTTTTTTCTTTGCATACAAGATCCTAGATCTAACTGCATAGACGAAGATATATTTCTTTTACGAAAATGTAAACTTTGCTGTATGGTCTTCCGTTATACAGAAGTCAATAGATTTAATTAAACGTATTTGTGACGTCACATAGAAACCCGGTGAAAGTCTGACTGTTTTTGGATGCGCAGGAAAATTACGTTGGAAAAACATCAATTACTAAGTTATTATTGCAAATAAAAAAAATATATATATTCATTATCTGTAAATCAAAACATATAGGCCTATTATATCAAAAATTGTCAAAACCCTTTCCCTTTAATGCAATCTAAGTATGATATTAAACACCGAATACATTTATTCATATCAAAGTTTCAAGCCTAGAGAAAGAAATGTTTTCCGATGACCCCAATCGAATGCCACATTCCAGTTCCCTATTCTACATTTATTTCTTTTCGTTTATCTCACCCCTTTTAAATGTAGCGAAATGACAAAGGATCTAAAATTATCTTGTTAATAAGTAAATTTCCCCCTCTCAGACCTTGCGATCTATAGGGCAGATGATGTTAAGGTCATCTGTTTTTTTGGCCAACGGTTAACAAGCAGGGTGTCATGTGGCAAGCACAACGACCAACCGCCTTTACTTTCCCTAACTAAAGTCAGGTACCCATTAGAGTTGGTTAGACTCAGGGGCGCCCTGAAAATCCCGAAATTAAAAATCCCAGTCTTCACCGAGATCCCAGGTTTGGAAGCCAAGCGCTTAACCACTCAGCCACTGCGTCCCCTATCTTGTTAATGCTATTAGGTTGTTGTTGTTTTTTTGTTACTGTTTTTCGAAAATAGTACAAAATACCATAACTTGCTCTCTTTCTCTCTCTCTCTCTCTCTCTTGAAAAAAAAAGGAAGTGGAAATGGCCGTAAGGCATATTATATATAATTAGACTAATAGAAAAAGAAAAAAAAATCTGTCTGCGTTATTTTGTTCGCGCTATTTTGACAGCGCTTTTTTGTCCTCGCTATTATGTCGGAGAACCGGTGCAAAGCTTCAACTCAAGACTTTCTTGTAAAATGTTTATTTTTAAAAAATTGCTGGAAATATGTCAAACCGTCATCCAAGCCTTGTTGCTTGTATCCATCTTCAAGGTTTGGAGTACTAGGTTGCAAATAGTCATAATGATCAACATCCAAATAGTCCTGGTCTTCAAAGACAAGAAAAAAAAAACAGAATAAATAAAAACCATGGTTTTACAGAAAGAAATACAAATGTGCTAAAATAATGAAAAATGCATACATATTACATATACAAAAGGCAGCACAAGAGACCAAACTTTTAATAAGAGAAAATAGAGCGAAACAAGGGACAACACTGACCAGGCACAAACCAGTGATCCTCAGATAACACCTAGCAGCAACACACTGCCAAGTCAACTAAACTTTAGCCCATCTGGATCTAAAAAAAAACAACTATTTCTCTCGTTTGCAAG
The DNA here is from genome assembly GCF_947242115.1 of Biomphalaria glabrata. Classification (NCBI taxonomy): domain Eukaryota; kingdom Metazoa; phylum Mollusca; class Gastropoda; family Planorbidae; genus Biomphalaria; species Biomphalaria glabrata. Next base: position 23,854,859 of record NC_074726.1, on the reverse strand, counting down.
CATGCACTTGCCACCCAAAAGGTCAACGGTCAAAAGCCCTACTTAGCAAAACGTCCCTCCGTAATACCCCCCCCCCCCTTTTCACCAACAATCCAAACAGAGCCTACACACAAATAGCCTTAAGACATATTAGAAAGTTATTCCACTTAAGCTGTATAACTCTCAAAATCAGACTAAATAAATACACTATATATAGAAGCTTCGGTGAGTAGGAAGCCATTAAACTGAAAAGTACATGCAAATGTGAAGCCAAGTGCTAAAACAAATAATTGAATGAACGAATTAATGAATTTGGTCCCTATTGTGTAATCAGGGCCGGCCTTAAGCCACTGCAACCTATGTGGCCGCAGTGGGCCTTGCACTTTCATAGGTCCCGCGCTAATTCTAGGTGTAAATTAATAAATTAAACCATTTTAACCATTCTAATTTTCCAGGACCTCCTGGAAATCTCATAAAATTGCAAAATTTACGAAAAAAGTAATTTTTAAATCTCTTGAAAACTCTTCAAAATCTCCTGAAAAATAGACAAAATTGATATTTTGGGATGCCAATCGTACACGCTATGTAAAACAAAAAACGTCATTGTCAGATTTCATTTAATACAAATTTATTGCAAAGATGAATGTTTTGTAAAATAGGCCTACTGTTTTGTAAAATACGAAATCCGTTTCGCATAGGGCCCCGCAGTTTTTATGGCCGGCCCTGTATGTAATATGTATTCAATTACATAAAGAAGCTGAAGAAAAAAACAAAATAAAAACAACAACTTATCCATTAACGTAATGAAAAAAATAGAGATTTACAGATTATAAACTTAACATACTTTTTCTGGTTGATGTTCTGTAAAAAAAAAAATAATGTACAATTATATTAGAAAAATATATTCTTAAACATTATCAATATTAATCTGTTTAAAAAATGTTAACAGGGAATAATTTTCATTATTTTGAAAAATATATTTTTTTCATTATCTTTTTTGTAACATAAAAGCCTCTCTACCTTAAGTGCCTTGAAAAACACCAGAGCTTGTCTATATTGAAAATGGATATAGTAAAGATAAAGCAAAAAAAAAATTAATTAAAATGTGCAAATTAGTCAACTGCAATAATGAAGAATAGAAATAATGATTAAAAAAAAAATGTTAAAATTTAAGATTCTTTTTTTAGTCACACATTTGTATGTAAAATAATACCAAAACACTATGCCTTACCCTGAAATATAATGCCATGTAAAAGCAAATGATATTGTCACGGATGAATGTGTGTAGGCCCTATATAGGTATAATCTATTTTTACAATTGCGCGAATGACCGGAAGCGTGTTAGTTGTCAGAGCGAGAGTCCAGCTTGTGTGATATGCCGTAAATATTATTAAAGTTTCTGTGTTTGATCTAGTGTTACTTGTTTATTTGTAACTACAGCTGAACCAGGGAACCTAGACGTATCGAGACCTAAGGTAGTTTCTAGCCAGTTATAAATATAAATATGATTTAGAAGTTGTAACATATTTGGAGGCTCGTTTTTCTAGTTATCTGACTAGTCTTGGAAGGCATTGTGAAAAGGTCAAGGACCAAGAAGGCCGTGAAGTCGTGAAGTGTGTGCGCTCACGTGCAACGGTGGGAAAAAATCAAGTCAATCAGCCGAGACGAAACTAGGTCAAACACAGCGATAAAGCAATTTGTATTGTTTATATTGGATGCTACACACATAAACATGAATTGCAGAGATTATCACAGTTAATAGCCGCTGGAAAAGAGATGGGATTGACAGGAACTGCTTTACAAGAGTGGGTAAAAGAAAGAGAAGACAGAGAGCGAGATGATGGAGCTAAAGAGAGTTCCATAAAGCTAAACCATAGAGAAACCAGCCTTTCCATGAATTTGTTGAGGACATTACAAGATACTTAATGCGTTAGGTCGAATTGTCTAACACTGAAAAGACTTTCGAAGGTCTCATTGATCTGTTCATCAAAGATAAGATCCTCACTCGTGCAATCCTCAGTTAGTGGCTTTTCTACATGAAAGAAAACCAAAAGATGTGCCAACAGCTGTAAAATTGTGTCAGCAATATATTACTGCACATCCAGAACAGACAATTCAAAGGGAGGAAGACTTGATAACTAGCAAGTTTGCATTTGCTGCAAAGACTAATGATAATAAAAGTCGCTTTAAACAAGAATGGAAACAGGACCTTCTGGAGAAAAGAAATGTGGGTGAAAATAGAAAATGTTTTAAGTGTTTCAAAACGGGACTTTTAGCGGCCCAGTGTAGAAACAAAAGCCCACTAAGACGAAATGAGACCACGGGCTCAAGCAGAAGTCAGGAGTTTAAAACCAGCAACAGGGGAAGACCAACTGGACATCCATACAATGCGTCAGTTTGCATAGACTATCAACATGGCGAACAACTTCCTCGTGAATCCAGATCCAGATGGCTGGAGCGTCACTTGTGACGCCGGTAAACTAAAAATGTATCCTGGATTCGTTGGGAAAAAATCTATTTGGGTCTTGAGAGACACAGTAGCGACCACAATCGGAGTGAAGAGACTACATGTGCACCCTCACCAGTTGACCGGTAAGAAAGTCCAATGTATAACATTTGGAGGAACAATTGAAGAATATCCCACAGCTGTCATTGACATAGATACGCCATTTTTATTTGGAAAATCATAGACACGCCATTTTTATTTGGAAAATCATAGATACGCCATTTTTATTTGGAAAATCATAGATACGCCATTTTTATTTGGAAAATCATAAATACGCCATTTTATTTGGAAAATCATAGATACGCCATTTTTATTTGGAAAATCATAGATACGCCTTTTTTATCTGGTAAAGTTGAAGCATATGTGTTGGGGAGACCTGCAGATGACTTGATTCTAGGAAACGTGACTGGCATAACTGAGACTACCATCACAGATATATACAAGTGGCAAAGGTTAGCAATGTCAAAAGCTACAAATGCGGTAATTAGATCTAAATCTGGTGTGAGAGATAACATGGGACAACCGATCCTACATAGATTGAACAGCCAGAATAAGAAGTAACATCCATTTATGCATTGAAACAAAAGGAGGACCAAACATTGGTTAAACTTTTTGAATTGGCGTCCCACCAGTAAATTTAATGTTAAAAATGGGCTTCTGATGAGACAAGATAAGAAAGATAAACTACAGCTAGTCGTTCCTGCCGCCGACAGAAAAAGAAATTTGGAATTAGGCCATGACGCTTCTTTTGCGGGTCATATGGGGACAGCAAGGACAAGCAAAATAATTCTAAATAACTTTTACTGGCCAGGAATATTTAAAGATGTGAAAAAATATTGTTCAGCGTGCAGCACTTGTGCCAGTACAAAGCTGAGAGAACGTTATACAAAAACCCCATTACAGGTGACAGATCTGCAAGATAAACCATTTCAGAAAGTGGCCGTAAACATTGTGGGTCCCATAAACCCTATGTCTAAAAGAGGATACAGATTCATCCTTACGATGGTTGACCTATGCACACGTTGGCCGAAAGCCGTGCCATTAAAGACAATAACTGCAGAAAATGTAACTTATGAATTGTTCAACATTTTCTCTCTCTTAGGATTCCCTGAAGAAATTCTGAGTTTAGACTTTGTTTCATGATTGTAGACTGTCGCTACCTGGTTTTGGCTGTAGGCGTAGCGGCGTGGGTACGTCCGTGTGATGTAGGTACCTCTTCTGGTGCGGCTATAATGCTCCTCTTAGCGATGTACTTTACTAGACGCACTAGATTTGCAAGTGCGCAACATTACTAATATACTAAAGTCTCTTACGACAACATTTAGAATTACTGATGAACACACTGGTAGCAGACGTAGAGTTTATTATATATAAGATAAATTACAGAAAATACTGGCAACTTCAGCCGTCACAAAATATACACCAATAAATACTGGCTATACATGCCATGTGGAATAAGTAATCACATCAATGAAATGTTCAAAATATAAGTCCGAAGAAAACTCTCAAGTTAACATTAAATCGAATTCATTAAGGTACATATTACAGACAGAGAAAATCGTACATCCACTCTCTGCTGGAGTTCTTCACTAACTAACTTTTGACCCTTATTTCAGAGTCCTTTAACTTATTCACATAACCTCGTGCTGGCCCGCACGGAATATAACAATAGGTGACTGAGTGTCACTTCATGTCACAGAGGTTCTAAAACTGGACTGTGACATACGCCGCACACTCCAAAAAGATTTTTGACCAAAAATCTTTGACAAAAATATTTTACATTAATATCACTGTACAAATATATGTGAGCTTGGTCCAATATTCTATCAAGTGCTGTAAGTTCACTCCAATTGCTCATATCATCTTATATAATCTTAGTAATTATGTATAACATCATATAAATTACTGAGTCCAAAATGTATAATCATTTATATACTTAATTCACTGAGAGCAAAATCACTGAAATATCACACTAATTGTAATGAAAAGTACCTCCATCAAGTGTTTACAAGTTTTATGCATACATTTGTACTGAAAAAAAATTTGTATAAACAATCACATGCTAATCAATATAAAAAAGGAAAAATATACAAGTTATTCCACATCCAATGTTTTACTATAATTGTAGATGCACAACATTATCAATGTGTATCATTTGACACACTGAGTAAATTTACTCAAAATCATTACAGAAAAAATTTCATATTTATTTACAACTGTGATGTGCTGTGTCAAAATATTATTCTAAGTTTTGCCATCATCAAGAAAAATAAAATAAAAAAAATTTCAGATACATGTCAATCCAGTTCAAGGTTGACCTTGCATAAGACTACTATAAATAGTCTGAGTGTAGTATTGAAGTACAATAGTAAACAAATTTCCATGTTTATAAACATTCATTGTAGTATTCAGGTGTGTAAAAAATTTTAGACAATATTTACATCTGTGAGTTGTTATGAAAAAAAGATTCAGGTCAACAGTTCAAGTAGTTCACTGTTGTTTACATCTCATTGTTTACATTGCTGTGCACAATCAGTAATGAAATATAATATATACACACAAAATAAACACATCTGGTATTTGTCATATTACAAGTTGACAATAAAATACAATGAGTAGAAAATAGATGATCTGTTATTGATCATAAGCATAAATGTCATCATGACCCAAAAGAAAAGTGTAACAATAAAGTGTCATGACTTATTTGAATCATGGCAAGAAAAATGTCAGGTTGACCTGCTTGAAAATGGTTGTTTCTAATTACATTGTGAAGTTAAACATTTTCATATTTCACATTAATATATCTTCCTCTAAATAACTTGTTATTGAATGCTTTAATAATTCTATAACAATCTTCTATTGTGTTTAAGTGTACAAATGCAATTTTATTTGATCTATCTTGAGTTCTTATATCTACCCATTTAATATGTGCTACATTGCTGAATTCTCCCATAATTGTTTGCCATCTAGTGTATCCTGATAGATTCTCTACTCTAATAATGTTATCATTAGTTAAGTGGTTTGTAGTAGGACTTGTATCTAGTTCACAAATTTCACCCTTTTTTGCTGCCCATTCCATAATTTCTTCTTTACTTAAATCATTTACACCATTAACATTACCAATTATTAAATCTTGTGCTGGTGAATCTAAAACAATAACATCTACTTCTCCAGTTATCCATGGGGTATCTAGGTGTATTCTGGCTGTATCACAAATATCAAATTTCTTTTGATTGGCATATGTAAGTTTGATCTTTTCTGGCAGTTTTTGATCTGGTTTTACTAGTTTTGAATTTATTAATATGGCACTGCTTCCTGTATCTCTGAGGGCTTCTACTTTGATTCCATTTACGTATGAGGGGTATAGGTTCAATTTTGGCTTATTGTAATGCATGTAGGCTGTTAATTCTTCTCTATTGGTGTTGGTGTTATTGCCACTGTTGTTTCTATTGTTTCCTCTATTATAGTTGTTTGGGTGGTTGTTTGTGTGGTAGTTATATTGGTCCCTTCTAGATTGCCTGTTGTTTTTATTATAGTTATTGTGTTGGTAACTGTTTGCAAAACTTCTTCTTTCATTGGGACTTGCACTCTGGTGTAGTCTATGTGGTCTATTATTGTAATTATTGTTGTTTTGTTTGTAGCTGTTTGGGTTGTAGAAACTGGTGTAACTTCTGTATCTGTAATTGTTATTGTAGTTTATAGGAGCTTTGCATTGGTTTTTTACGTGACCTTTTCTCCCACAATTGAAACAAGTCTTGGTGTTGGACCATTTGAATTTGTCATTGTTGTTATTGTTGAATGTTGTTGCTGTGGCTACTAGTTGGTGTAGGTCTCTTTTGTCAATCGTGTGTCCAGGGTGACTGTCTTTAAATAGATTTAGATTCGTTATCAGTTCAGTCTCTGTCTTGATCTTCTTTTCCTTAAGGAAAGTAAATACTAAGTCTGTCACGTTGTTGAGGACATTGTCAATAAGTAGCATGTCTAGGATTTGTGTCGGGTCTTTGATGTCACATTTTGCTAGCTCTAACCATTTTATCATGTTAGTCCTCATGTCGAATATTATTCTGTTGAAGTCCCCATCTTTTTTCAATTTAGTGTCCCTGAATAGCTTGCGATAGAAATCTGAGTTTTTTCCAAAGTGTTCTAATAATCTAGTCTTTACTGCTGCATAGTCTTTCTTTTGGTCTACAGTTAGAGTGGAAATGATGTTGAGGGGTTCTCCTGACAAATTTGCTAGTAGGTGTTTGGCCATGTCCTCATTGTCAAGACTATAGGTTGAGGCTATATGCTCAAATTGTACTAAATAGTTTTCAAGTGTTTCATCTTTTGAATTATATTTATGGAATTTAGAGATGAATGGCTTTGTTGTAGACTGTTGGGTATTAATGTTGGGGTTTGTTTTGGCAGCTTCTAGTTTAGCTAACTCTACTTTGTCTTGGCTTTCTCTTTGTTTAGTTTCTAGTTCTTTTAATGTTTTTTGATGAGCTCTTTCAGCAGCTCTTTCTTCCCTATCTTTATCCTTTTCAGCCCTATCACTAATTTGTTTCTTTTCTTCCCTTTCCTCCCTTTCTTTCCTTTCTATTCTATCTTTTTCCTCCCTTTCTTTCTTTTCTGCCTTTTCTAATTCTTTTTTAATAAATTCCTTTTTCTCATCCCCTTCTAGTTCCATGACTTTCACTAGCTCTAAAATTTTGTCATAGGAAGACATGTTTAATGCTTTGTGTAGTTAATTAAGTGAGAAAGGAAAAAATGTACTGTGTTATACTTGTCAATACGGTGTGTGTCAATTATCTTACATGTGTATATTGTACAACAATAAAAAATTCAATCAATGGTTACAACATAATGAAAGAATGTAGTGATAATTGTGAAACAAATGTATAGATCTAGATCAAAATTTACTCAGTTACTCAATTATAGACTATTCAAATTCAATAGTCATAAATTTCAACATATATTATACATGTGTGCTGTTGTGCCAAAGTAAAATAGTAAAAAAAATGTAAATTAATAAAAGAAAGAAAAATATATGTACAGTATAAGTAAAGAGACAAACACAGAAACAATATAGAGAACAACACAGTCTGCTTTTAAAGAAATTAATAAAAAGTAGAAATGTGACAGGAGAAATACAGATATATGGATACAGGACTTTTAAACAAACAACAATATAGATACAGATTAAGTACACTGACAGAAATACAAACAAGACTCAACAGCTAAATAAATATTTTCCCACTATATTCTATGACCTCCGTACCAACAAGGAGAGCCTCAAACGCATTGGGCCTTATAGAGGTTAAAGAACAAATAGGATAGACCCTAATAGATCCTATTGTTATGATGGTTCATAAAATAGTCCCTCTCCAGCCACCCTTAAAGAACACTTAGAAAAATGAAATCAAAATATGGCTCCAAGAATGCCAAGAGTTATCAATTACTAACTCTACTAACAATCAAGTTTAATTACTGCTATATCAAAGCAAAATCCATGTACTTTATAATCATATGCATGTATTTAATTTGTTAATAGTGACTTACAGACTCTTTTCTTGTTGACTCGTGTAGTTTAATCCTCTTATAGCTTGGGTGGTTCGCTAATAATCCATGTATAGGTAATCCAATTTAAGAATGATAATCCATGTATAAGTAATCCAATTTAAGAATACACGTTACTATGAGCATTAAAGTGGTAGAAGAAAAATAATCCAGTTCAATGCCATAAGATGGCTCAAATGCTCAAATTTACAATGCAGATAAGTTCTGTCAAGTACTCCAAAATAATCCACAATGAATATCAATGATGAATAGTGGCGAGCACTGGTGATGAAGCGGTGTATCTGTCAGTGTCATCAGGCGATGTCTTGAATGGTATGGCTCTTTCTTTCACACGACATCTGTAACTCTGGATAGGAATCGAGTCGTCTTCTGTTTTCGGTTTCACACCGGACAGGTGTCAGAGGTAGATCTAGGAACGGGGTTGGCGTTGAATGGATCTCAGGATGCAGGTGTTACTTGAATGGATCTTGTGGGCAGGCTGGATTTCGTACTTGTTTAGTTAGCCGCCATCTTGAGAAAAAAAAGTACCGGTCTAACGTGTAGTCTTGCGCTGTTTACTATAGAGGCGATTGAGATCCTTTTAAGACTCCTTTACTGGTCACCAAAGGCCAAGTGTCACCTATGTTGTAGGTCCATACTGCATACTGGCCACCAAATGTCGCTACCTGGTTTTGGCTGTAGGCGTAGCGGCGTGGGTACGTCCGTGTGATGTAGGTACCTCTTCTGGTGCGGCTATAATGCTCCTCTTAGCGATGTACTTTACTAGACGCACTAGATTTGCAAGTGCGCAACATTACTAATATACTAAAGTCTCTTACGACAACATTTAGAATTACTGATGAACACACTGGTAGCAGACGTAGAGTTTATTATATATAAGATAAATTACAGAAAATACTGGCAACTTCAGCCGTCACAAAATATACACCAATAAATACTGGCTATACATGCCATGTGGAATAAGTAATCACATCAATGAAATGTTCAAAATATAAGTCCGAAGAAAACTCTCAAGTTAACATTAAATCGAATTCATTAAGGTACATATTACAGACAGAGAAAATCGTACATCCACTCTCTGCTGGAGTTCTTCACTAACTAACTTTTGACCCTTATTTCAGAGTCCTTTAACTTATTCACATAACCTCGTGCTGGCCCGCACGGAATATAACAATAGGTGACTGAGTGTCACTTCATGTCACAGAGGTTCTAAAACTGGACTGTGACAGTGTCTTCAACTAAGACTTGTGTCTTCTAAAAGACAGTGTGTCTTAAAAAACATAGACTGTTTGTCTATTACATTGGAGTCTGTAAGATTACATCGAAGTCTGTGTGACTACATCAAGGTCTGTGTGACTACCTCGAAGTCTGTGTGACTACGTCGAAATCTTGGTGACTATGTTTAAGTCTGTATGACTATTTAAACGCCTGTGTGGCATATCCAGAGCCTTTGTGGCCTATCGAATTAACATTTTTGTTGTATTGTGTTTTATTGTGTTATTTTTGTTTTAGAATCGTGTTATTTAGTGATCTATGTAAAAATTGATTATAATTTTAGGAGGGGCGAGATGTCACGGATGAATGTGTATATGTGTGTATAATCTATTTTTACAATTGCGCGAATGACCGAAAGTGTGTTAGTTGTCAGAGAGAGACTCCAGTGTTTGATATGCCGTAAATATTATTAAAGTTTCTGTGTTTGATCAAGTGTTACTTGTTTATTTGTAACTACAACTGAACCAGGGACACCTAGACGTATCGAGACCTAAGGTAGTTTCTAGCGAGTTATAAATATAAATATGATAAAGAAATATGTAACAGAAATTATTAATGTTATTACAGAACTTGCAAAAAAAATCGCAACTTATAACATAATAAAGATATAACTAATAAGGTTATGAGCTTGACATAAATGAACAGACGCCATAGTCTTGCTTACTAATGAAAGACAACAGAATGATACTATAATGACTCATGATAACCAAGACAATGTTTAAGAAAGAATTAAAATCCTTCGCACTGACACACGTGATGTTGAGAGATGTGCACCTGAGAATGCTGGTTGCCTAATTATAAGTGAACATTAGTATAATAGTGAAATAATGGTGATGATAAAGATAGCTGTGTGTGACCTACCTCTAAGTTTCAACATGAAAACCAGAATGATTACCACCACAATGATCATTGCAACCAAGCCAGCTATAAGCTCTACATACTTTTCCATACTAGACGCACTGGTAGCTGAGATGTAGAAAATAAATTCATTAAACAAAAATAAGAATGATTTGCTGAACTTTCAAAATTTCTTTCAATTTCATTGTGATAAAAAAAAAACAACAGTAATAACAAAACCTGATTTACATTAAGTCATTGTGTCAAACATCTCAATCGGCAAGATTTGTATTTTAGTTACCCTTTTGAACAATCATTACATCGCTGCATATATTTATCTACCCATCAATCCATGTATGGAGCTAATTTATGCCATCCAAATTTTATACAAATTGATATCAATATTGTAATGGCCAAAGGAATCTATCTTGTATGCATTGGACAGACACAATATTTCATGACCTCACTATTGGCGTCTGCATGTTGATGTCCAAGAATAGGTCTCATATATTGACAAAGAGGACAAGGAATTGAAGAAACTCATCTACCTTAGTGATAGACATTCCTTTTAGTGTATTGAGGACTATACTACCGTTCCTAGGACCTGTGATAGTCAGGGGCGTAGCTAGGGATTGGGAGGCCCGGGGGGATTGACCTCTTTGGCTGCCCCTTGCATTTTGACATTCGACGTATGACATGAGATAATGTACGCAAAAAATATATAAGCCCAAAATCAAATTTGTTCAGTATATGAGTAAACTTAACATAAAATAATCATTAAAACTCTTTTAATGAATAATGACGTTGTTTATTAGTTAAATAATGCACAAGTGACAAATCTCAATTGATATCGCTTCACGTCGTGCATTCTGTGCAGCAAAGACATCTATAACATCAACTACATCGATACTTTGAGCACACGTAATTCCCATTCGAAGTCTGTTTCCTCAATATGTCTATTTGTGATTGTATTACTGGTTTGTTGATGAAAAGTGCTCGTGCATCAATGACATCATTGAAAAAGCGATTTTCCATTTATTTTATCATACAAACAGGAAAAATAGCACAGTTTGTCATAAGCGTGTCTTCATCTAACAGGTGTCTTGGTTCAAGAAGAAACCCAAAGGTATCCATTTTCTTTCCAGCCTTTGGAATCTGCCCTTCATCTCCATATGAAATCTGTCCAGCATTTCTGTCGCAACACGTTTGAATGGCAGTTTTATTGACAGTCCTACATTAGAACTCAACTTCCCATCAAGTCTTTTCTTTCTTCTGATTGTTTTGATTAGGCTACATGGAATCCATAGTATTCACTACTTTCTTTTGCTTTTCACGTGACTAAATGTTTACGATTGGTGAATGAGGTCCATTACATTATCAAAAACAAAAAAAAGTTATAGATTTAGATATAGATTTTGATTATTAAAAACTTTTTTTTTTGTAATCTGTGACCTAGAATTAGGATAGGTCATAAGACCAGTGACCTGTATTGTACTAGCAAGTTAGTCCAGTGGTACTTTGTGGTCCCAATTATATTATCTAGGCTAATAACTATAGCCTCTAGATGTACAAAACTACTGAGACAGACAAGTAATAAGTCTGAGATTTCAGTTGCAACAAAAAAAAAGGAGTTTATTTACAAACAAAAGAAAAAGATCATGAAAAATATAAATGGCAATATAGGCTCACGAAAGAAAATGACATAATGAAACAAAGCAAAGTAGCAAGACAGTTTCCGGTCAATATAATTAAAGAACCATCATCATAGAGGCACAATAATATCTTATGCCGAAAAACCAAAAAGATGGTTTACAATAATATCATACATGCATTAACAATAAAATGACGTTATTCATGAGACACACTACTGTCTCGTATCTAAACAACAGATGTCTTTAAAAAAAAACATACAGGAGAGGATAAGAGACTAAGTAGACCTATACCATTTACATAAACCAACTTAGTACTAACAAATAAAAAAAGTCTACTTAGCTCATTATCGAAATACTCTTCCCACAACAGTGGCACAATCCTCTTGAGTAACATAGCAATAGTACAAAAACACAAGTATTAGTTAAACCTTATAGAGATTTAGTTCAAACTACACTGGTCAGTTGAAAGTTTCAAGAGAGAGTTAACAGGGACTTAAATCAAGTAATAAAGGGGACTAACTCTAATAAAAAAAAATAAAAGCCACTTTTATTGTCCCTCTTGTCACATAAGCCCTAAGTGTTACCATTAAAATTAAACAAAAGAATGCTTACTTTTTTCTTTACAAAACACAGAAAAAAGAACTCTATACCCATATTGAGCTTTGAATAAACTGGGTGGTTTTCAATTTCGCAGCTTTGTCTTAAAGTTAATTTCTAGTACCGGTAACTAATGTTAAAGAGCTAATTGTCGCCCCTATTTTTTTTGCTGCTTTACATCAATGGTTTCTAGCATCTCCTCTCTTACCCCTCTTTTTCGGTAACATAGTCAATGGAAACATTGAAAGACGGGGGGGGGGGGGGGAGAGAGAGGGGGGGGGGGGAGGAAAGGAACAAAAACAAACGGGAGTTATCAAACGTCTATGCCGACCAGCAAAATGATCCGCCAAACACAACCTCGAATACATCAAAGCAAAGTTGAAGTCCATGTAACTCGTACATAATTAAAAATACGATCTAACGTTTTGCTAATGATAATAAGTACAGTTTGTATAGTGTAAAGATTTTGATATTCTTGTTGAATTCCGAACAAAATTAATTGTCCAAAAAAAACAAACTTGTTCGGCCATCTGGTTCTTGCTGCTGTCACTTTTTTTAGTTGTCTTAATTGAAAAAAAAATTATTTGGTCCAGACCAGACCGGCCCACCGGACATTTGCCCGAATGCCCATATAGCCAGTCCGCCCCTGCTATTTCCTACTTGTTACCAAGGATGACTAAAATAGAACCACATCCTATCACCATCTTATCCAACTGGTGCTGTTTCTTTTTCTTTGGACAGGTAAGAAGCATACGACTTAAGTATTTCTTAAAATATAAGATATGATAGTTTTTTCACAGCTTTCAGAATTTGATTTTGCGGTAGTCACATAATAGGATTTGAAAGAATTTCCTGTTGAGCAGCCTTTGCAGTTAGACACACGAGGGAAAATATCAGGAGACACCACCCAATATGTTGCTACTCAATTGCAGAAAAGCCCACACCATCAACGAAACTTTAGACAGAACTGAGGGTAAAAAGCCAGTAGTTCACTGTCCACTGAGAAAATTCTTTTCAGTGGTCCAAGAGTTTTATGGGGACAATGAAACACGCCAAACCATTTTTAAATTTAGAAAGCTATAAGAATAAGAACAACGAGCATTTTATTATAACTATTAATGTAACATTGGCAACTGTTCTACTTTGTACTTACCGAATTTAGTTTCGTTATATTTAGCAGTTGATGTCATAGTGGTTTGTGGAATATCTTTTTTTAACTGGGCTATTGGATATTTAAGAAAAATACATTACTATTATAATTCCATTCAAGTTTTCATTATGAAATACAAATTTATATTTCACTAAAATAGATTTATTCGAAATAGAGTAAAAATAAAGGATACTGAGTATTACTGATAAACTAACTTTAAAAAATATGATATTAACAATATTTAAAATTAGAAATAAGGAAGTTATCATTATTATTACCTTACAAAAGAAAAAAGAAAAAAAAATCTAAATTAAACTCACATAATTTTGATATTAGTTGAGGTTGTATTGTATTTAAATCTTGAAAATATTTCACAACATAAATGTTGTCCTCTGTTGGATGACTTGCTATCAAGTCTAAAAATGTATTATTTATTAAACTAACTCCAATAGCTATTATGTGCATTCCATTTTTTTTAGCAAACTTAGCTCCCTTTGCTGCACTTCTGTAATTGGCCTCTTGTAAGGTAAACGTCACAAAGACCACTATAGTCTCAAAATTTTTACTTTCATCAAAAGATGTGACCATCGAATGAGTGCAATTAAAGGCATCTTCGTAATTGGCATTGTGAGATGTAATCCATTTAATTTTATTCACAGCTTGAAGTATGTCAGCTTTATGAGAGGCAGTGAGATTGACAACGATTGAAGCATTCTCACTATAAACCACAATGCCAACTCTAATGTTTTTGCCATCAATAGTAACATCTCTTAATAAGTCCTTAATAAATGATTTAATATAGTCACTATCTTTGGCTTCAAGCATGATTACAATGTTGAGTTTTTCTGGAACAGAAACTGTAGCGATAAAAAAAATATTACATTATAGAAATGGTAAAATGAACATTGTTGATACACATGCAAGTCTATTTAGTGACAATAAAGTGGTGTAAGCCAACTAGACAAAACAAAAATTCAGTCTTATTGGGTATGTTGTCTATTTCTTCATTTGTTTTGTATTCATTAAAGCTCTGATACATAAATTAGAAATTAATTTATTATATATATATATATATATATAGTGGTAAAAGTAATTTTTTTACAGGTCTTATATTAAAATTATATTAAAATTAATATTTATACATATGTTTATATATTGTTATATCAACGAGACATAGGTGTTTATTTACACAAAGACATAACAAACACATAGGACATCTGCCTTGGGCACAGCATCTTCATTTCGACTTAGACTTGGGCGAAAATTTTTTTCTCTTCTCTAATGTCAACATGCTTCCTAGTCTAGTCCCTAATAGTGCGCACCTTCTGCACTATCTTGGATGGCGGTGTGCATAACGGGGTTATAACATTGCCCCTTTTTAGAACTTTTCTTCCCGAAAAGAAACAGTGCAGTGCAAGTTTGACATTTCAGGTGGAGGTCGATCGGTGGGAGTCACAGACGGCAGGAAGCGTGTTCCCCAACGAAGCTATCCGCACTGTTTTCCTTTGGTGCCGCTTTATCTTTCTTCAGTTGACCAGGCTGTTTTTGAGACGATGACTTGGCCGTTTGACACACGAGATAGTGTCGGGCGCTGTTTTCTTCAGCACAGCCTTTGATCGGACACGCTGGTTCAGCAGACCCTCCAGACAGACGCCTCTCAAGGGAGGTTCAGGTTAACATGCAGCCACGTTGCAAACAAAGTCCACTTCACCGCAGTCATCATCAGCCAACAGTCTCATGTCCAGGAGATAAGTCTCTTCGAGTTCAAGTGCAAGATGTCTTCCTTTTGACAGCTCAGATTTAGAGTGGGTTGACTGACATTCATCTATGCTAATGTCAATGATGATGGCAGAAGTAGGCCTACACATGCCCTGTGGGTAACTTTCTTGGCATCCACATTCCCTGTGTGATGCGCCGCGCGTACAGTTCATGCTTAAGTTCTGAATGCAGTTGTCAAGCTTCGAATTTCCCTCGTGAGCACCGGCAGATAGGCAGAGGTCTTTAAGGTCCACAACAACAGGCTTGGACCCTAACCCAACGTTGTCTTGATCTGTCCGGCTCATTGAGGTACTGATAGCAGGTACAACAGGAACAAACGCTGCAGGCACATAACAGACTTCAGTTTCTTCATTTGTCTCTTTCCGTTCGATTCGGTATATACCGTTGAGATCGTCGTAGCAATCGTTGTCAAGCTTCTAGTCTTAAAAGTCACACCCACAAGACTTGCCCACAACACAGACACAGACGGCGCTCCAATCCATAGCGTCTTCATTACCACTGCTTGTGCAGCCAGAGTCCTGACCAAGCAACTTCTTAACAAGTCTACAGGCAACTGCTCCTTAACCAACGAGTATATTCCTCCTTTCGTGTTTATTTACATGGAGACATTACAAACACATAGGACATCTGCCTTGAGTACAGCATCTTCATTTCGGCTCTAGACTTGGGCGGAAATCGTTCTCTCTTTCTGTAATGTCAACATCCTTCCTAGTACAGTCACTAATAGTGCGCACCTTCTGCACTATCTTGGATGGCGGTGTGCATGGCGGGGCGGGGTTGTAACAATATATGTATATATATATATATATATATATATATATATATATATATATATATATATATATATATATATACTAGCCTGACATTACCCGCGGCCTGCGAGCCTTAGTTTGTGTTTGCTAATCTAGTGGATTGGATTTAGATGTATGTTAAACTTAGCTAATGATCCTTTCAATTTTTTCTCTTTCGCTTCGAAAATAAAATTAGTTTTGCGAAAATGGGTTTACCCGAAGCCGATACATTCATCTCTATTAAAAACGAAAGGAGCGATAAATGAATAGGATATAAAGTACAATTAAAACGGGTTTACCCGATGTGTTAAATGAATGGGATTATAAGTAAGTCAGGACGTTCTGAATTCGCAGATATAAGGAACGAATTTATGTAAAAATGCTTTTGAAACACAAATTTGAAGGTTAATTTTATTAAACAATGAAATCAATAGACTATATTTTGTATTTTCATGTGTCAAAGTAAAAAACTATAGGCCTATGTGCAAAGTGTACTTCTTAAAAGTAGACCTAGATCTAAATCCTTTCTATCTTTTCTCATGTCAACATTGTAAACAAAGCCTAGATGCCCTAGATCCATAAAACACTATAATTTTAATAGAGTCAGTCAACTTTTGTTTTTGAGGGTCTTAAATTTGTTTTAGGGCAACAATACATACACTACGGTCTAAGTTAGCACCCAATGGACATTTCTGCCAAGTTTTATCAAGATTGGCCAAGCGGTTTTGATTTCTATTCGTCACATACATACATACATACGCCTCACATTCTACTTTATATACTTATAAGGGCCTATTTATATGTATATCACCCATTTTCTTTGGCTTACCTGCAAAAGAAGCAAAAATTCTAAAGTCTTTAATTTACTCAAAAATTCTAATAGAAGTTTAAATCATGTTTAAAAGCAGCAGCTAACTCCAAGACTTTTTTTTATATTCACCTTCAGCATACAATATGGACTAAATCTACGACGATAATTATGCATATTATTTAATGATAATTTAAAATGTAGACCTAATACTAACCACAATATTTTTCATCGCTTCCATCTGTGCAATGATACGATCCATCACACCAAAGTCCTATTTGAATACACTGACCAGTTTGACATCTCCACTCTGATGGGTTACACAGTTTGTCTGTGAAGTGAAATAATTGAGAATTATTTAAATATTGTATAGTATTCTATTTCACTACTGAGTATGTAAGCTAAACTTTTCCATAGTTCTCTTAACAGCATGCTAATTCGTTGACATTTGATTTTTTTTAGACGAGGAAATAGGTATGCGGTTATTTGTTGATTGAAAATTCTTGAATTTTTATAATAAATACATTTGATGTTTATTTTTATTTGTGGTGGGCTAGTATGTAATAATCTTGAAATATGAAGAACATCCGATAAAAATTTAACATAAAAACCACCAAAACAATGGTTCAATCTAAATGTTATACCACAAACATGTTTTTCTTTTTCATTAAGTGTTGTACAAATATGCAGATTGGCACTTACTACAATTTTGTTCATCACTTTTATCAATGCAATCTTGCACTCCGTCACATATATGACTTCGAGGGATACAATTTCGACGATCACATTTCCATTGTGATTCAGGACAGCCTGTTTAAAATAAAAATATTTATAATTATTAAAATTAAGGTTTATCCTCAATAGTTGTTTATTTTGTTAATTTCTTACAAAATTACATATCAGTGAGCCGTAACAAAATAATATATATCTACATGATCTACATATCACACTAGCGAATTATGTCACATGCAAAGAGATATATTTATTCAAAAATGCAAATCTAGCTCCAATATTTAATAAAACATAAGCGTAGCTAAAAGGGGGTGAGTTGAAAAAACCTGTCGGTGCGTAGGTTATGGTATTATAGCACCAATGTTTATTAAGTGCACAATTTTTTGAACGCACATTCTTTGTTGCCTTGCATGTAAGTTTATGGAGTGGTTTTGTTATGCTGGTGTAACGTTTGTTGAGATTCTTCTGTGTTCCCCTGTTTAAGGTGAGTATCTAAGGCATGCCTGCATTTCGCAGTTGTTTCGATGCCATAGTATACTAGACCTTTTTAGTTTGTCTTTATTTATGTCTCTACAGGGAGTTAGTATGGGATTTTAAGTCTCCACTGGAGACTGGAGTCAGCAGTGTGTTGTGTTGTGGTTTCGAACATTAATGTGTACGTTGTGGGACAGCTAGGTGTAGAATTATTGTTTAATGTATCCACAATATTAGAATGTTTCAAATGCAATGTCATTACTCCATCAGTTTGTCATCATAACTTATATTCATATCATTAAACAATTACATTGTTAACAGTGAGTCACTTATTTACTGGGAGCACCAAGGTGCCTGTTGAATGTCAGGGGCCCGGGCAAACGAGCTAAGGCTTTAACATAACCCTGACAGTTTGGGGCTCGAGTCCGGCTGTGACTATCAGTCCCAGATCCATAATTTCAATCATTATATAAGTTTTTATTTACTTGATTATGTAGCAGCAGTGTCTATAGTTCGATAATTGTTTACATAGTATTGCATCACAATCTACTGTACTAATATTGAGTTGCGTACAATTGGCAACTATATATATATTGAAAGAAGCAGATGAATATATCTTTTGCGATATAAGTGAGATTAGTTTATTATAATATTTCTACTATTGTATTGTATTTGTAACGCATTTGTATTTTTTTTTATTTTCTATATTGTGCTTCACCTTCGAACGAGTGTCTTCTCGCTCCAATTAGTAGAAATTTTCCCCCATATTGTATATAATTTAAATATAATATAGTCAAGTAGTGTACATTATATTTACCATGGAAACTAGGCTAACAATTACTGCCCAGTTTATAAGTGATGGTCGTTCTCTGGGGTACGAAGGTGAAAGGTTAGAGAGGTATGTGGCAGAGCAGAAAGAAGACAATGAAAAAGCCAAGAAAGAGGAGTTTGAACGAGAAAAAGCTAGATTTGAGAGAGAGGGAAGATTGAAAGCAGAGGAGAAAGAAGAGGCAAAGGCGGAGGAGGCGGCCAGATTTGAACGCGAGAAGGAGCAGTTTGAACGTGAGCAGAAGGCCAAGCGTGAGGAGCACGAGAGGTGGAAAGAACGAGATGCCAGGGAGGCACTCAAGAGGAAGAGAAGATGGACCTGGAAAGAATGAAGGCAAAGTCAGCAGCAGCTCCTGGTGGGACGGCTACACGGGTAGATGTGCGGCCTAGAAATGTTTTAGATAAACTTGACAAGAGCTTCCAGGGAATGAAGGAAGACGATGACCTGATGGCATATTTAACACACTTTGAGACCGTCGCGACAAGATGCAAGATCGATAGAAAGGAATGGCCATTGCTCTTGTCCTATAAACTAACTACCTTTATAACAAACTGTATGCTGCGGGACAGTCTGTTTTTGAATGAAAATTATGAGGAAGTGAGGGCTGTATTACTGCGACATGCGGATATAAACGCGGAAACGTGCCGCAAGATGTTCCACCGGGTAAAACCACGACAGAACGATTTTAGGGTTTTTGTCACCGAGCTGCGAAACGCGTTGGACAATTGGCAAGACCGTGGAAGAAGTAAAAGAGCTGCTGGTAAAAGATAAGATACTTGAGAATGTGTCTGGAGATGTGTACAAGCAACTGATAAGTAAGAGAGGCACGGTTGATGATATGATTGATGTTATTATAAGGTTTTTAGGTCGCTAGTGTGGGTTTGTCGCTTGTTAAGTAGGACAGTATGTATGTTGCGGCAGCGTGTGATGAGCATGGGATGAATAAAAATCTAGTTGCTGAAAGAAACGTGGTCATTTGCATTAATTGTAATAGAAGTGGCCACAGATCGGCAGAATGTCCTCAGCGTTTTTCCGTGATTATTTCTGTTCCTGATGTTGATGATAGACCTAGGACATCATCTGCCACGTTCGCTAATGGCAAAGACCCAGTAGAAATGTTTCAATAGGGCGTTATCAGAGACGGTTTGATGGTAGTGGTCGTAGAATCCTTGGTAACAGTTTTTTGAGACAAAGTTATGTTACAAGGGAGCGTACACCTAATTACAGGAGCAGTAGAACTGGGGCACCAAAATAGAACCAGTTTCACAAATAGAGATCAAGGTCCACCAGTAAGGTATAGATGACTGAGTGGTCCTCGAAATGTTCAAAATTGTGGAAATTGTACTTTAGGGAAAGGGGATGAGTATTTTTCCCCATGTAAGAGAGAAACTTTTTCATATGTTGATAAAACATTACGTGATGAGTCTGTGGGTAAGCTGAAGTTTGAAAAGGGAAGAGTTAATGAGATAAGTGTGTCTGTTCTGAAAGATTCTGGTTCGAGTGTTATAGGAATTACAAGTTCATTAGTTAGTGAGAAAGACATGATTCCTGGTACTTATAAATTAAAACTTGTCGATGGGACAGTCAGGGATTACCCATTGGCGTGTGTAAGTATTGAGTCGGATTACATTGTTAGGAAAAATGTGGTTGCTTGTTTTAAAGATCCTGTTGCAGATTTAATTCTTGGGAATGTTGATATTAATGTGAGTCGGGAGTTTGATTGCGCAGCAGTAACTAGGTCAACGAAAGATAGAGAAAATGATAGTGGCCCTGTAAATGAGTGTGGAATATTGCAAGATTGCCTTGATGTTTTAGGTACTAGTGATGATTTTTTATGTGAACAGTTGAGTGATCCGTCTTTGAAAGATCTATGGGAGCGACATGTGGACAGTTGTGTAGATAATAAAAAGAATGGAAGTGTGGAATATAAAGTGTTTGATAGACTATTGTACAAAGTTTGGTGAGAAAGAAAGACAGTTAGTTGTACCTTCAGCAAAGAGAGAAATTGTGTTGAAAACTGCTCATGAAAATATGTTAGCGGGGCACTTATCGTTAAGAAAGACTAAAAGTAAAATCTTTTTCACCAAGTGTTGTACAAATATGCAGATTGGCACTTACTACAATTTTGTTCATCACTTTTATCAATGCAATCTTGCACTCCATCACATATATGACTTTGAGGGATACAATTTCGACGATCACATTTCAATTGTGATTCAGGACAGCCTAAAAAATGTGTTTAAAATAAAAATATTTATAATTATTAAAATTAAGGTTTATCTTCAATAGTTGCTTAATTTGTTAATTTCTAACAAAATTACTTATCACTTAGTCACTTATTTATTGTGAGTATCAAGGTGCCTGTTGAATGTCAGGGGCCCGGGCAAACAAGCTAAGGCTTTAACACAACCCTGACAAAACCCTTTCTAGTGTTTTTTGGGTTTTAAACCCTTCTCGTCAATACAAAACTACAGAAAACTACCATCACCTAATTGCATGAGAGTAGTCAATGGTTACATCCCTTTCCCTCAAATTTACCCCGTTCCAATTAAAAGAAAAGCAAACCTATAGTCACTACATTACACTAGAAATGCTAAAATAAAAAGGTTTTAAGTTAATCCCATTTTATTTTACCCCAATAGAATGAAAAATAAATAGTCGCCAAACGCCATTATCGTTGCCAAGAGGGGCTTAGATGTAGAATCCGCCTTTTGGAAAAAAAAAAGCAAAGCTTTAGCCATTCCTTGAGCGTAGCCAAGAGAGGGTAAAACCTCCGCCAATAAAAAAAAACTAAAGGAAATTTTATCACATTTAGCAACACTGTGGTCCTACCTTGTGTAAACACATTTTAATGCATTGCATTCAATTCCGAAGAATTGAGATCAGAGAAGGACTAGAACAGACTTTCTTTGAAAAATGCAAACCCAGTTGCGACATGCATATTTTGCCTAAACTGATGTAGATAAAACCGTTGTGAGTCTCATTTTTAATATGGCTAGAAAGGAAGCTTTTTTAAAAAAAAAATAAAAAAAATAAAATGAATATAGTTCTACGGTTGTTTTTTTCTGAAATTTATTTTAAACAAACGTTCTCATATCGCAATGTATATATGTATATTTTCTTATCTTATAAAACACAACGTTACTTTAAAAAAGATGCTTACGTCCTACGTCTCATGCATCTATTCATGTATATTCATATTTTGCACACCTGTTTTTGTTCTAAATGTATTGATATACATATTTTTAAAATGTTATTACAATAGTACTGCAGGCGTACGCAATAATTTGCATTAAAAAAAACGAAAAAAAATGTTTCTATAATTGTTTTTGTTAAGAGTCATCCTTCTTTGCTTATAAGGAGATATTTACTTACACCCTAACTAAACTATTTAATTTTTTAAATTCAATTAAATCCTCCCGCGCCGTTCGGCACGTTGGGAGGCCAGCTGCTCCACAAAGATCTGTCACTGTCAAATGTCTGAATCCTCTTCCCACCTGGTGTCCAATACTCTGAGGTCCTCTTTGAAAGTGTGGCGCCTAGTTATACGAGGACGTCCCTGGATGCGCTTTCCTTTTATTGGCCTCCATGTCATCGCAACAATTCATTTTGTCGGAGAAACATGTCCCGCAAACCTCCTGCGATGCTTTGTCACAACCTCACTACGTGGTCGACCCCCCATTTTGACATAGGATCTCCTGGTTTGTACTAAAACTGTTACATATTATATTTTTACCATAAGGTACAGAATTAGTTCTACTTACTGCAGCTTGTTTCGTCACTTCTGTCATCACAATTATCTTCTCCATCACAATATTGATACTTTAGTATACATTGATTATTTTTACATTTCCAAGCAAATTCATTACAGTTACCTAAAAAAAATGAATGTTTATTACCAAGACTGATCCGCCCCTGCATACATCATATTCAGACCGTGTTCTTGTTTGGATTGAAACAAAAAGGAATATCGCAACGAAATAACAACAGACATAGCCCTTGATCTAGAACAGCGGTTCTCAACCTTTTAAGCTCGGCGACCCCTTTTTACACCCCCCACTCTGCCACGAACCCCCCCGACACACACATACAGCAGTAGGCAATAACAATCCATTTTTTCGATGGTCTTAAGCGACCCCTGGCAAATGGTCAATCGACCCCCAAAGGGGTCGCGACCCACAGGTTGAGAACCCTTGATCTAGAATAACATTAACCCAAGACTTGCATCTTAAAAATGTACGTGACGTTTACATACTATATGCATTCTCATAAACGAAAATAGATATTGAGACTAATTGACTACTGAAAAAAAAATCTTAATATAGGCATGTATTTCTAAAAGCCCTTAATCCCTCATCACTTAATCTCCCAATTGCCGTGGATGAAAAAAAAAATGAATATGTAACCTGTTATCACTTACTTTTGGTCTACGACAACTAAGAAATCGCAATTTTGACCCAATACTTTTTAAATGAGAGGCGCTGTGGCTGAGCGGTACAGCGCTTGGCTTCGAACCGGGGACCGGGGTTCGTATCCTGGTGAAGACTGGGATTTTTAATTTCGGGATCTTCGGGCGCCTCTGAGTCCACTCAGCTCTAATGGGTATCTGACATTAGTTAGGGAAAAGTAAAGGCGGTTGGTCGTTGTGCTGGCCACATGACACCCTTGTTAACCCACAGAAACAAATTACCTTTACATCATCTGCCCTATAGACCACAAGGTCTGAAAGGGGAACTTTACTTTTTTCTTATATTTTTAAATGACCAGGCTGCCTGGTCATGGGGTATGCTTGCTGGACTCGATGGTCCTGGGTTCATACCCTGCCTACTGCCATCCTCCGTCGTTTTACGGGGGGGTTTTGACCAGGAAGTAAATCATCTTCGACTCTGAAGGAACACCCAAAACGGATAAAACAGTTTTACATTTTACACATTGCAAAATATTACATTATACTTCTGTTTTTTAAGTACTTTACTTTTTTTATTTATAATGTCCTCGTAAAAAAATAAGGGAAAGCTCAATCGGTACAGCCCCTGACTTATAATGTGAGGGTCAATCAAGCGTTTTTTTTTTTGGGCACAATTTAATTTTAATAATTTGATCTCCATAAACGTTACAAAAAAATGTAGAACAGTTTGATACAGCTAGGATGATTTTCAAAGTTAACGAACAGATTGATGGTATTTGAAAACACCAGAAAGCCTTGTTAATATTTCAATAAAAAGCTATAAAGTCGATGAATTTTATAAAGATTATTTAGCCTAGGAACAAATCAACGGGCGTAACTGGTGGGTAGTGCTAGTGAGATAGAACTCAGAGGAGTGATTTCAAACATTTAAAATTATGTTGCTATTCACTTAAAAATAAAAAAATATCCTATACTTTAATTCTCCAATGCTATATAATGTCACTTTGTAATTTAAAAAAAAGGGGGGGGGGGGGGAGCTAACTTCGAAAATATCCCTGTTCCATCGTTTGGCGTTTTCGTACATGTGTCTACAACAGAGAACAATAGCCATGATGTCTACAGCCGGAAATAGGACAACCAAATGAACAATAAACAATTTCTGGGGTAGCATTTTAAAATTACTTGTCGTGAAAAAGCATGAAATATGTTTTCATTGTTTTTGACGATGTCAAACCTTTTGAACTACTGAATACATATTATTTTTGCTTTGATTTTCCTTATTTTAGGTGATATTTTAATGTTAAACCATCACATGCCCCAGCGCAGCCAAAGGGGTTTTAAGTTAAAATCCCCTTCAGAGGGTTTTGAGGTTAAACCCCCACCCCCCCCCATTCTATAAAACAAAAAATAATACAAAAGAGTCATCAAATTCCATGGGCGTAGCCAAGGGGGATTTTGAGTTTAAACCCCATCCGAATTTTTTAAAATGATAAAACCCCCTCTTCAATATAAGACAACAGTCACCAGATACTATGAGTGTTTAAAACTTCCCTCCAGATGGCTTTAAGTTACCCCCCCCCCCCCATAAGGTTTAAAAATACCCCCCTCCAGATGGTTTTAAGTTTAAAACCCTCTTCAGCAGGGTTTGAAGCTAAAAACCAGTTCTTAAATATAAAATTAAAGCAAACTACACACACACAATTCTATGAGCGTAGCCAAGAGTTTAACGTCCCCCTCCCCCCGGGCTTTAAGTTAAAACCTCTTCAAGATGGTTTCGAGTTTAAAACCCCCCTTCAGATAGCTATGAGGTTAAAAAACCCATCTTCAATGTTGTTCTAAAGCAAACTACAGTCACCAATTGTAGCGTAGCTAAGGGGTGGAAGTAGAATGTAAAAGATATGGGGCATATGTAAGAGTGTAGTATTTTCAAACTTTGGATTAATAACTTGTGAAACATTAGTCGCTGTGCCTTTAAGGCTGGATTGTGTATTTTATTTTATATTAATAAATGTGCTTTTACACACTACTTTTATTTTCGTGGCAAAAAAATGTAAAGGGAACATTTTCCATGTTTGACCTAAATATAAATCGAATTCAGTAGATCATTAATACCCTAAATCAGGCCCTCAGGCCGCGAGTCATATCCGGCTAGTATTAAGTAAAACTTACTGCAATTCATTTCATCGCTTTTGTCTCTACAATGTACGTCCCCATCACATCTAAATATGTTTTCAATACACGTTCCATCGTTACATCTCCAGCCTGATGATTTGCAGTTTGCTGTAAGATAGACAATGTAAAATATATACAAATAAAATATTTAAAAACAAGATTACAAAGGGAGTTTGTGTAGGAACACAAACTCAAAATCGGCCCCCGTAGTGGTCCTCCCAGGCAGGTAAAAAGGAAGGTTTCAATATTTTCAGAAATAATATCAGAATGAAATTCTATCAAAGGCAACTGACAGAAGAATGGAGAACGAAGGTTGACATATCTTGTGTGGTGCCCCAACGGTCCAGCAAACCAAGGGTTAGGTGAAAGTGAAGGAGAAATTCGAGCTGAACCTGGCCTAACTAATGTCATATTGGTCTAACTTCCCACAGGTTGTGACGTTGCAGGTCAGTGTTCAGACCTTCTATAATCATTGGTCTCGGTTGAACAGAGGTAGGCCTACGGCAAGAAATACGTATTTCTAAATAGATAATATCTTTTTTATACTTGAAATAGAGCGATCACTATGCTCATAATTACTAATGAATGTTAGATAAACATAATTTGTTACTCCACCACATTCCCCACTCCCCGAGGGAAAATCCTGGTCAAGCGAATGTATAAATCTACTAGACTTGATAATATTGGCCTTAAGATCTAGACTTAGAATGTTACTGAAATTCCTAAACATTTATTTATTTAACTCTTGAATAAATAGGGCCAACATGCGGAAATACCCGAAGATGTATACTCTGTTCCAGATAAATATTTTCTAGCCAAATTTAAATTGTTCATTTTGTATACTTTTAAAAAATCGTTACAGTAAAAAAGTTTTCCCAGTGTGATCAACGAACTAGTATTTTTTTTCCCAACGATATAGATCAACTGTCAAACTTCTAGGAAATTTGTTAGAGCCGTTTCCGAGAAACGCGTTCACCCACCCTTTATCGACCCAAAAGGTTTTACTCTGAAAGTGATTGGAACAGAGGTATTGTAATAAAATGCAACTTACTACAGTTCCTTTCATCTGACTTGTCCAAACAATCATTGATTCCATCACATTGATTGTTTTCATGCACACAGATATTATCCCCACACTTCCAGTAAAAAT
This sequence comes from Biomphalaria glabrata, assembly GCF_947242115.1. Taxonomy (NCBI): domain Eukaryota; kingdom Metazoa; phylum Mollusca; class Gastropoda; family Planorbidae; genus Biomphalaria; species Biomphalaria glabrata. The sequence continues at coordinate 23,828,161 of NC_074726.1, read as the reverse complement.
CTGGGCAACCTGTTAGAAATGAATATTTGTTTTTTTTACAATGCCGCTATTGAAGTCATATATTCGGAATGGGCAAAACGTTCTGGGCAAAGTATAATACCTAAAACCTTGACAGTTCTTGATAACAGTTTCGTTAATGTTTCTCGAAATCGTTATTTTTCATGATAATAAACATTACCAATCATGATATTTCAATCGCATGCTTTCCTGTCCAATCCCTATTTCCGGCATATAAGACTCAAACTTCTTTAATCAAAAGAAGTAGCTTTATTTTATTAAGAACGTTGAGGGGAGATAATTCACACATTCCATTCATCGTTCTTCTTTATTCCTATTCACGTTTGTGCCTGACTACGGCTGGAGACACCGACTGGTTCCTATACTTCCTGTTAGCTTTCCTGTTGTTTAAGTTTTCCACTATGCATTACTGCAGGGGTTCTCAACTTGTGGGTCGCGACCCCCTTGGGGCTCCATTGACGATTTGCCAGGGGTCGCCAAAGACCATTGAAAAAATGGATTGTTATTGTCTATTCTTACTTTGCTTTGTGTGTGCGGGGGGGGGGGGGTCGCCGCTAAGTGGGGGATTGTAAAAAGGGGTCGCCTAGCATAAAAGGTTGATAACCGCTGCATTACTGTGTCTGGACCCATCCTTAACTCTGTTGCTGGAGAAAGAAAGATCATTCGAAGTCAATTCTCAGCCCCCCGCAATCTGCCTCTTCATCGTCGATTTCGCCCCGCCACCGCTGCGTCGTTCACACTTCGAGGACGTCCAACAGCCATTCTAATCTCAGCAGGAGCTGGCAACTCCCGACGCTGATACACTTACGAAGAAGAACAGTCTACAACACCAAGGCAGAGGGATAAGCTACTGAGAGGACAACGATCAAACGTAGTAACATTAAAGCTAAGTCTTATAAACATGGGGGCGATCATATTTGTACCATCAGCAGTCGATATGATGATTTAAGTAAATCACTTATCAGTATTCGTAGTCAGATTACTTTAGGATTTTATTATTATTATTCTCCCCACCACTGTAGAGGAGTCTTATATGCTATAATATGCTCAAGGTGTCAGATGGTTTATATTGGGAACACAGGCAGAGCCTTAAAAACACGACTCCAAGAACACCTTAGAGACATTCGTAATTTTGCAACTAAGCCCGTCTCTATCCATTTTAATAACACACATCATAGAGGTACCACTGACCTCCTCATCACTGCTATACAACAATGCAACGACAAAAACACCCGTCTGCAGATCGAAAACAAACTTATTTACATGTCAGGTACCCTCCAACTTAACGGGATTAAAAACCAGCACACTTTTATTTAATATGCGATGGTCACTAACACTAACCCCCTTTTCCCATTCATCTTTGCCTAACATCTCCGCCCCCTTCCGATTTCCCGCGCTTTTACGTAGCTCATTTCTTTTCTGCCTCGATAGAGAACAACATCGGACAGATAAGTTAACTTAAGACTATTTTGTGTTAATTGTTTATTTTTTGTTTGTTTTGTAGCTGATGAAGGCCTCGTGTCCCAAGCGTCCTTTCTTTAATTTGGTCCGGCAGGGTTACATATATGTATGTTTTTCGTATTTCCTATACAGTCGTTTATCCATGCAGCAGTAAATTTTTTTTTTGAGTTTTTGAACACTGTTAACCCATTAGGCTGATTTTACCGATAGCTCCCGCAAATTACATTTAGCAAATCACTAACACTCATGATTCTTGTCACAGGCTTTTAAAGATGTAGGACTTCAAGGGTTAACATACTTAGTGTATCGTACAACTAAAGTCACTTTACTTAACCACTGGCACCTATTGCATTTGAGTTGCTTCTTATCTAATCTTATCTTATATTATACAGACGTTACTTCAAAAAAGAAGATGATTACGTCCTACGCGTCATGCATTTAGTCATGCATATAAACCAATGACTTAAATTCTGCCAAGTCACTGGTTTTCCTGGCTGGCTCAGGCAGCCAATTCCATGCTCTAATAGCACTAGGGAAGAAGGAGCATTTACACAAATTTGTCATAGCATCTTGAACGAGAAATGTGCCTTCATCTTTGTGTCTTTCTGAGTATTTTATTAAATTTTGTTTTTGTATTTGAAGATTATGGTTCAGTGTTTTATGTATAGTTGCTACTTTGAAGTCGAACTTTTCATTAACACCACAACAGATGGTGATGGAGGCAGTAGGCCAGTGGGTGAAGTCACTGGTTTTCCTGGCTAGCTCAGGCAACCCATTCCATGCTCTAATAGCACTAAGGAAGAAGGAGTATTTGTACAAATTTGTCCTAGCATATGGGACGAGGAATGTGCCTTTATCTTTGTGTCTTTCAGAGTATTTTATTAAATTTTGTTTTTGTATTTGAAGATTATGGTTCAGTGTTTTATGTATGATTGCTACTTTACTTTTGAGCCTTCTGTCCTGAAGGCTTTCTAAATTTAGTGATTTTACTAAAGGTGTTACTCTAGTCAAATGTGAATATTCGTTTTTTATGAATCTCACTGCTCTATTTTGTGTCTGTTCCAGTTTCTTAATGTTTTCTTGAGTTGAGGGGTTCCAAACGGAGGATGCATATTCTATTATTGGCCTAACCAAGGTTAAATAACATTTTAGTTTTATGTTTTTATTTGATTTATAGAAATTTCTTTTAATAAATCCTAATGCTTTGTTTGATTTTTTTGTAGTTTCATCAATACGTGGATTCCATGACAGTTTTTCATTTATTATAACACCTAGGTATTTTGCGTTTTTAGTCTGTGTTACTGGTTTGCCATGAATAAGATAAGTGGAATTAATTTGTTTTAGTTTTTTTGTTACTCTTAACAACTGACATTTTTCTGGGTAGAAAGACATGCTCCAATTTGATTCCCATTTCTGTAATTCATTTAATTCTCTTTGTAAAATTTCTGTGTCTTGTGTTGTTTTTATTGTTCTATATATTATGCAATCGTCTGCGAATAATCTGGGTTTTGTTTCCTGAACTAATGCAATGTGGTAAATCGTTAATGAACATTAAAAATAGTAGTGGACCTAAGACTGTTCCTTGAGGTACGCCTGAGTTTACTCTTATTGGTGTTGCTTTACAATAAATGTTGATATAAGAATATAATTAATAGTAATAGTTGTTATTTTTAAAAAAGCATCCATTAAATTTGCCCCTGCAATTTGTAAAGCCGGCCCTGGTTATTTTACTTTAAATCGACAACCTATAAAAGGGACTTATTTAGTTTATACCACCACCTCAGTCAAGTACAAATTCTTTTCCTTGTTAAACCAAACAAAATAATTAACAAATAACAGACCCACAAATAATTGTTTTTTTTTTATTATTATTAATAATATAATGAAATAATCGTGCAAAATTTCAGCTTGATCCGAGATTGGGTGTCGAATAAATAACGTGTACATACTTTTTACCAGACAGACAGACAGACAGAGTGAGTTGGTATAAGTTTTTTTTTTATTGATTTAATTTTGTTTCGTTTATTACCTTTTTAATTTGTTGTCTTTAATTGTGTCAGTTTTGTTAGGCAACAAGAATCACTTATTCTCATGACTTGTCTAAAGCGATTCACAAATGGTGGCACCTTACCTTCTCCAAGCTTTCTTTTTTTCTATTATGACTTTCCCTTTAGGCCTATATAAGTTTTCAGTTAATCAGAGCTTTTACTTTGTGTACTATTGATACTAGCTAAAATAGGACTTCATTTAAATCAAAGACCGGGAACTTGTCACAGTGTTTTGACTTAATTAACCAAAATGGATTTCTAGAGATTTGGGATTTTCACATGTAAGATAATCCATAAGTCTTTGATATTGTTAAATAAGAATAAAGGTTTTACAGCTTATAAGTGATTTCAGGCACCATTGTTTTTTTTTTTTTTAAACAAAATGATAAACAATAAATTGTAACTTACTACAGTTCATTTCGTCTGAGCTGTCAAGACAATTAATGCTTCCATCACATCTTTGGGTTTGAAGTATACAAATATTATTTCCGCATTGAAACTGGTGAGCTAAACAACCTTTAATTAAGAAGAAGAAACAAAGTTTCAAAGTTGCCTTAAACTATACAGAGTAACTAGAGGCGCGGTGACTGAGAGGTAAAGCGCTTGGGGACCGGGGTTCGAATCCTGGTGAAGACTGGGATTTTTAATTTCGGGATCTTCGGGCGCCTCTGAGTCCACCCAGCTCTAATGTGTACACATCCGACATTAGTTAGGGAAAAGTAAAGGCGATTGGTCGTTGTGCTGGCCACATGACACCCTTGTTAACCGTAGGCCACAGAAACAGATGACCTTTACATCATCTGCCCTATAGACCTCAAGGTCTGAAATGGGAACTTTACTTTTTTTTTTCTTTTTTATACAGAGTATCTAGTTTCAATGTATTCTTTGTCTTGGAATATCAATAGGCAAAATCGTATGTTGAATCTTTGTGACATGATTCTTTAGAAAGGCCTATGTTATTTCATCTATATAGTTTAGCATGTGAGTAACCGATATATTTTAACTTTTGTTCACATGTCCTTTTTTTTTCTCATTGCCTTATCCTCCAACTAAATAGTTGCTTTGTCCAGATAAAGAAGACTAGCCAAAACGGGCTTTAAAAATCATTGGTTATATCGCCTGATAGGTTCTCATTCATAGCTTTGAATTGGACATCTTGTTAGGCTACCAGACATTCTCAAAAAAAAAAAGGATTATTGAAAAAGGTGTCTATGGAAAAATGCATCTAGCTATCAGCCTGTAAAACAAATTAAACAGCACACAAATGTAAACTAAATCATAATGAATAATAGCTTCTTATCCATAGTTTTGCAATGGACATCTTGTCAGGCTTCCAGACATTCACATAAAAAAAATTGATTACTGAAAAAGGTGTGAAAGGAAAATGCATCTTAGAAAAAAGAAATAAGACAGCACACACGTATAAACTAAATCATAATGGAGTCCATCTTAAATAATTATATACATAGCGATTTGTATTAAAAAGTTGACTTTAATAAAAAAAAATAAAAAAGATATGTCATATGACTCAGTCAGTTACTTAGGTCTGGATGAAATATAAACTCTGGCCACAGAAGAAACATGTCTTCCTTATAACAGAGGCTTAGCGATCATAACTGGCGCCCGTTGCGCGGAATTTAAATAGTTGCTGTCTAGGAAAGCGCTGTAAGCACCCACTGTGGGGTCCAAGAGGGCTTTAATGATATAATGAAAAAGACAAATGTACAATCATAATTATACCATAAATTTCCGAGTGTTTCTTTGCAAATATATTTATAATATATTTGGAATCCTAATTTACGCAATTAATGCTCATTAAATCTAATCCTTTTAGACTTTTGTTTTATCGGGAAAAAAAGGGTTTCATAAAGTTGGTGTATCTTGTTTGCTAGAATTTTTTTTCGAAGATATGAAAGCGGCTTTTTTTTTCTAATACTTTTTAGTTGTAGTTAGAAGAGCTCATAAAAAATAGAGTGAGACTGTTAGTACGCATTTCAAAATAAATGTTATAAAGAAAGTGGCTGGTCAATACTATTATACAGAAGACATCCGATATAACGTACCATCGTAGGATCATCTTCGTGATAAAAAGAGACGTCTTTTTTTATTATTGCATTTATATAGCGCTACTTTCATGCTTATAGCATGTTCAGAGCTCTTTTGGTCCAATCTCATTTGTGGACCAGTGGGGGGGGGGGGGGGGGAGGGGGTATCTAGGAGTTCGTTTTCCGTGCTGCCTTAATAAACACAACTCTGCCCGAGTCGGGTGTCGAACTCGAGCCCCCTTCTAGGTAGCCAAGCCAAGCCCAAGTTCAATCGCACTTGGCCTCTCGACAACGCTTCCCGTCTTCTCGCGGACTTTTTTTTTTGTTACGCAAGAGCAGTTAACATCACGAAATGTAGAAGTAACCAGAAATTCTACCGATCAGAATAAAGTCAAGAATAATCTCATGTTGTAACTTCTTCTTAAAATGTTTGGAGTCCATTTGTTTCAGGTGCCTCAGGAGGACACGTAACACATATTTTAAAAGTCAAACATGGATTTATATCTAGCCCCCTCCTAGGCCCCTGTTTGAGATGCGCTGCTGTAAATCACAGTATTAGATCGATGATAATGCTGCCCTAATGCCAGGGTATATACCTGGCGCTCAACAAAACCTTATGGACAAAGAAAAATTATTAAGCATAATTTGAAAATTTGTGTAAGCCAAGCAAGGTCAAATTGTTGTAACATGTTTCTACAATAATCGAAAACATATTGGTATCTCACATGAAGACTAATGGTCTACAGCACATTACTTCCCAACCCAGAAAAAGAAGAGGGTAGGAGAGATGGTCTACAACACATTATTTCCCAACCCAGAAAAAGAAGAGGGTAGGAGAGATGGTCTACAACACATTATTTCCCAATCCAGAAAAAGAAGAGGGTAGGAGAGATGGTCTACAACACATTATTTCCCAATCCAGAAAAAGAAGAGGGTAGGAGAGATGGTCTACAACACATTATTTCCCAATCCAGAAAAAGAAGAGGGTAGGAGAGATGGTCTACAACACATTATTTCCCAATCCAGAAAAAGAAGAGGGTAGGAGAGATGGTCTACAACACATTATTTCCCAATCCAGAAAAAGAAGAGGGTAGGAGAGATGGTCTACAACACATTATTTCCCAACCCAGAAAAAGAAGAGGGTAGGATTAAAACGATGCCACCTTGCTCCCTTCTCACTATGCAAATCTATCATAAATTATAAAAATAAATTAAACACATTTTTTTATTATAATAAATTTTTTGCTTTTTTTTTTCTTTTTGTTTCGAAATACGCACAGAAGGCTCAGAAGTAAACGGTTAAAGAATTACTTCCAATCATTTCTTTTGGATTGGTTCTTCAGACTACTGCAGAAACATGCATTGTGTTAGATAGCTAGTTGAGTTAGTTGGGTTGCACACTTTGTTAGACCGACAGTGAACGTACATTTATTAGTGACGACATAGACTTTGGGTTAGAGATTAGAATAGACTTTTAGAATTAATCAGTTACCGCTAGATTCTCAAGGGGATAACATCGTTCTATAGTGACAGACTAGACTGTGGCCCATTCTGTAATAAACGTTTGTTTGAAGTTCACCTTGAGTCAACTTGGTCATTGAGTCTGTGCTCCTGTTTAGTACCTTATCTATATTTGTAACGGTGTGCATGAAGAGCTCGCAGATTGAAAATACATCATACAAGGTACGCACGCACTTAGTCTACATAAGCATATTTAGAAATACTTCAGCTACATCTGACTACACATGCATCCGTTACAATTGGCATTTTGCTTGCTTTTCTTTTTTCTCACTGGAATATTGACTTGGATATTTTTTGTTGACTAAATACTTCTAAAATGTTTACAACTAAAAAAAGCTTTTTAAGGGAAACTTTTTAGAACAAAAATATATATTATATAGACCATGTTAAGTATCTCACAGGCTAAGACTTTCAAAAAGGTGTAGAGCTCACAGGTAATTAATTCTATAAATCTAAATCTTTAGATAGGAAAATAACATACCGCAATTTACTTCATCGCTTGCGTCACTGCAGTCAGTAAATGCATCACACCTGCCACCTGTTTGTATGCATGAGCCATCATTACATCTCCAGCCAGAAGCCGTGCAGTTAACTGGAATACGGACACTACATAGAACAACTTTACATCTTTTTTTATATACAGATACGAATTAGTTAAGCAACATTTTTACCATTACTAATTGGAGTAATCGAACTAAACTCCAAAATAGATTTCAGCAACCATAATTGTTTAAGTTGGATACAAGATACAAATAAAAGATAATTTACTGCAGTTCCTTTCATCTGAATTGTCACGACAATCACTATATCCATTACATCTTCGGCTTTCATCGACACAAACATTATCACCACATTTCCAGTGAAATGCTGGGCAAGCTGTTAAAGAAGTAAAAAAATCATTTTTAATTATTTCTTTTTAAAATCTCTATTGCCTTTTCTAAGCTACGTCTTTTTTTAAATATAATTTTTTAAAAATATAATTATCTTAAAATAAAATTTGTTCTACTTTGAACTATAGTCTTTGGTAATTCCTGAATGTTTTTTAGTAAAGACTAAAATAAATAGATAGACATTCAGGAACTATTTTGCGCACCATCCTATGAAGAAACTGTTAGAATTTATTTGTAACAATAAACATATTTATTTAATAATTATATAATTTATCAATGCACAATATCACTACGATATCTGTAACTAGATCTAGTAATCTTGTCTATACTATCTATCTTTCCGTGTTTCCAAGTCTCCATCTATAGTACCAAACTAGAATCTTCTATATTCTGAGCCAAGAATCTGTTTTGGAGTGAGAAGGAAATTTTTTTCTTAGTTAATTACATCAGCTTAATAAAGTTATTTTTTAAACAAGAGAGTACCTCCTTCAAAACAGCTTAATGAGCAATTATTTTGCTCTTAATAACTAATGACCATTAGATAAAAAATAGGAACATTTTTTTTGGGAAAAAGTATAACGTCCAACTAGAGTTTTCCCACCGTAGCCAAAGTGCAGGTAGTTCTTTTATCTTATCTTATCTTATATAATACAGACGTTACTTCAAAAAAGAAGATGATTACGTCCTACGCGTCATGCATTCAGTCATGCATATTGACCAATGACTTAAATTCTGCCAAGTCACTGGTTTTCCTGGCTAGCTCAGGCAACCCATTCCATGCTCTAATTGCACTAGGGAAGAAGGAGCACTTGTACAAATTTGTCCTAGCATATGGGACGAGGAATGTACCTTTATCTTTGTGTTTTTCTGAGTATTTACTTACGATGTAAATCAACTGTCGAATTTCTATGAAAATTCTTGGAGCTGTTTTCAAGATCCGTGTTCAGATTTTCCCCAGAAGTTTCCACGAAGATACAAATTCAGTAGAGGTATTGTAAAGCGATTTCAAGTACCCATATTTTCACTTAGAGAATAAAAAATAAAAGATAACTTACTACAATTCATTTCATCTGAGTTATCGCGACAATCGAAGTAACCATCACATCTAGAGCTTTCAAGAACGCATACATTATTCCAACATTGATAATGAAAGGCTGGGCAAGCTGTTAGAAAGAAAATAAAACAAGAAAAAAAACGTTAAAAAAAAACATTAAAAAAAGGCAATACCTCTATTTTACAACTTAAAATTTAAAAAAATGATTTAAAAAATGATTAAAAATCTTCTTAGCTCTAACTCGATATCGAGGTCATGATTTTGACACCGTCAGCGCCTTTTACGAACGATTCTACCCTATAGGACAGAGGGCACCTTACATCTATTTTAATATAATTATTATTAATTAAATATTTATTGTTACTTTCATCATATAGATATCTCGAACTAGATCTAGACATCTGATTTAGAATTATTAAGATCTAGATTATAGATCTACTTCTAGATCTAGAATCTAGATGTAATCTATATTAAATTTATGTAAAAATATAAGAAAAGCTCAGATAATGTATCATAAAACTACTTTAAATTTTTTAAACAACTTTGTTATCTGTACAATGCACCTGACTACGCTGGTTTTTTTTTATTCAAATTTATAGCCAAATTTAAATTTATTTCTTTTTTTACCTTGAAAAAGGATAACGGTCAAATTAGAGTTTTCTCCGTATTGCCAACGAGCTAGTCATTCTTTTCTCAGCGATATACATCATACATATAGCCTACATTTCTAGAAAAATTGTTTTAGCCGTTTTGAAGATCAGCGTTCGGGTTCCGTCTTTGAGCAGCATTGAAAGTCAGCTTAAGTTGAATTGATTTGAACAGATCTCTTTTTTTTTGACATCTTTTCAGTCTAGCCTTACTAGTGACAAACATCTTTCACATTAATTTACACCTGGACATTTAATTCCATTGAGAATTTCAATGTAGTGCTCTACTTGTCAACTTAGTGTCCAGAGTCTAGGGAAAGCGACAAGCCAAGACGTACTTTGACTTTTGCAGTTTACATCTTCTGTTAAGTTCTCCATATTATTTACAGAGGAAAGCGACAAGCCAAGACGTACTTTGACTTTTGCAGTTTACATCTTCTGTTAAGTTCTCCATATTATCAACTCTCTCTGTCTGGCTGTCTGGTCAAAAGTTTGTACACGTAATTTCTTCGACCAGCAATCTCGGATCAAGTTAAAATTTCGCACAACTATTTCTTTTACCTGACAAAACATGATCAATAAAAAAAAATAAATAACTAGTTAATTAACTCTTTCACTCCTAACTGGCGATACCAGCGTTGATTTGATCTCATTAAAAATTAAAATTATTTTTTGGTTTATAAACTTTGTTATATAAAAAGAGCGTCTGTCCAATGGCTGTGTGAAGCGTCTAGTGTGGTAGCTTAACTTGTTGCCACCGCTGGCTAGCATCTGTGAAAGGGGAGCAATTTTGTAAGTCTCTCTTGCCAGTACATAGCCTCTCCACAGCAAGTCCTATGCAGTACCTCCTCGTGGTGGCAGATGGAAACTGAGCTTGCGAAGCGTCAGGCTAAACTGCAAGGGTCTCGGAGGAGGTTTGGCCCCAAGATGTGAGGCAGGCATGGCCCGTCGGCGTGCGGACACGCCCTGTTGCCCACAAACCAAACCCCTAGCTATAGGTCAATAGCCGCACTGCCTTGTGTGTGTGTCCCTGTAAGGTCTAAGGCTAAGGGAGTAAACCCTAACAGAAAATCCGGTCCTGGAGCCCCGTAGGCGGGGGGACAGTAGTAAGACTACTGCTCTCTGGCAAACTCCTGCAGCCACCTGTCCCCAAATTGTGATGGCTCGCCATCCCTTTGGACCCGGTCAGTATGGAAGAGAGGCGTGTGCTGACGTGTGGGCAGCCCAGCACTCGCAAATTTACCGCCCAGGCTTTCATCCAGCAATGAAGAGGTCACTCCATCTCTGACAGTAATGTCTTTGAAAAAAACACGGAGAGTGGTAGTTACCGGTGATAAGTTCCTAGCTGATTGGCGTAAGCTGGAACGCCAGGGACCACTCTTGACGGTAGGAGGGGCTTTTTAGCCTCACTGGATAGCTACTGCCTGCCTTAAGCCGAGCAGCCCTCGGACAATAAAGTGCTATCCCGCCACAGCTTGCCGCACCACTGGGTGCTGGTGCTAAGACAAAATCAAAAAGCAAGCTGCTCACCCGCACCTGCAAATAAAATCAAAAGAAAACCCTCAACATTAATGCGTTTAGCAAGCTGGAACATACGGACAATGTGTCCTGGCTTCAATACTGACCCTGAACTCGTCACCGACATGCGACAAACAGCTATCATCGACAGAGAACTCAGCAGACTAAACATTGATGTGGCCTGCCTGCAAGAAACCAGACTGGCAGACAGTGGATCTCTTACAGAAAGCAACTATACATTCTACTGGCAAGGAAAACCAGAACAAAGCCCTAGAATACATGGCGTTGGCTTCGCAATAAGAAACAGTCTCGTCCCCTGCATTGCAATGTTTCCCATTGGCAATGAAAGAGTAGCACACATGAAATTTGCATCACCGCAAGGGAAAGTTAATATAATCTATGCTTACTCACCAACCCTTGCTGCACCAGAAGAGGACAAAGACAGATTCTTTCAAGCTCTAGAGGACGTAATTAAAAGTATTCCAAAATCCGAGCACCTCTATATAAATGGAGACTTTAATGCCCGTGTTGGTGATGGAAATGATGCATGGCCAAAATGCTTGGGACCTCATGGTGTTGGCAAAATAAATGACAATGGCCAAAGGCTACTCGAGTTCTGTAGCTCTCATGAACTGTGTATAACAAATACATTCTTCTCTGGCAAGGAACGCCATAAAGTCTCTTGGCAGCACCCACGCTCAAAAAGGTGGCACCAGCTTGACCTCTGCATCACCCGAAAGATGGATCTGAAAAGTGTCATCCACACCCGTTCATACCACAGTGCGGACTGCAACTCAGACCATTCACTAGTGCTAAGCAAAATCAAGCTAATTCTCAAGGCTTACACTTCCACTCAACCCAGAACTAGGCGAATTAACGTCAACCATGTAGGTGACCCAGAGAAGTGTGCACTCTCTGGTGAGCTCCTGAACAGTTCAATCCCCTCGTTAAGTGATGAAGAAGACATCTCTATCAGATGGGAGAAATTAAGAGACGTAATCTACAGTTCAGCAATCACTGCCTTTGGGCCTCAAAAACACAAAAATGTAGACTGGTTTGAGGCGAATCTAGCACATATGGAACCTTGCATCGAGAAAAAACGATCTGCACACCTCGCTCACAAGACAAAGCCTAATCCAAAATCTTTGGAGGCCTTCAAAAAAGCTAATAAAGAGGCGAAACAAATGGCTAGAAAATGTGCTAACAACTTTTGGAGGGATACCTGCAACAGAATCCAAGACAGTCTCCACTCAGGAAATAGCAAAGCTCTATTTGATGTCATTAAAGCGGCCCTGGGTCCAACAGCGTCTAAGCCTGCCCCCCTTCTATCCAAATCAGGAGAAAAAATTACAGATCAAGCCAAGCAGCTAGAACGATGGACAGAACACTACCTCGAAGTCTATGCCACACAGAATACAGTAGACGATGTCGCCCTGGCTTCTCTACCAGATCTTCCAGTACTGGAATGCCTAGATGAGCTTCCGAGCCTTAGTGACCTCAAAAAAGTAATTAACTGCTTAAAAAATAGAAAATCTCCTGGGAGTGATGGTATCCCAGTGGAAGTAGTGAAAGTCAACGAATCACTCCTGCTCCCTGAACTCTATATTCTCCTCTGCCGCTGTTGGGAAACAGGTCATGTCCCACAGGACATGCGTGACGCAACTATAGTCACAATATACAAGAACAAAGGGGATCGGAGTGACTGCAACAACTATAGGGGTATCTCTCTCCTCAGTATAGTGGGCAAAATCTTTGCTAGAGTGGCACTATCCAGGCTGCAGGTGATAGCTTCTAGAGTCTACCCAGAGTCTCAGTGTGGATTCAGGAGTGGTAGATCCACTATAGACATGATATCTTCTCTACGACTACTGCAGGAGAAATTCAGAGAGAGAGAGACAGACCCCTGTACATTGTTTTTGTTGATTTGACTAAAGTGGCATTTTCAAACTCCTGAGGAAAATAGGCTGCCCTCCCAAACTACTGAAGTTGCAAAGGGAAAAGATAGTCTCTCGAGACGTAAAATGCCACAGATAAAAAGAGCATGAATTTCTCTATAATCATATACCTAAGTAACATTTCATGATTTCATACAAAAAAAGTTATTAAAGTTTAATCTCAAATCAGCAAAATTAATAATGCCATCGGAACGTGGAAAATAATTACGGAGAGAAAGAGTTAAGTATTGGTAATCAATTTTTTTTTGTTTTGTATCTCGAACTATTGAACGAAAATGCTACTGATTGTTCCTCTTTATAGATCGCCGCTTTAAAGTGAGTTTAAAACAAATAATAGATACAATCTTATTTTTTATAAACACTTCACTAGCAGAGTGGTAAGTATGTCGGCTTGAGGAGGCTTTCTTCTCCCCTCCCCCATTTTTTCCCAATTTTTTTTACAAAAATTACTCTTGTCTAGTGTATCTTTCATGCTAAAGTGTTGTCAGTGTGTTGTAGTCCAATCTTTTTTGTGGACATGTGGGGTGTTTGGGTATCCGGGGGCAAAGTTCCCGTGCTGCCATAGGATGATCAAAAACACAACTCAACTCAAGTCAAATCCCAAATAAAAGTTCCTAATCCATACAAGGATTTCAAAACGAGCTCTTTTTTTTAGGTAGCCAAATGGTTTATGCCATTTTTTCTAGACAAAGGAAGTTTGACAACCCAACATCTACATGGCATTGTACTATACTTAGGTGTTAAATGGTAACAATCATTCAAAGGTTGATAGCACTTAAATAAGTAAAGGAAAGTACCACTTTTCAGACCTTGCGATCTATGGGGCTGATGATGTTGAGGTCATCTGTTTGTTTGGCCAACGGTTAACGAGGGTGTCATGTAACCATCACAACGACCAACCACCTTTACTTTCCCCAACTTAATTCAGGTACCCATTAAAGCTGGATGAACTCAGGGGCGCCCTAAAAATCACAGTCTTCACCAAGATTCAAACTCAGGACCCTAGGCTCAGAAGCCACTCAGCCAACGCGCCCCAGCGCATAGTGATTTAAAGTTGAACTAATAATGAACTAATTAATTATTGTAATGAGCTTGATTTGTAAGAGGATTATGGTGAAAGACCTATATAAAAAAGAATAAATTACGCAGTAACCAGGACAACGAAAAAGCGAAAAGAACCTTGTTTAAACTCGTGATGGCGACGGTGGGTACAGGTGAGCATGTTTTCTGAAGTTAATATTTAATAAAAATAAACTGGTTAGTTTTAAACTAGTTGCTCAGAAATGAACTAGCGGCACAAATAGAGGTCACCGGGTCATGAGTTCGAGATCACCCTTTTTCTCAAATCTGCGTGTGTAAATAAGTCCGCGTGTGGATAGTACGAGGTAAGGTCACGTGACAAACAAAAAGTTAGAGCACTGCTGTTTTTATTTTACTATCAATTTATATCAACCAATCTTATATTGAAATATTATCAAATATATACTTTAGCAAGTGTGGTTTTTTTTTTTACCACTCAAACGCTATAAGTTTAATTTGCTTAACCAAAATGAGTCTTAATCTTAATGAAGCACATACTTATTAATAAAACAAATATTAATTATAACATACTGCAATTAAGTTCATCACTATTATCATCACAATCTTTTTCTCCATCACATCTTAATTGTTTTTCAATGCACCAGCCATCATTACAGCTCCAGGCTGAAGATGTGCAGTTATCTATAATACAAAGTAGAATGAATTAACATCTTTCTGTATATAGAATTAGGATTCACTCAACCACTAATGGAAAACAAAACTCAATCATTAATCCTAAAGACATCGTCAATATTTTAAGATCACACCATCAGTCCACACTGCCATGCAATAAGTAAATGGTAGTCTAAGTGACAGATACAACAGATGACGAATTTTGGGATTGGACGTCTCACAGACCTATATATATTGTATCTAGACTGGAAAACGGAAATTCTTATCCGCTATTGATCAATTCATATATATATATATATAAAGAGAGAGAGAGAGAGAGAGAGATAGATAGATAGATAGATAGATATGGATATAGATAGATAGATAGATAGATAGATAGATAGATAGATAGATAGAAAGATAGATAGATAGATAGATAGATAGATAGATAGATAGATAGATAGATAGATAGATAGATAGATAGATAGATAGATAGATAGATAGATAGATATAGATTGTTATGTACGTAGCTCTTTTTCAAGCTGTAAGGGAAGTCGAATCTAGCAAAATCGATATTTTCCGTCTTAGAAAAAGAAATTTACTTTTCAAAGTTAAGAAATTTTGCAATACCATTTTCTCGGATTTTAACTAGAATGGGCAATAAATCAAAGAACTATATGTTCACCCAAATATATGAAATAAAACCATTTTCTGTTTGTTTCCATTAAGATAATGTTGTAAAAAGTCAGATCAAAATACTTCATATTTGCTGATCTTAATCATCTTATGTACATTTAAATAGATCTACTACAATATATATATATATATATATATATATATATATATATATATATATATATATATATATATATATATATATATATGTCTGTGCGTTGATCAATCACGGATAGGGACTTACTTTAGTTTTCCAGTCTAGATATAATATATATAAAGGTATGTGGTTGCAACTTTATGTAGCTGGTGAAGGTAAAAAATTTCTCATTCTATTTATTTCTTCGGGTTTACATAAAATGGTTCGCAAGATACATCTAATTTTTATTTAAACCTTAACTGAATACAAACTAGTTCCCGCAGAAATCGTGTTAAAATAAAAATGTAGGCCTAAACCAGATTTAAATTTAAGATGATTATATTTTGAACAATTTTCTTGTGCCATTAATTAGGTAGTAATAGCGCGTTACAAAAGATATTTATAAACTGTCAAATTTTTATGAAAATCGTTTTTATCTATTTTCGAAGTACTAGTCCTCCCAGTTTTCTATTTTTGGAACCCATAAAGAGAATGGAAGCTAATAGGAGGAATTGAAAATAACTCTTGCATTTTTGTACAAAACATAAAAAGATCAACATGAAAAAACAACATTTTAGCATGACAAGTTAGAAAAGTATAAAATGGATTTGATCGGGGTTAACTTTATCCTCAAAATACAAAAGATTTCGCTTACAATCTTAATATATATAGACTTTATGTCGATCTAATTAGACTGTTCAAATTTTAGAAATAGGCATCACATTGGTTGAATAAAATCGATATTTAACAAACCACAATCGATTTCATCACTGTTATCACTGCAGTCTATTATTCCATCACATCTCTTGTTCAGTTTAATGCATTCCTTATTTTTACATTTCCAGGCATCCAATGTACAGTTTCCTAAACAAAGAATATGTAGAAAAAAAAATACGAAGAAAATATTTTAAACAATATCTAGTTTTCTTCCTTTATAGTGATGCTTTGAAATTATTTATTTTTGATTAGCTCGGATTCAAATGTATTGTTTACTAAAAAAAAAAAGGGTTAGGTTATAACTAAAAATATAATCACAGAAGGTTTATTTATAGAAATGTATGTAACTTCTTTACACACTGCTCTATTTAGTATACTACAATTACACTAGTCAACACGCGGCGTAGCATGTACCGCTATTTAGTGAACACTTCCTGAAAGACACAGTTGTCCAAATGGGTGGCTTTGGGCAAATGACTGTGTGCGCATGCCTGGGGAGCGAGGAAGGCGCGGGTGCGGGCGGGAGGGGAATGGAGAAAGGTTTAGAGAGTCGGCGTGCGTGGTGTCCCGCATGATTGGGTGACGTAGAGAATAATATATACAGAGAAGACTACTTCTCTCCCCTCCCCTCTTTTTTTCTGAGCCGCGCTCCCTGTCGCCGCGAAGATTACGTGGGGTAACTCTAGTCCGACTTGCAGAAATGAAAGATTTAACTTTCCTTGACTTTTCAGTCAGCGTGCGTGAGTGGTGTCCCGCATGGTTGGGCGACGTAGAGAATTATATACACAGTTATCGCTTTGAAAAGACAGAGGAATAGCCTCGGCATTAAATTCAGACTGATATTCTCCTTGGTCATAGTGACAATCTTGTATTCTTGCGAATCTTGGATGCTAACTGCAGAATTAGAGAAGAGGTTCCCAGCCATGGAATCGACATGTTATCAAGGATACAAAGTATTGCCTACAAAGAGCGCACCACAAATAAGGAGATTCGACAGCCCGACGACAGCTGACTATTGATAAAAAAAAACAAAAAAACTTTAAAATAAAGTTTATAACCACGTCACAAGTCCTCAGGGCTCACAAAGACCTTCCTATTGGGACATTAACACGGAAAAGAAGAATTCAAAGAAAGCGATGGGAAGACAACATAAAAAAAATGGATAAGCCTATCATTGAATAAAGTTCAAGTCAAAGCTAAAGATAGAGATTAATAGAGAAAGACGTCGAAGGTCATGTCCCAAAGTCCAAAAGACTAGGGTGTAGGTGAGAGGAAGATGTCGAAGGTCATGTCCCAAAGTCCAACAGACTAAGGTGTAGGTGAGAGGAAGATGTCGAAGGTAATGTCCCAAAGTCCAACAGACTAGGGTGTAGGTGAGAGGAAGATGTCGAAGGTCATGTCCCAAAGTCCAACAGACTAAGGTGTAGGTGAGAGGAAGATGTCGAAGGTCATGTCCCAAAGTCCAACAGACTAAGGTGTAGGTGAGAGGAAGATGTCGAAGGTCATGTCCCAAAGTCCAACAGACTAAGGTGTAGGTGAGAGGAAGATGTCGAAGGTCATGTCCCAAATTCCAACAGACTAAAGGTGAGAGGAAGATGTCGAAGGTCATGTCCCAAAGTCCAACAGACTAAGGTGTAGGTGAGAGGAAGATGTCGAAGGTCATGTCCCAAATTCCAACAGACTAAAGGTGAGAGGAAGATGTCGAAGGTCATGTCCCAAAGTCCAACAGACTAAGGTGTAGGTGAGAGGAAGATGTCGAAGGTCATGTCCCAAATTCCAACAGACTAAAGGTGAGAGGAAGATGTCGAAGGTCATGTCCCAAAGTCCTACAGACTAGGGTGTAGGTGAGAGGAAGATGTCGAAGGTCATGTCCCAAATTCCAACAGACTAAAGGTGAGAGGAAGATGTCGAAGGTCATGTCCCAAAGTCCTACAGACTAAGATGTAGGTGAGAGGAAGATGTCGAAGGTTATGTCCCAAAGTCCTACAGACTAAGGTGTAGGTGAGAGGAAGATGTCGAAGGTTATGTCCCAAAGTCCTACAGACTAGGGTGTAGGTGAGAGGAAGATGTCGAAGGTCATGTCCCAAAGTCCTACAGACTAGGGTGTAGGTGAGAGGAAGATGTCGAAGGTCATGTCCCAAAGTCCTACAGACTAGGGTGTAGGTGAGAGGAAGATGTCGAAGGTTATGTCCCAAAGTCCTACAGACTAGGGTATAGGTGAGAGGAAGATGTCGAAGGTTATGTCCCAAAGTCCTACAGACTAAGGTGTAGGTGAGAGGAAGATGTCGAAGGTCATGTCCCAAAGTCCTACAGACTAGGGTATAGGTGAGAGGAAGATGAAGCCCATTGGGTCTTTAATACCCAGTCAGCAGACCTCGTGAAAGAACTGAAGACACAGGTTTTCTTGCGCTTGCATTTTCCATCAGAGGAGTCGTACGAACACGTCTTGGCGCCTGGGTGCAGGTGGCAATAACATTGATATATCAGTTCTGTACTTATCATTGGAGTAGCTGCAACAATCGTTGGCACATTTCCTGTCTTCTGCAAGGACTATATTATCACAATTGATCACCGTTTTTTTTCCTTCATAAGTTTTCGTTGCCGCAGCTGTCCGATTTCAATCTTCGTTTCTTTACCTGTCTTTTTCTCTTAAATGCTTCAGTCATAGGTCTATACTTATTCATCAGTTCAGTCATTGGTCTACACTTCTTCATCAGTTCAGTTATGGGTCTACACTTATTAATCAGTTCAGTCATCAATGCATTATTCTTTCATTGTCTTACACTCAGCCTTCAATTCATCGACTTCTTCATTGTTTCTTATTTTTTGAAAAAGTCTCTCAACTCATCAAAAGAATTTAAAAGCTCATCTAGATCAACTTAAGATTTAGTTGAATATCGTACCGTTGAGACAGGTTTCAGTGAAACACATCTAGGCGTACTTTCTATATAGATACAGGTGATCGCAGCAACCCGTTAAATCTTCCATCTCATTTTGTAAAGACCTTACATTGCCTGTTACGATGGGTGGTAGGAGGCCTCTATGTCCTCTTCTTCTACATTTAACTCGTATTCCTCTTCTACATCCTCTTTTCTGACGTTTTGCGCTAGGGATTTGTTGGGTCAAAGCCTTAGGCTTAGGCTCGTTATTAAGTTCCAAGATGGCGGGTGTGTTGTCCATACTGTCAAGTGTTCTCCAAAAATGCAATTTAAATAAAAGTTCCTAGACAAAGTAAAATCCACACAAACATTAGAATCTAAAAAACACAGTGTATATCCATTTAAACATTGGAGTAATGACAGATCACATGAAATATTAACAGAAAATTGAGAATAATAGAGTCCAGTATAATCAGGTCGCCTGCAGTGAAGCACCCCGGAAGTCTATGCAGGTGACATCCGCTTAACTGGAAACTCAAAAAATTACAAAATATTAAAAGGACAGTGCAATCGTTAATATTTCTAAAAGGCACGAATTTCAAAACTTGCAACGGACCCCTAACTGAAAAAAAAACCACATAAATTCATATTAAATAAGAATCAAAATGTTTAAAAAAAAAAAAAAAAAAAAAAAAAAAAAAAAAAAACGCACTGAAAACAAGAAGCTGGCAACATCTGTTCTACTTAGTAATGAATGAAGCAGAATGAGACTTTGAATTAACATCATGACTTGTAGCATATAAATAAGACAAACGAATTTACCACAGTTCTTTTCATCGCCTTTATCTTTACAATGCTTTTCTCCATCACATCTGTTAATCAACTTAATGCATTTCTGATCAGAACATTTCCATTCAGATTGTAAACACTTTGCTGAAACAGTCGTTAAAGTAAAACAAATTGGGTAATACATTTTTTTAATTAAATTTTTTTAAAGTATCATTGCAAAATCAATAAAGAAGTATCTAAACAAGTAAAATAAAAAAAAAAAAAATTATTTAAGGGCAAGAACCGCAAAAAATCAGGACATATATCTTTAGACTGCAGGAATAAGCTCCCTTTATACTACATAAAACAAAAAATTATTAAATTATCACTATTGGTTAATGTTTTGTTCTTAAATTGATTCTTGTATCTTCATCTGAGCGTTTGAAGTGGAAATGGCGTGCAAAACTTAATAAGAGAAATAAATGTAAAAGTGCAGGAAGATATCTCAAAAAGAAGCATTTATTCCCCTTATTAAATACCAAACAAAATAATTAATTACCAATAATTTATAAACTTACTAGTAAATTTATTAATTCATTCTTATTTTGTCAGGTTCAGAAAAACAATGGTTTTGTAAAGTTTCAAATTGATATGAGAATGGATGTGGGAGAAATAACATGTGCAATGTCTTTTCATGCCATATACAATTGTACTTTAATAATGTTTAAAAAGTAACAACATTTGGAAAATTATGCACGAGTTTAATAAATTCCCATTGAAGCACAAAGTATGTGACGTCACTGTGCAGCTAAATCTTGGGGAAAAATTAAAAAGCGAATAAGCAATACATTTTTAACAAGGTTAGAAAGACAGTTTGTGTGGAAACACAAACTCAAAATCAGCCCCCGAAGTGGTCCACCCAGGCTGGTAAAAAGGCAGGTTTCAATATTTTCAGAAAGAATATCAGAATGAAATTCTATCAATGGCAAATGAAAGAGGAGAATGTAGAAAGAAGGTTGAAAGATCTCGTGTGGTGCTTCAGCGATCCAGCAGACTAAGGATTAGTTGAAAGTGAAGTTGGAGTTAGATGTCAACCTGGCCTAACTGATGTTATAATGATTATCTAATTGATTTGTAAAAAGTCAATCTCTTATTCAAAGCCTGAAGAAAAAAAACTTCCGTAAAAAAAATAATAATAAATTCCTTTAGTTGAATGTTCCGTTGTCATAGTGTACTACTGCAGTTCACGCGATAATATGAAAAACTACTTATTAATTGTTTTAAATTATGTTCCACTTATATGCATACTAAGTAGATTTTTTCTCTTAAAAAATAATAATAAAAAAAAATATTTTTGTAAACATAGTAGTTAGTATAAAATAACTTATCTCGCCAATTCAATTATGAAAAAAAAACTTTGACAAAAATCTTAAAGTCGTTTGCATAAATATGTTAAAAATATGATAAACAGTCACAAACCTTACTTAATAGCCTCCCGTGTTTGTTTCTATTAATAATGAATAGTTGTAAAAAATGGTGTATTTTTATGAAAAAACTGCTTGCATAGTTAATTTAAAAAATTAAATTTTTCGCTTTCAAAACAGAAAATCAGTAGCCATTGCATCAGAACTTTGAATGGTCTAAAATATCATGATTTCGGATTTTCAATATCTTTTCTATTTAAAGATATCTAAACGGGACGGACGGACGGACAGTAAGACCAGAAAATACTAATAGCGTTTTTTCCCCTTTCGGGGGCCGCTAAAAAACTTTCTTCTCAAAATTAGCAAGGCAAAAAAAAATGAATATTAGAGGGCTAGATTTTAAAACAAAAGAATAAAAAGAGAACCCTGTTTAATAAAGTTAATTTATCAGATTTAGTTTTTTTATGATAAAACTTACGGCAGTTCTCTTCATCACTGTTGTCTATACAATCCTCTTTACCGTCACATTTGAAGGATTTTTGTATACATTGTTTATTATTACATTGCCAACTAAGGATTGAACAAAACGCTGTAAAATAACAAATTCAATGATTAGTTCTTTATTTATCGTTGACTTCTGATTAAGTCAGGGTTTGACACATTTAAATATCAAAATCTAAAAAACCTGTATAGAAACCATGTAGTTGATACATTGGTGGGTTGGTACGGAATGTTTACCAGACGCATGGCAAAAGGTATTCATAGACGCCTTTTTGAGATCATGTTCTATGTCCGGCAAGTCTAATTGTGTGAAAATGTTTGACTTTTACTCTGTTCGTTACTTTAGTTGAATTGTATCCAAGAATCGAAATCAATAATCCTTTATGCCTTTTGGATTTTGTTTTTGTATGAAGTATTACTTTCTGAGGTTTGTAGACTGAAGTTTCAACAAATGTACGGCTAATCTTTACTTTTCGATTTCATTTCGTTCTTTTTGGAGTAGACTTTCATTTTCTTCTTTCTCTCTTTGATATTTTCTTTCTTTCTCTTTCTCTAATCTTTCTTTCTCTTCTTTTTCTCTCTGGTATTGTCTTTATTTTAATCTTTGTCTTCTTATTCTTTCTATTCACTTTTCAGGTTTTCTATTTTCAGTAGTCTATCTTTCTTATAATTTTCTTTTTGTTATACTAGGTCGAATCATAATTGAAAAAATTCTGTCCTCTCGTTTCCTTTGGATCGTAACTTATCTGCTAAGTCTACATTTGTTCATAGTCTGCCATCTTAGTAATATCTTATTTGTAGAGTTTATGCTAGAACAAAACAAAAGAACACGCATTCTGCTTCTAATATAATTGTCAGTCACAGCTAAGAAAGTCACTGGGCGATTTATGGCCAAATTTACAAGTGGCCTACAGTTCAGTGTGCAACAACTTTTTTCCGTCTCTAATATTTCTAAAAACTATGAGGATCAAAAATGGTTAAAAAAAATTCCAGTAAGTAAGTAAGTCGCAGCTTGATGTCGTGAAACCCAAACCGTTTCAGAAACTGTTGTAAAGATCACTCATTGCCCCTCAAGCCACCAAGCTATGTGACTTGGGGGAAAGGGCATAATTGTTAGACCAGCCACTTGGCAAAGAATATAAAGTCCAGCCATCTATTCAGATCTGTGCTATTCACGCAGTGACCCACTTCACATAATGGTGGGAGGAGCGTAATGGACACACACTAGAAGAAGTGCTACCCAGTTTTGAGGCATAAGGTACGTTCCGACAAGCCACGAAATTATCCAAGCGTAATATTGCTCCATCCAAATCAAAACTGTCATGATGGATATTAAACAAGTCCTAACAATCTGTAATTGCGCAGTGAAGAAGAAAAAACGACAGGTACAGGTGTATGTATTGACCGCTTCAAGTGAAAATTTGATTCCTGTTGTCTGTACTGCGAGGACTCAAAGGAAATAGTGTCCAATATCTTGTAATTTGTTCCCATCTCTGAAAGCTGAAGCCCCCGACAAGGGGGGAATGTGCCGGCAATGTCATTTGACCTGTATGGGAGCTTTGGGCAAAACTATGTAACACGCCATTGTTAAGTGAGGTCGCGATGTCTTTTTCGATGTTATGATGAAATGTGTCGATCAGAAAATGCGTTTCTGAAGTTCCAATTACATTCGCTATCGTCGCTCTCCTCACAAAACTCCCAACGCATCCCTTTAACCCTTAACGTGCTGTTTAACAATGAGTGCATACAAAATGGAATTACAATTCTAATGTTAGGAGGCTAAACTGCCACACGCGCCTTAAGGGTTAAATACTCTTTACGATCTCCGTCTTCCCTGCTTTTTTTGGAACCATCCAATCTTTTTTCGCGCGCATGGAATTTCCCAACCACTCCTTCTATGTTATTTTTAAACCTACGGAAAAAGCAGTAAACACTCAACATAATTATTTAAAAAAACAAAACCTAAAAGCAGAAGAATAGTCACATAGTGTAAATACGACTATTTGTCAAGGTGGTGAGTTGAGCAGGGAAGTGATATTTGAATTTTTATGACCGGTCCAATTGAACGTAATAGATACTAGAATAAGCTGGAATAAGGACTGTGTAAGGGAAGAGCGTTCAGTTGTGGACCTTGATACTATTATTGTTATAAGTAATAAAAAAAAGAAAAGGGGTGTGTGGAAAATAAGTAAAATATATAGCCAGTGAACAAATCAACGGGAGTAGCCCCGCGGGGAATGCTAGTCTCGAAATTAAATCAATGGAACTAAAATGCACTTTTGAGGATCTTCACTTTGGTTTCTTTGTATAGTATGATGGAAAACATGAATGTTAGGATCCTCAAAGAGTGTTACGACCTATTTTGGCAAATATTTACATTTTCTAAACTTCAGAAATAAATTGAATAAAACTTTTTAACTTACTACAATTGACCTCATCGCTTCCATCTCCGCAATCGTCATCTCCGTCACATCGCAGGTAATCTCGAATACATTTGGTACTTTCACATTCCCAGTAGTTTTTACTGCATTTCGCTTAAGAATACATTGAATAAACATGATAATTATAGAAACCATTTATATTATTATAAATTTTACCCGTTTTCCCTACCCTCCTCTAAAAAAAAAAAGAGAAACAGAGTGAAAACATTGCAAAAGATGTAGAGCCAATAGGTAAATGAACTTCTTGGTTATGGCCATCAAAGGCATTCATTTTCATTTTTATTACAAAGCTTAAATCAACTAGGAATGCACGGGATAGCAGTTTTTTGATATTAGTAGAATTGGATAGTAAAATATGATATTCGGACGGAGCCGGATACCTACATGTCTAATAAATAGATCATGTTACTGAACATTTTTCAAAACTGATAAATATTATACCTATATTCTTTTTTTTTTGTTTTATTTACCTTATTGTTTGTGTTAATCTGTTACTGATTGGTATATTAAAACTTAACAACATTTATTAACAGATAGGCCTATCACAAACTAATTTGTGTAACATGTGTGTAAGTAAGAAGCCAACAAGTGTAAAGGGGTGTGTGGAATAGTCACAATTTAATAAAATACTCAGAGAAAGACACAAAGATAAAGACACATTCCTCGTTCCATATGCTAGGACAAATTTGTAAAAATGCTCCTTCTTCCCTAGTGCTATTAGAGTATGGAATGGGTTGCCAGTGACGGTAGAATTTAGGTCATTGGCTAATATGCATGACTAAATGCATAACGCGTAGGACGTAATCATCTTCTTTTTTGAAGTAACGTCTGTATTATATTAGATAAGATAAGATTGATTAGATGTAAAACATGCTAATGTATATTTAGTTAGTTACTAATGCAAATCTCTCAAAAGTAAAGTGTAATCTGGCTTGTATAGTGGGTGTGAGTATGTCTTCGTGCATTTCAGACAACCAACTGGTCATCAGGCTTGTAATTTGAAGTACAATGACCGCTTCTGGTTCTGGCTTCAAGGGCTTAATACTGATAGTAGCTGTTAGTTAATAATTGGAATCTGAAGCGTTTTATGTAAAATATTTATTGTTTTAAATTAATTAATTTGCGGCAAATTATTTATTAATTTATTAACATCGGGAACATCAAGTATACCTATTTACTGCTTCAACCTTAGATGGTGCCAAGCATAGATTCAATCTGTGGGCTTGTTATCGAGATATAGGTTTAGAACTTTAGATTAACAGTTGTACAGAGCTAAGAACATTAGAAAAAGCAACTCTATAAAATCAAATTCAACCACTCCCCACTCCCACTCCGACTATGTTAACATCCTGGTCAAATAGACGTAGTGGGCCTACACAGCCCTAGTGTAGTCTGTGAATGACCATCAACTGTAGCGCTTTAAGGATATCAAATATGGTTGTGCACTGTAAGAATTCAAGGACAGCAGTTTCCTGAGAAGATACAATGGTTTATTCTCGATAACGTGCTTTCTTGATAGAGATCTATGACTGACAAAATAAAAAGAAATTTGTAGAGTGGACAAAGATGTGAATAGTGATGATCTCTCTTTCAAAACTGTTCAGAGGAAAGGAGCGTTTCGTTTGAAAATATTTTGTGGTCGGCATTATACCGCAGAAAGATAGAAGGTTACAATGGGGTGATGGTGCATACTCTATAATTGAAGGTTGCGGACTGTAGAAAGAGACATAAACAAAGGACATTCAATTTAAAGTCAAGAAAATAGTGTTAGACCGTAAGGGAGCGTTGTAATGCGGGCCGTTTTATTGATGTGGTCAAGAGTGGTTTAGGCAAAATAAACATATATATATATATATATATATATATATATATATATATATATATATATATATATATATATATATATATATATATATATAATATGTATTATTATATATATATATATATATACATATATATAGGCCTATATATATATATATATATATAATATGTATTATTATATATATATATATATATATATATATATATATATATACATATATATAGGCCTATATATATATATATATATATATATATAAATATATATATATATATATATATAGTTCGTCTATCGTGGTTCGATGATGACCACTTTTGTTATCCAGGGAGCTTAAAGCTTAGCACTGAGGTTTTGTTCCTCCTCATGTGGCTGGTGAGACCTATGTGAGCCCGGAATGTTCGGGTCCACACTGGGCAGGTTATTTCAGCTGGAGCTAGTGATGCCCTGATGCTCTGTCATGTGCTTCTGTCTCCCTGGTGGCTGAATCTATGCTGAACGTCTTCAGAGAAGCTTTGAGGGTTTCCCTGAAGCGTTTTCTTTGACCGCCTTGCGAGCGCTTTCCCTCCCTTAATTGACCATACAGGAGTCATTTAGGGATGCCGCGGTATTCCATTCTGCAGACGTGTCCTGCCCATTGCAGCTGGGACTGCATCAGGATTGTGTGGATGCTTTGCAGACCCGCTCAGCGAAGGACTTCA
Organism: Biomphalaria glabrata; assembly: GCF_947242115.1. Lineage (NCBI taxonomy): Eukaryota > Metazoa > Mollusca > Gastropoda > Planorbidae > Biomphalaria > Biomphalaria glabrata. The sequence continues at coordinate 23,801,254 of NC_074726.1, read as the reverse complement.
ATATCTGGTATTTTTTCTTGCCATTTGACATTCAGTATTTTTCTATGACATGTCATGTGGAATTGGTTCAGTTTCTTTGCATGTTTTGTGTATACTGTCCACGTTTGTAAAAATGTTTTACATGTTTCGGATGTATGTCCTTCAGAGTTGAAGATAATTACTTCCTAGTTCAAACCTCCCGCAGGACGACGGGGGATGGGAGCGGGCAGGGTTTGAACCCGGGACCATCGATAAATCTGAACGACAGTCCAGCGCGCAAACCGCACGACCAGGCAGCCATCCGTTTCTGAGGCATAGAGCAATGTAGAGAGGATGATAGCTGGATAGATCCGTAGCTTTGTATTTGTGGTGATACCTTGTCTGTTCCAGACATTTTTAAACAGTCTGCCATAGGATGCATTGGCCTAGGCGATGCGCAGGTCGATTTCATTATCGATCTTATTATCTTATCTTAATCATATATACCAACTATTTTAATGTACGTAGCACGTAGCACGGGTAACAGCAAAGTGCGTGTGTGTTTTATATACACACTAGCTGTTACCCACTTTTCAGAAATGCATAAGAAGTTTATTATCAGGCATAGACAATGTAATTTCATATGTTGATAAGATTGTGTTTTTACCAAGTCAGAAAAAGAACATCTAGACACACTAGAACAGATATTTGCTCATCTAAAACAACATAATATGACAAGAGCTCCCAACAAATTAAATCTAGTAAAAGAAGAAATTCAATTTATAGGCTACAACATTACTTACAATAAAATAACTCCTACAAAAGCAAACATTAGTAAAATAAAAAAAATATTAAGGAACCTAAAACAAAAAAGGATGTCGAAAAGGAGCATTATTAGGTTTATACTATTTCTATAGAAAATTTATGCCCAACTAATTCAGCCTTTGGTAGAATTTACCAAAAAGAAACATTCAAATCTAATCAACTTAGATGATAGAAGTAGAGAGGCACTAATTAGATTGAAGGATAAGTTCAATGAAAAATTAGAACTAGGAAGTATTGAGTCTGTTTCACAACTTCTATTATACACTGATGGCTGCCTGGTCGTGCGGTTTGCTCGCTGGACTGTCGTTCGGATTTATCGACGGTCGAGGGTTCAAACCCTGCCCGCTCCCATCCCCCGTCGTCCTGCGGGAGGTTTGGACTAGGAAGTAAAATATCTTCAACTCTGAAGGAACATCCGAATTATGTAAAACATTTTACAAACTGATGCATTCAATAATGGTATAGGAGCAAGCCTACTGCAACAGAAAGAGTCATATCTTAAACCTATAGTTCATATAAGCAGAACATTATCTAAGGCAGAAAAAAAAGAATTCAATCATAGAAAAGGAACTATTAGCTATAGTATGGAGCATAGTCAAACTAAAGAACTATTTACTAGGAAGATTCTTTACAATTAAATGTGACCATAAACCATTGTTAGCACTTAAGAGAAAAGAACTAAAGAATAACAGAATAAATAGATGGTCACTAATTTTATCTGATTACAAGTTTGACATACAAAGTATTAGCTGATTTTTGTCAAGGCAGGTAGAGCATGAAACAGACACAACTGAGGACAATGATATTGTACATATTAATCAAAGTATTTTAATTGAGTGATTTCACAATGTAATTAGAAACAACTTGACATTTTTCAATGAGCTCGACTTGACATTTGTTCTTGCTATCATGTAACTATGTCATGACACTTTTTGTTACACTTACTTTAGCTAGTACCATTTTATTGAGTCATGATGACATTTTTTTCTTTTTCTTAATGCTATTGCACTATCATTTCATGATTAATTGTACATTATATATTTACTTATTCTAATTTGACAATAATATAGAATATGATAATGACTAGAGGTGCTAATAGTGTACATGATTAGTAAACATACACAGTAATGTAAACAAGCAGATGGTAAACAACAGTAAACTACTTGAAATGTTGACCTGAATTTTTTTAAAATAACTCACAAATTTAAATATTGTTGATTTTTTCCAAATGGTATACTTGAATACTATCATTTTTACAAACAAAAAAAAATATTTTTTTATGCTAATGTAATTTAACTATTATATATGTCTGCTATTAGTAACAGTCATATGCAATGTCAACTTTGTGACATGTCATTATAACCTCGTATAATGGTGACAGAACTTAGTTATATTATGAATACTGAACACAAATATACTTGTATAGATAAATGTAAACTCTTTTGGGAAGTAGCCTACTTGAATAAATTCACTCAGTGTGTCAAATGATACACATTGGATATTTTATGTTATGTTATATTATATAGATGTAAAATAACTTTAATTTTTTCTTCACAGAATTAAGATGTCAATTTATGTTAGCAGAATGAGTATACAGCAATTAAACATGCTCATGCAAATATTTCCAGTATAAGTGTAAATAGATGATCTATTGTTATTATTTAATTATATTTCTGGAGACTAAATCTTCAAATTGTATTGACTTTTTCAATAATATACTTGTATAATAAATGGAATTAAAGTAATGTATATTTTTCTAAAAAAAAACATTTTGAGAGTTGAACAATATATTTGTCAAATATTATGTGGAACTATTGATAGTTGAAATGAATGACATGACATTAGTACTTATGAATAATTAAGCTATTAGTATTGATGTGACTAATTAGATTAAACTTGACAACATAAATGATTTAGCTACTAGAAATATGTGTAGTGATGTCACTATCATATGTACTTTTGTCAAAGATTTTTGAGAAAAATCTTTTTCAGGGGAAGGGTCGTATGTCACATCCCAGTTCTAGAACCCCTCTGACATTTAGTGACTTGTGGAGTAAGGAGCTAGAGATATCTCTGTGTGATATATACAATGTAGAAGGACTTAAATGTTTATTGTGATAGCTGTTTATTCTATTCGTATTGATGTTTGATGCAAATGTACGTCTCATGATGGCTTGATTTGCCAAGTTTTTATGTACCATTTTAAATGATTATTAAATATTTGTCTGCTGAGAAAGTGTTACTTCTTTGTACTTGTATCGTGATCCAATTACTCAGCAGTCTCAGTAGCACTACACCACAACAAGGTTTGACATATACGTTACTTCAACAGCAGCGCAGAGAACTTTCTAATAGAGCCAGAAGAGGCCCTAATAACAACACGCCATTCGCGACATCAAGTCACACCAGGACTTGACAATATCCTGCTAATCATATATATAGATCAGTGCCTCAAGCCTGGAAATTGGCTATTCTTATTAGATCTACCGAGATGGTATCGCTTTTTTCTTTTCGCTCGCGCTAACGCACGAGGATTTAGATCTAAATGTCTAGATTCTTAATAAATATAGATTATTGTAGGACTAGATCTAAATTTAAATCTAAATCTGATTCTAGTACAAATTCTAGATCTAGATTTAGAGCTGTGTGTGTGTATATATATATAAAAATCCACCCCCAAAAGCCCCACGAAAAAAAATCCTGGCTGCGCCCATGGATCTAGAGTAACAATAATAAATCTGTGCGATTAGAAATATTTGTACCAACCGTTTTTGTTTAGCGCGATTTCATGCTTTTAGCTTTCTTACTACGTTAGTGTCCTGTCACTGGTCTGGACCAGTTGGGACCAGGTTGGAAACTGGAAACGGCTGGGGGGCGAACGAATGGGTTAGAGCAGTGATTCCCGAAATGGTCTATATAGAACCCCAGGGGTCTACTTTGACTTTCAAGGGGTCTACAAGAGTGAAAGTATCATTTGGGGGTTTATGAGATGAAAATTTGAGTCTGCGACATTGGATGTCATTTAAGTCTTGACTTTAAATTTAATTTCCCTTTTTGTTTTTATAAATTTATATAAATTAACTTGCAGCTACAAGGTGATAACCTAAATTTGACCAATACAAGTTATCTTATCTCAAAATAGCTTGTTACAATTAAAGTAATGAAGCCAAATATTGGACGGTGTAAATTTTCCTAATTTCTAAAATTAGAAGTCAAACTGCCAGAAAGAAGATGTTTTGACTTGTGTTGAACATTTAAATGCCCTATTTTTCAATTTTCAAATAAGGTCTGAGGATTTTCTGAATACGAGTCAATTTTATAAACATTTTCACTTTTATTTTAAGCCTATTTGTGTTGTAGTTAAAAATACATTTTTAATTCTGTTCTTTTTGGATAAAATCAGTTAAAAACGGTACCTGGTTTATATTTAACATTAGATCTATTTAGAATTGAATTAGATAATTTCTTTTTAGTATATTGTTTTACAAAACTGTGCAAGTATTCCGTATTGGATTATTATTACTATTATTCTGTTTTAAATCATTGATCATCTGTATTTTTTCAATCACAAAGAGGAGTGGCTCAACCAATGGGCACCAGGAAACACAGGCAGAGCCATGTTCAAATAAATGAACATGCCTAACAAACTGGACAGTATTAACTTCCTTCCCCGCAAAGAGCAATCTACAATCCTCCAACTAAGAACAGGACACACACCTCTGTTAAATTACTATCTGAACAAGATAAATTCCACACAACTCCTCCTTTGTAGACACTGCTCCCACTCTAATGAAACCGTAAACCATATCCTCTTTAAATGCCCCTTCATAATCCACCTTAGGCAGACCCTACTTCCACTACAGCCCAACATAACCAACACCCTGTACGGCAGTGAACAACTGAAGAAAACATCACACTATCTTTCCTTGGCACAGTCTGCAAAAGAGCTCAAAGCTCAGCAGCAAAAAGCTGGCTAGAAGAAGAAGAAATGCCGAACCAGGAGTCGACCACCAAGAAAGGTTGTTACAGAGCGTCGCATGAGGTTTGCTGGACATGTTCTCTGAACATCAACCCCCAAGTCCCCTCCCCCGTCCTGGCTACGCCCATGTCTAGATCTATTTCAAATTTAATTACATGACGATCCAATCTAATTGATGCAAATAAGTTTTATTTTCGCATTGCACGCCAAATTGTATTTTGCACCTCAGAAAGAATGAAAACAACTCAACAAGGCCCTCTTACCACCCTCTTACTTTTAGACTTATTTAATCTGCACACTTGTTACGCCAGGAGAATGTATTTCTGAAGCTCATTTCTCAGAAAAACGTAGGAAGATCTTTTAGACACTAGCTGTCTGGTTGGTGGGATTCTACTCAAGTTCCTTTAACTTTTTGTGGTTTACAAAAGAATTTTATACAAGAATAATATAGAAAATTCTTTTTTTAAAAAAAAAAGGTTAATAATAAGTGTAATTGTTTCAATTTGTTTGGTTCAGTCAAGTAATTAAATTTGTAACTCTTGGTATGCATAATTCCTTTTGTGGGAGATTAGAATTATTCTAAACAATTATTTTTGTTTAGCGCAATTAAATGCTTTTAAGCTTTTACAATAAACTATGATCCTATCACTTGCCTCCACCCAATTGGTGGGGGGGGGGGGAAGAAGCAGGTATCTGGGTGAAAGTTATCGTGATAGCTTTGTAGATGTATTAAATTTTTTTTTTTTAAAGTTGTAGGACCTTCTTGAATTCGAACACCAGAGCTCCTCAAAGCCAATACACTAACCACTACACCAGCGAAGTGCTTATGAAAATAGACGGTTTTATGTTAATCTATGGTTAGGTTTAAACTTTAAAGCGACGGCCTAAGTTTCTACACAAAGTATGAAGTGGGAAGGGGTCTCGAGTTTCGACACCCGACTCGAGCAGAGTTGTGTTTACTGAGCGCCTAAAGGCAGCACGGAAAAACTTCTCCCACATGCCCCCTTTCCCTAACTCGTCCACAAATGAGATTGGACTATAGCGCTCTGAGCATGATATAAGTATGAAAGTAGAACTATATAAAATCTATAATTATTATTAAGTATAATCAACTTATGCCAACACTTCTGTCAAGTACATGTACTTTCCCTTGTTCAATACCAAAACAAAAATACCATAGTTAATTATATGGGCGTAGCCAGGTTTTTTTCGGGGGGGGGGAGTTTAGGGGGGATTTTTTCTCCCCCCTCCCCCCCCCGAGAAAAAAATATATTTAAATGTATGTATGTGTGTGAGTGTACATAATCTTTATTACATTCTGACCCTTCATTCTTTCGTAAGACGTTTATTGTGCCCTAGAATAGGTTCTTCCTGGAGTCAGTGGAAAAATTGTTGACTCCCCGCCATTGCGAGCAAGGGGGTCCAGGGGAGCGATATGAGCTCCCCCAGCGCGGGGCGAAGCCCTGCCGCCAAGCAATATTTCTGGTATTAAAAGCCAACTAAATGCATATTCTAAGGTATCTACAGTGCATTTTCCTGCTATTAGAAATTTTTATTGCAAAAAATTAATGTGCTATTCATACTGACTTAGACCCTCCCGCGCCTTTCGGCGCATTTATCGTTAAGCTGTTTCCACAAAAATCTGTCACTGGTAATGTCTGAAGCCTCTTCCCACCTGCTATGAGGATCTCCATGAATGTGTGGAGCCAAGGTGTACTAGGATGTCATCACAACACTTCTTATACGTAATTCATTTTGTCGGAGAACATGTCCGCAAACTTCATGCGCGCTCTGTCACAATCTTACTAAGGGGTCGACTCCCAGTTTGTCAAAGGTTTTCCTTGACTTAGACCCGATCTCTATAATTGACTCCTAAAATCTGTCTTAGCCATCTTTGTTGAGCCACATTTAGTGTTTTTCAATTTCGGCAGATGACTATTCACTGCAGTTTAAAGGCATAAAGGCACATTCCTCGTCCCATATGCTAGGACAAATTTGTACAAATACTCCTTCTTCCCTAGTGCTATTAGAGTATGGAATGGGTTGCCTGAGCTAGCCAGGAAAACCAGTGACTTGGCTGAATTTAAGTCATTGGTTAATATGCATGACTAAATGCATGACGCGTAGGACGTAATCATCTTCTTTTTTTGAAGTAACGTCTGTATTATATACGTTTATTAATGGAGCACCATCTCTGGTAGAAATGTGTAACCTCACTTGAATACGCTCTTGGAATTAGGTGACTGTAGTTTGCTTTAGATTTTATATCGAAAAGGGAAGTTTTATCGTCAAAATCATCTGTTGGGGGTTTCAAACTAAAACGTCATAGAATTTGGTAACTGTAGTTTGCTTTAGAATAATATTGAAGATAGAGGTTTTCCACCTCAAAACGCTCTGGAGGGGTTTTAAACTTTAAAAAAAAGCCATCTATTGGAGAGGGGTTTAAACTCAAAACCCCCAATTGGCTTGGCTACGCTCAAATAATTTTAGTGTGTAATTTGCTTTTTTTCATATTGAAGAATTATTTTATTTTTTTAGCATCAAAACCTTCTGAAAGGGTTTAAACTCAAAACCCCTTTTGGGAACGCTCATAGCATGTTGAGTGCGTAGTTTGCTTTTTTTTTTTTACATTAAAGATGTATTTTTTATATTCAAACCCCGCTGGCGGGGAGTTTAAACTCAAAACCCCTTTGGCTACGCTCATAGATTTTAGAGTGTATAATTTGCTTGGCTTTTATATTGAAAAGGTATTTTTTAGCTTCAAACCTCGATGAAGGGGGGTTTAAATTCAAAACTGAGTCAAAACCCATTTAGCTACGCTCATAAGATTTTGAGTGCGTAATTAGCTTTTTTAAGTTGAAAAAAAGGGGGTTGGGTTATCGTACATTTTGGAGGGGTTTTAAAATCAAAATCTTCCTTAACTGTGCTCTTGGAATTTGTGGATTGTCGTTTCCATTTTTTTCTTTTGTTTTATAGAAATGGGGGATTTAACTGCAAACAAAACCCTGGTAGGGGGTTTTAAACTCAAAACCTCCAGGTAAGGGGTTTTAAACTCAAACCCCCCTAGTAGGGGTTTTAAACTAAAAAACCATTTGCTGTGTTGGGGCAAGTGATGGTTTAGTATTAAAATCTCACCTCAAATAAGCAAAATCAAAGGAAAAAATCAGTTACTTAATTTCGATCCCCGAAATCCCTCCCCTGGCTACGCCCATGGTTAATTAACTAAAATTGGTTAATTTCTTGTTGAATTTCTGGTTTTGTCACGTACAAGAAATAATTGTGCAAAATTTCAGCTTGATCCGAGATTAGGTGTGGGAGAAATAACGTGTACAAACTTTTTACTAGATATACAGACAGAGTGAGTTGATATAAGCTTTGTAAAAAAAAATATCAACGAACCAAAACAAATAACTGACTTAGCTTTAATGAGCATTCGTTACGTAAACTTGGATTTAAACATATATATGATTTTAATAGCTAGCTATATATTAAGATTGATTGCACTGAGTACTTATTCAGTGTGGCTTAGTTAATGTAGTATTGTATGGGAAAAAAATGCATACTTACATGATACGGTACATATGAAGGTCAAAAAATATAGAACTATTAAAGATTTAGACATTTTGCTTTGATTTGTCAAATCAAACTTAATTTGATTTCAAGTTCTTATTTTTAAAAACGAATGAAAAAATGAAGCTTTGTTTAAAACAAGACCTATTTTTTGTTTAAAAAGGTAACACTAAATTAAGGACGCACTTAAACGCAGAGAGTACATACTATGGACAAACAACAATGTGTTTGAGATGTGTCTGCTCCCGCAGGCCCTTATCAAGCCACGCCCCCCTTGTGCAAGCTCATTTTACTTCAAGAGTTTGTTAAAAGGAAATCCCGACTTTTGTAATCATATTTATAGTTATGAAGTGGCGTTCAAAGCAAAGCTGTGTTGTAAACATGACTTGAAGGCTAACAAGAAAATATTTTAGAATATTGTAAAAAAAAAAAGCAACACAGAGTTGTGATATAAGCTTTGTAGTAAGCTTACGATTGCCACACAAAACAACTCACAATATAATATGTAGGAAACCGAGATACTGCATGGGGAAATCCCGCTAAACGGGAAAACCACTCATGACATGGCAATTACCGTATCGCCTGCCTTCCGCATTCAAGAAATATTTTGTTAAAAAAAATAATTATAAAGTTTGTAAAAAGTCAGGTCAATGTGAAAAACCCAAAAGTACCAAAAAATTATTACGACCTTATGACATTTAAGAGTCAAGAGACAAAAATTTAATAAGTTGTGGATTGCGCATTTGCCATTCTCACGAATAAAAGGCGCTTATTTCATCGACCTTAAATGAAAAACTATAAACTATCTGGAAAGACAAAGGTATAGCCATTGACACTAAAATCAGACTGATGCACTCCCTGGTCATCATCATCATAATCTTTCCTTTGAGTTCCTCATGAAACATAGGGCCTCGACAAAAACACGCTACTCTCCACAGTCTCTTGCTAGTTTTTTTTTTTGATGGTTTCCCAGCTCTTCCCGGTCCTCTCGGCTTCTTCAAGTACACTGCATCGCCATGTTCTTTTTGGTCTTCCTCTGCGTCTTGTTCCCTGGGGGTTCCACTCTAAGGCCTGCCTAGCTTTGTTGCTGGTGGCTTTTCTTAGGGTGTGACCAATCCATCTCCACTTCCTCTCTAATATCTGCACTTCTATATTTTTCTGTCCACTCATCTCCCACAGTTTGTCATACCAGTGTATTTTTTAGGAAAAAGTAGGACAGCCTTGACATTAGAGTTAAAGATTCTTATTTTAGTCTTGTTTGAGATGTGTCATAACCACATATCTTATATGATTGGAAACTGCAGAACTAGAGAGAAAGAATCTAACAAATACAATAGAATTGAGATGATACAGAAAGATCCTAGGTATCACATGCAAAGAACGTACCACAAACGAAGAGATTAGAGACAGGATTAGTTCAGCAATTGAACCCAACGATGACCTGCCAACTACGGTCAAAAAAAAAAAGCAAACTAAAACTCTTTGGCCATATCACAAGATCCGGGAGGCTCGTAAAAGCCTTCATCTAGGGTACCAGTACCAGGAAAAAGAAGAAGAGGCAGACAAAGAAATCCATGGGAAGACAACATTGTAGAATGGACGAATCTCACATTGAAAGAGAATCTATGAAAGGTAACAGACAGAGAAGAAGGGAGTAAGACGGTTAACAGATCTTATGTGGTACCTGAACGGTCCAACAGACTAAAGGATAGGTGAAGGGGAAAGCTTATATTGTTTTATATAATTTTGTACGTGACCGAGATGGATATATAGTTAACAAAACCACGCCTATTGAGGTCATGACGATCAATAACTGTAAGGAGAGCACACTCATACAGGGGGGGGGGGGTAACATTCTCGATATGGACCATTCCACCTATCTGGAAAGCGGGTTTAAAAAACAGATGGCGATATACTAAATCGGATTAATAAAGCTAGGTTTGCCATTTCCACTCTTCAAGTAATCTGGCGCTCCAATGAACTGTCTCTCTTAAAACAAGATGCGAATCAATAAGGACTTACCTGTAGATGACAGCATAAGTTGAGGATTAGAAGTAGCTAATACAATTAGCAACATTCATAGTAAATAGTTTATTACAAACTATGGAAGCAGGTAAGGGCAGTATATTAAAGATAATATAGACTATACCGCTCGTTTTGACAAAAGCAAAATATGTCAACACTGTAACAAAAAAAAAACAAGGTTACAAAAGACCGTTTGTGTGGAAACACAAACTCAAAATCAGCCCCCGAAGTGGCCCTTGAAGTGGTCCACCCAGGCAGGCTTTAATATTTTCAGAAAGAACATGCGAATGAAATTATATCAAAGACAAATGAGAGATAAGAATGGAGAAAGAAGGTTAACAGATCTTGTGTAGTGCCCCAACGGTCCCGCAGATCAAAGGATAGGTGAAGTGAATGTAAAGTTAGATGTGAACCTGGCCTAACCAGTTCCCCTTTCAGACCTTGTGGTCTATAGGGCAGATGATGTAAAGTTCAACTGTTTTTGTGGCCTACGGTTATCGAGGGTGTCATGTAGCCAGCACAACGAAAAAAAAACACCCATTAGAGCTGAGTGGACTCAGAGGCGCCCAAAGATTGCAAAGTTGAAAATCTCAGTCTTCAACAGGATTCGAACCCTGGGCCCCCGCAATAGAGAAGTTTAGGAAAATGAAGTATACTAGATTACTATTCGTTTTAAATTGGTTCTAACTTATAATGCATACTAATTAGCTTTTTCTCTTTAAAAATCTGCTTGCATAACTGATTTTAAAAATTAGATTTTTCGCTTTCAGAAAAAAAAAGTAGCCGTTGCATCAGAACTTTGAATGGTCTAAAATATTGTGATGTCGGATTTTCAATATCTTTTGTAGTTTACGAGATCTAAACGGGACGTACGGACAGACGGACAGACATTTCGCACAAAACTAATAGCGTCTTTTCCCCTTTCGGGGGCCGCTAAAAAAAACTATTACACTAAGTCAATTTTGTAACTGAAGATAATGTGACCTTTATTATCCAGAAGAGCAAATGTAACAAAGGCAAATACAATTCGTAAAAAGCTGGTAAAGGAGAGTTTGAGTTTGAGTTTTGAGATAAGGCACATCGGCACAATTTAGGCCATGTCGTGCCCCTAATCCTGGTAAAGGAGCGTGCAGAATAAAAATTCTCTATCTTCTCAAAATATATTTAACTCCTCGTTACAAACTTGCCAGATTCCTGAAATCTGAAAAACTTCACAAATCGTACCAGTACCCAAGAAAGCAAAAATCTTTTCCACCAAGCAAGTTATAGTAAAATCTATAGCATGGGCGTAGCCAGAGGGGTTGGAGTTCACATTCAAAAATTTTATGATAGTAGCCAAAAGGTTTTTTTGAGTTTAAACCCTTTTAGCGGGGTTTGAAGCTAAAAAAAATACTTCTTGAATATAAATAAAAAAACAAATTATGCACTCAAAATACTATGAGCGTAGCCATTTTTTTTAAATTCTAAAAAAATACCTCAATATAAAAAGAAAGCTTATTACACACTCTAAATTCGTTGATCGTAGCCAAAGGAACTTTTGAGTTAAAACCTTCTTCAGAGGGGTTTGATGCAAAAATACCCCTTCAATATAAAAAAGCAAATTACACACACAAAATTCTATGAGCGTAGCCAAGCCAAAGGAGTTTTAAATTTGTTTAAAAAAAAATAATTTTTTTTTGTTTATAACCCCCAAAAGATGATTTTGACGATAAAACTTCAGTTTTGAATATAAAATCTAAAGCAAACTACAGTCACCTAATTCCAAGAACGTAGCCAAGACAGGTTACAAATGTCTAGCAGTGGCTGGGTTCCATTAATAAAGTGCAGTAAATAGGTGGCTCAACAAAAATGGCTAAGACAGATTTTTGGAGTCAGTTATAGAGAACGGGTCTCAATCAAGGAAATCGGATACCGAAGATGGGAGTCGACCACTTAGTAAGATTTAAGGTTGTGACAGAACGTCGCATGAGGTTTGCAGGACATCTTCTCTGACAAAAGGAATTAAGCATAACAATTTGGCGTTACACTGTCATGCAGGTCCTTAGAGCAGGTAGAAAGAGGCTTCAGACATTGCCAATGACAGATTTATTTGGGAGCAGCTTGCCTCCCAATGGAGGATCTAAGTCAGTAATATTAGCATATAAGATTTTTAAATAAAACTTTTTAATAGCAGGATAATGCACTGTAGATATGTCAATTTTGTTGGCTTTCAATACCGAAAATAGTGCTTGGCGGCGGGGCTCTGCCTCGCGCTGGGGAAGCTCACATTGCTCCCCTATACCGCCTTGCTGGCAAGGGAAGGGAATCTACAATTTTTCTACTTACTCCAGGAAAAACCTATTGTAGGGTACAATAAAGGTCTTCCGAAAGAATGATGGGCTGGAATATAAATAAAGATTAATTATGTGTGTGTGTGTACACACATATTTTTGCGGGGGGGGGGGGTGATTCCCCACCTAACCCCCCCCTTGAAAACAATCCTGGCTACGCCCACAATCTATAGTAAACAAATGTTTGAAAACTATGTGCTTGATTTGTAACAGAAGTTAAGAACATTCTGAATCCTTAACAGTTTGACTACAAAGTAATTAAGGAATTAAGGATAAAATTCTATTCCGTTTTAACTCGCTCTATAAGCATCTCGATACACCCAAATCGTAAGCACCTGTATTGTTCGTATATTTCACCTCTGCTTTCACTACAATACAACCACATCTAATGATAAACAAACAGAAAGTTAAATGTCAGCCCATACGTACAAGCATGTGTTATACACTTCCAAAACCAACGCCTCCAGTTTGTTAGTTAACAATATCACACTTTTATTGGAGATTTATAGACGTGACCTTTTAGGGTTGTGTACCTCCTCTGGTATTGCACCTCACATCTTTTAAACTAATGACATAAGAAGCCTTTATGACAGTTAAATTTATTAAATTAGCTAGTAATTCTTTTCTCAAAGATAGACATAACTGTCTAATTTCTAGAGCCGTTTTTGAGATCCGTGTTGTTATGGAGAGTGTGAGTGTGTCTGTGTGTTTCAATAGTGACGTTGGGAAGAATATAGCGATTGTTTGTGAATAATGCGATTGGTTGTGAATGATGCAAGATATTTGAAATTGTCATCAGTCGACAACAGAACGTAAGGCTGAAAAGAAGTGTTATTGTAGTAAGCTAGATTTTGTTTAAAATACCATTTTATATTATTATTAAAGTCTACTACATTTATTGCATTTCATCAGAAATTGATTTTGTATTTATTGTAATAAAAGTAGTTTATAACTTTCTTTACAAAAAATTTGTTTAATTTATTTCAAGTTTTAAAAGATAAGATATAATATAACAGTTTAGTTGTCTACCAAGAGTACTATGTCAACGACCGTCAATCACACGTATCCACCCAGGCTCCAGTTTCTATAAAGAGTTTGCAAGCTGAATAGAGGAATTGTAAAAAAAAGATCCGACGAGCTGTTCGTAGTCTTAATTAAATAATATGTTGACGCTGGAGTGATTTCGGCACATCACCTGTTAACCCCCTTCCCTCACCAGGAACACGTTTTGTAAAGTATGTCTTCTGTTTCAAACAGATAAGACTGTAGTAAAAGGAAGGAACAGATATTTGTGGAGACAACTTGTCGCCCAATGCGCCGAACGACGCGGGAGAATCTAAGTCTAAGTTGAAGTCTAATAGGATGCAATTTTGTATGATTCGTTTTAACGATTTTTAGTGAGTTCCGTGTCAAACATTTAGTTCCTGCTTATTGATTTAGTCATGCATGTTTATCGGTGACTTAAACACTGCTAAAATCCTGATCTATGCACCGAATTTTAGAACTAATTAGAGGAAGCTTTTTAATTAAAACATCTCAGTGACTAAGGTAGAAAAAAGCTGGACATTTATGCATTATTCAATCTACCAAACATCATCACTGGTCTTTGGAAACAAAACCAAGAAAGGCGAGAACTGGTTTGAAGCTAGTCTGCCAGAGATGGAAACTGCCACTAGGAACAAGAGAGCAGCCATGCTAAAAAAAGGCTCAGAGCTGCACGAACAATGCCCAAAGAATAGCGAGACAGTGCGCTAACAAATACTGGCAGGAGCTATGTGAAGATATTCAATCTTGTGCCGACTGTGGTAACATAAGAGGACTATACGAGGGCATCATAAAAGCCTTTGGACCTCACACCAGCAAGTGTGCCCCGCTCATGTCAAAAGATGGCTCAATCATCAGTGAACATGCTTAGCAAATGGAGCGATGGGTAAAACACTATGCAGAACTCTACCAGATTGAAAACGCCGTCTCACCAAATGCTGTTTCCAACTTCCCATCACATCCAGTTTTGAGGGAATGAGGGGAAACGTCCTCAGTAAAGGACCTGAGCGTAGCCATTGACATGCGTGCACAAGAGGAAGGATCACGAGGAGATCGCATTCCTGCTGAAATCAATATATATATATATATATATATATATATTGTAAAGGATTGGTTGTGTGACCGAGTTAAATATTGCACTTGTGCTGGTCATCAAATGTAAAGGCTATATTTGTGGTCCATGTGTGTAATATACTGTAATGTAATGTTGGGTTCGTATGTCCAGCTAACACATAACGGACATGAATAGAATACAAAATTTGAGTTGATCTTCAGCAGACAAATAAGACGTTTATTCAATAAATGCACTTCTAGTCGTTATAAAAATGACCCAATGCATAGAAATGTAGTTACGTCCACATAACAGCGGTATCCAATATACTAGTCCTTTAACTCTTTCTCTCCGAACTGACGATACCAGCGTTGATTCCACCAGAATGTGGTAAATAATTACGGAGAGAAAGAGTTAAATTATAACTTTACTACTAGAATACATCCGGATCACAGAGGGAAACAATAAACTTCAATAATATGTATCCAGCTCCAAGTACAGAAAAATAGCTGCTAAAATCATATGTACTGACTCTACTCCCAGAGACGACCCTACGCAACTCAAAGTTACTACTGTTCTCGAGTGACTAGAAGATACTACCGACCCTCAAGTGACCACTCTCTCGACTCTTAAGGTTACTACTGTTCTCCTGTGACCAAAAGATACTACTACTAAGAGTCAATTTAGTCATTCTTACTTCCTGTTTCTATATCAGACGTTTATTGTGCACTAGAACAGGTTCTTCCTGGAATTAGTGGAAAAATGTAGACTCCCCGCCATTGCCAGCAAGGGGGTCTGGGGAAGCGCTAAGAGCTCCCTCAGCGCGGGGCGGAGCCCCGCCGTCAAGCTCTATTTCTGTCTCTTTTTCTTGCTTAATAGCTCATTTTAAGCCTAAATCTGGATTTCTGGTAATAGAAAAATGAAAAATAAAATGCTTACTTAAAAAAATAAGAAAAAAGGTAATACTATCAACGGTAGGAATGGAGGAAAAAAATAGCAAAAGAAAGTATAGAACCCAAACGTCACCACCAACGCACGTCAGCACATTACAATAAGCCTGTTGAAAGCAGTTCGTTACACTGACTTTAGGTGAAAACACGGGTTAATGTTTTGAAGTTTGATATGATGTTTAGGGTATTTTAAAGAAAGTTTTTATTTTTTTAACCATTTTTTAATAAAATTACAGTTATTTTTTCCCACTTTGTTGTAAATCCCCTCTCCAAGGGCTCGTGCAGGGCAGACCACAATTGGTCATTAATCATGGCCCCAGGAGTAATGAAACCCTACGCGTCACGTAGTGCCTTATTTAGAGTTATAAAAGCCTCTAAGCTATTTGAGATATGGGGCCCCATATAAGTCCAAATAGTATATGTAACTAAGTATTTCTTGGAGGCCCTAGAGGTAAACCTGGCCCTGGCGCCATGGTTGTTACACTATCAGGTGTGGGCCCCAAATGGTCGTGGCCCCGGGTTCATTGAACCCCTTCGCGCCATGGATGCTAAGCCACTGGTTTCAATATAACGAGATATTTTTTCGCAAGCCGTATCACAGTTTATTTAAAATTTGTCAGGTCTTATTCTAAGACAAAATCATATAAATGTTATTTCTTCCCTAATGCTGTTGGAAAGGAGCTGCCAGAATCAGCCTGAAAAACGAATAGACTTATCAGAGTTTAAGTCTCTAACATTCACGTCAAGCTTGACTCATGGATACGTGTCACGCTTTACTCATGGATACGTCTAAGACATTCTTATCTTTTTTTTTAAATTAACGATTGTAATTTAAAAGATAAGATTTCTTTCTAGCTCAGCATTGGTGCCAGGAGGAAACGTCATTGGATTAGATCGTGGATAACTTAAAAAGGAAATAAACCTTGCTCTCATTCATAGGCTACGTGTATCAATTTTTTTAAAAGATGGTCTGTTCCAAAATGAGGCTAAGGTAGGCCAACGTCAATTGAAAATGGTAATATGCCCACAAGGGGCGGTAATACAATAGGTATTCCTATATCAAGGCATCACTGAAATTAGCGACATTGATTAGTATCTTGTTTCTGGAACTAAAGAGAAGAGAAAAGAACCTCGAAAAAAAAGGTGATCGAACCTCAGACTAGTCTTGATCAGTAGCGTCACTAAGGAAATCGGGCTGCACCGGGTGACTGGGACCTTTGTAAAGACACTGTTTTCGACCATAGTGGATTCTTAAGAAATGGCGGGCAAGAGTATATTTCTCATTCCAAACCGTTGGGTCATGTGGTAGGCGCTCTTGAATGTCATTTCAATGGTCCTGGGTTCGAACTCTACATCGAAATGTTTGGTCTAGGATGTAATAAACTTCAATTCTTAAGGAACTTCCGAAATATGTAAAACAAAATCCTATACACCCGGCGCAGTTACTTTCCTTTTCTGGATTCCAAACTTGCGAAAAAAAAACAAGGTTACAAAAACAGTTTGTGTGGAAACACAAACTCAAAATCGGCCCCCGAAGTGGTCCACCCAGACAGGCTTCAATATTTTCAGAAAGAATATCCGAATGAAATTATATTAAAGACAAATGAGAGATAAGAATTCAGAAAGAAGGTTGACAGAACTTGTACAGTGTCCCAACGGTCCAGCAGATCGAGGGATAGGTGCAAGTGAATGCAAAGTTATATGTGAACCTGGCCTAACTAGTTTGTGGTCTATAGGGCGGATGATGTAAAGTTCATCTGTTTTTGTGGCCTACGGTTAACGAGGGTGTCATGTAGCCAGCACAACGACCAACCGCCTTTACTATTCCCCAACTAATATCAGATACCCATTAGAGCTGGGTGGCACCCAAGGATTCCAAAGTTGAAAATCCCAGTCTTCACCACTATTCGAACCCGGGACCCCCGGTTCGGAAGCCAAGCGCTTTACCGATCAGCAACCGCGTCTCTCCAGGCCTAACTGAAGTCTATTGATGTAATTGTTTTGAAAAGGCTCGGTCTCTAATTTGAATCCTTTGATAGACATCCCGCAAAATCAATGACAACAAAATGTAGTTTACAAGATTACAATCTGTTTTAAATTAGGTCTAACTTATAATGCATACTAATTAATTTTTTCTCTTTAAAAAAACTGCTTGCATAAGTAATTAAAAAAATTAGTTTTTTCGCTTTCAGAAAAAAAAGGAGCTGTTACATCACTACTATGAATGGTCTAAAATATTGTGATGTCGGATTTTCACAATCTTTTCTAGTTTACGAGATCTAAACGGGACGGACGGACAGACGAACAGACATTTCACACAAAACTAATAGCGTTTTTTCCCCTTTCGGGGGCCGCTAAAAATCAACTAAATTAAGTCATTATAAATTTAAGATTTTGTCTTCGGTAAGCCAACACAGAATAGCCAGATTTTTATGAATGTCGTGGCTCACCTATTGTCAATCTCAAGCTTCCAAAAATCCAGATTTGAAAAGCTTCTTACACATTGCAATATATACATGTTGTTGGCAAGAAACAAGAATTTTAAAAAGTATTTATACTGAAAGTTGAGAAGGGCCTCCATAAAAATTATGTCTATGGCCTCCACTAACTAAAATTCGGTACGAATTATTAACAGTCTTGTTTTTTAGCGGCCCCCGAAAGGGAAAAAGACGCTATTAATTTTGTGTGAAATGTCTGTCCGTCTGTCCCGTTTAGATCTCGTTAACTACAAAAGATATTGAAAATCCGACTTCACAATATTTTAGACCATTCAAAGTTCTGATGCAACGGCTACTTTTTTTTTATTTAAAGCAAAAATTCTAATTTTTAAAATCTATTATGCAAGCAGTTTTTTAAACAGAAAAAGCTAATTAGTATGCATTATAAGTTTGACCTAATTTAAGACGAATAGTAATCTTATAAACTTCATTTTCGTGAACATAATATGTTCAAATAGGGAATTTTTTTTTTTTTTTTTTTTTGAGGATTCTATTATGATATTGAGCCTTTTCAAAACAATTACATTATTTATTCCGAACCGAGGGTCCCGGGTTCGAATCCTGGTGAAGACTGGGATTTTCAACTTCTGAGTCTACCCAACTCTAATGGGTACCTGACATTAGTTAGGGAAAAGTAAAGGCGGTTGGTCGTTGTGCTGGCTACATGACACCCTCGTTAACCGTAGGCCACAAAAACAGATAAACTTTACATCATCTGCCTTATAGACCACAAGGTCTGAATGGGAAACTAGTTAGGCCAGGTTTACATCTAATTTTACATTCACTTTCACCTATCCTTTGATCTGCGGGACCGTTGGGGCACTACACAAGATCTGTTAACCTTCTTTCTCCATTCTTATCTCTCATTTGTCTTTGATATAATTTCATTCGGATGTTCTTTCTGAAAATATTGAAGCCTGTCTGGGTGGACCACTGGTCGTGCGGTTTGCGCGCGCTGGACTGTCGTTTGGATTTATCGACGGTCGAAGGTTCAAACCCTGCCTGCTCCCATCCCCCGTCGTCCTGCGGGAGGTTTGGACTAGGAAGTAAACTATCTTTAACTCTAAAGGATTATCTGAATTATGTAAAACATTTTACTTCGGGGGCCGCTTTTGAGTTTGTGTTTCCACACAAACTGTCTTTTGTAACCTTGTTTTTTGTTGTTGTTGTTTACTAACCTATGCGCTGATAAACCAATTTTAGCATAAACTCGGGAATGCAAAAATCATTATTACCTCTTATCAACAGATACCATTGGTTAAGAAAGAAAATCCGCATTTAAGTTGTCAAGATACTCTGCATTTTCCTGCCATCTAATAGTGAATTTATAAACCAGAATATATGAATGAATGAGTTCGAACCATTACATTAACCTTAAGGCGTAAACATAAATATTAGCTTTGAGAACGCATTTTTTCAAATAATAGTATAAGCTACAACCAACTTATTTGCTTTTAAAGAAATAGTTTATTATAATATTTTGAGACATATTTTTATAAAAAAGGATATACAAATAATAAAATGCACAAAAAGTACATAATAAGCTATAATAAAATATTTTGTATTCATTACATAGAGACACATTTTTTAAAAATAAAATATTTTGTATTTATTACATCAATAAATATTTTTTTCAATAAAATATTATGTTTCTATTACATAGAGAAATTTTTTTAAATAAGTTATTTAGTATTCATTACATAAAGAATTATTTTTTGAAAATAAAATATTTTATATTCATTACATTGAGAATTATTTAAAAAAAAATATGATGTATTCATTACATAAAGAAACGTATTTTGAAAATAAAATATTTGTATTCATTGCATAGAGAAATCCTTTTAAATGCGATATTTTTATTCATTATAGAGAATATAAAAAAAAAAAGAAAACAAAAGAATACAATAAGTACCGGGAATGGTATGTAGCTGTAAATTATTTAATACAGTTGACTATTGATAGTCAGTTTCGGGACCGGAGTTGTGTCGGATTAACGAAAACGTTAGACTACCTGACTAGCTGCACTTCAAACAAATCAGCCACGGTCAAACCTCTAAATAATTTCTTTTCTTTCAGAAATAGATCATGTTTATGTTTACGTTTTACGACTTAACTTGCCATAAAAAGTAGCACAAACTTCGATTCTAACAAAACGGCATATAAACTTTCTTATAGTCATAAAAAGACAGTCTAGAATGTATAACTACTAAACACAGCAAAGAGTATTTGATTTAAAAAAACGCGCGAATTGTGAGTCAAAACACGCATGTACAGCTAAAGCATACTTTGTTGGCAGAGTGTCAGATTTCAATGTGGGATTAAATTTTTTGACACTATCAAGTGTCAAATGTTTTAAAGATTGAAAAACAGATTGGGTCTACAAATCATTCAATATAATTATACTTTTTATATCAAAAAGTAGTTATTTCTTTATCATTTTACAAAATATACATTTGATATTAATCATTATCATTTTCTTAGGATGAACTCACAAAATATGGATAGTGCAGCCTAATATGAAAATGCATTCTTGGCACAGCGGGAAAGCACATGTAAAAAAAAGTGGAAACAAAATGTAATTATTAAACAACAAAAATGATAGTTAATGTAATGTGAAAGTAAATGAATAGATAAGTATGAAAATAACTAAAAGTAAAAGTAAAAGTAGTCGTAAAGGAATATTTAGAAAAACAATGTGAAGTTACTGAATCACAGGGGTTTTCAGAACATATTCACTATCCTTAGACAACGTCGTTTGCCTTTGTACTCATATGTCTAAATTTTGGAGGATAGACCTGTTCCTACAGCTATCATCTGGCAAACGTAAAAGTCATCTCACATCTACGTTAGGCGAAGGAATGAAACAAGAAGTGATCTTAAAGTAGTGGACTTAGATCAAAATTATCTGATAGATATAGCCTGGGATTGCACTATGTAGTGAGAAAGGAATGTCAAGGAAAACTGTGCACATATTAGCAAAGGCAGCGAAAAAAATCAGCTGATGAAAAAAAAATGAGCAAAGAAAAAAAAAACAAGAAAAATATAAAAACTGGTCTGACAGATGTAGTTATGTAGGCTACTATAGTCCCTTTAAGACTAGAAAGTTACCAACATTTACAAATGTGAAACTAAATAACAAGGAAAAATGTGTTTAAAAGACAATCTCGTCATTATTAAACTTTAAATATAATAAAATAATTAAAAAAATAAAAAATAATTTGGATCAATTCGGTAATCAAACCAATAAAACTTTAAGCTGCTAGAACATTTGCATTTTTTTATTCAACCAGCGAGGAAGGTATACGTTTGCGATTATTTATTGGTATAATCATTATATGGACATCTAAATCTAATACTAGACCTTAAGTTCTGATTTAGAATTCTTAAGATCTAGTCTAGATCTACTTCTAGATCTAGATGTAACCTATACTAGATTTACGTATATGTGAGCGACGCGTATAAACGTCAATAAAATTGAAGCAGCTTTAAAGTTACTGTTATCACATAATTACGGTAATACGGCTGACTAGTCTCCAGCCAAATTTACATTTATTTATATCTTTACTTTGAACAAATTTATATTTTTCACTGTGTGGCCGACGAGCTAGTAAACGTTTTCTCTGCAATATATATCAACTGTTAATTATTTAGGAAAATCGTTAGAGACATTTTTGAGATCAGCTGTTCATGTTCTTGGATCCAGGTTTCTGCTGGTTTCATGACAATTGGACATGAATAGAGGTATGGTAAAAATGTCCTTATAAATATAGAGTAACTTGCATTTAAAAAGATGAGAATATAATTATGTACAGCTTCTTTCTTTAAAAAACAATCAACTATTTCAAAGGATAATCTGTTTTATTATTTTATACATGTAGGGATAGAGATTCTTTATTCATTAATTTATTTTGTTTTTATTGTTAGCTAAAGTGCATAATTAGCTACTGGATCATGTAAATGTATATCTTTGGTTAGTTAGATCCAGGATTGTGGGAAGTAATAAATACTTTTAATGACTTTAAAATCATAATGCAGTTTTAAAGCAGGATCAATGCCATCTTTAACTGGCGAAAATAGACATTGTAAATAAAAAAACAACACATTTTTAAAAAGGTATGAATGAGTTTGTGTTGTCCGAATCTTTAAAATATTATACAAACATTTCCTTGAAGAAATGTAATTGTTTTCATCAGGTCAACTATTTCTCAATTTAAAAAACAATTTTAAGTGCATATTGTATGAGGGAAAAATTGTCGACTTTATGCATTTTTACTTAGAAAATTACAGCATCTTATCTCTAAAATCAGTCATAACTTTCTTGTTTTTTATTTAAGATTTTAAACTTTAAAATCATTTAAAACCTTATGTTCATTTCGACACAACCTACCTA
This sequence comes from Biomphalaria glabrata, assembly GCF_947242115.1. Classification (NCBI taxonomy): domain Eukaryota; kingdom Metazoa; phylum Mollusca; class Gastropoda; family Planorbidae; genus Biomphalaria; species Biomphalaria glabrata. The sequence continues at coordinate 23,778,634 of NC_074726.1, read as the reverse complement.
CAAATAAAAAAAAATTACCAGGAATTAATGTATATCTTAAAGCAGCAAAAACTGGAAATGTCTAAAAACAGCAAATATGTTGCACAATTATTTTTTTTTTTTGCACTCTAACGAAGACTAAGAGATTTTACAAGTTTTTCTTTGGAACTGTTTGGTCATCTGTTACTGAAAAAAAATCGTTTTCTTCTTAAGAGGGGTGTTTTTCTAATAAAAATGTAATATACATAATACATTGAATTATTTAAAAATGTAGCATTTCTTTGCATAAAAGGTAATATCTTTGTAGTTTTACATTTTTAAATTACAAAGTAAAATAGTTAGGTAAATCAACACTAAAATAATACATAAAATAAATTTGAACTTTTTTGTGTATTACACTTACTTGCTCTCGCTCAGTGTTTAAAGATTTTTCAAAAAATTAGTTTTAGCAAAACAAAAACAGTATAGATTATTACTTTTTATAATCCAAAGAACTAGGCTTTAAATAGGCTGTATTCCATTGTTTCATTTGCAAAATACGTATATTTTTTTAATTAGTTTAAGAATTACCTTATAAACACTTTTAAAATTAGATACATTTTAATGTAGCTTTGTTAAAACAAGAAAAAAAAAATAACTTAAATCTATTTACCTGCATTGTTAACAACATGACATGAAACAAGAAAAATATTTTTTTTTAATTTTTATAAATACCTCTTAATAGAATTTAAATGTATTTTTATACCTTGAAAAATTATAATTGTCAAACCTAACTGTGCCCAGTGTGTCATATTCGCTAGTATTTCTTTCGCCATGAATGTACATTAACTGTCAAATTTATAGGAAAATGATTAGACCCATTTTCAAGAACTATATTATGTTTTTTGTTTCCAACCTTTTGTTTTTGACCCGTGAAGAATTTGCAAGCCGAGAAGAGGAACTGTACAAATCTTGAATTTTTATTATATGGTATGAGATTTTTCTTTTGAATATAGCTTAAGTTAGAAAAAGAAGAACTTTATGAGATATATAATGGTTGTTTGACGTTTGAAAGCAGTGGTAAAAAACATAGCCCTAAAATGAACCAAAAAAAATCAAAATGGTCGCTACACCACAATAGTGAAATATATTCAACTAAAATAGCAGCAGTTACATATCTTTGCTGTAGAAATACATTGTAAATTAGCTGATTTATACTTTTTTATACAAAAAAAAAAAAAAAGATCGAGAGTCACTTCTAAAATTTTATATTCTTATAAAACTTTGAAAAAAAAATATAAACAGCCCTAGCAAATGAATTTATATCCTCACCACCAAGAAACCAAGAATTAGATTTTAAAAAGTTTTGCTGTAATTTTTTTGTATATAATCTATTTCCCTATCCCATTAGAACTACACTATTTATTTAATTCATAGTTTGTTTTTAAAATCTTGTTATATTATTTCATAATGTTGCTCTATATGTATCCATCTGGACATAGTCTTATTTTTGTTTTAAAAAGGTACCGCTTTCAGACATTGCAATTTCTAGGGCAGATAATGTAAAGGTCATCTGATTCTATGGCAAACGATTTACGGTTAGCTAGCACAACGACCAACCGCCTTTACTTTTCTTAAGCAAAATCAGGTAAATTTTTCTGTTTGGTGGACTTAGTTCTAAAAATTCCGAATTTAAAATACCTGTCATTAGTTTCAAGACCAACATAAATTAGAGCTATTAGGGCCCTTTGAGCATTTTCTACTTTCCATTCTTTAATAAGAAGTATTTTTTTTTAAGATAGAGAATATAAAATACAAATAGTATTTAATAATGCATTACAATAGTTTGCTGGTCACAGACTACACTATAGGTTGAGTTACTTTGTTTTACATAGTTCAGCACATTGCCTTTACCATTAAGTAGAGCTTGGCTTTTTTAAAATATCGACATCGTCAAGCAGAGCACAAGGTTCTCCAGAAATTTCTTCCAATTCACTTTTCGTCAGGGATTCTGTAGAAAGCAAATATATATATATTCAAAGTTCAAAGTAACCTTTACATCTAGTTTGTTTATTACAACAATACCACCACTGTAATTCAGTGGAAGCCTTACTTATAGGCTAAGATTTGACAACTTAGAATCCAAAGCACTTATATGGTAGGCCATCAATTCCTGATAAAACCTAGACTAGTCTAATATAAACATAAACAACTGTACTTCAATGGAAGCACTCATATTCAGTTGCTAATTATACGTTAATTGATTTAATGGTGAAAAAATGGCTAGAATTAAGCTAAAGAGAATCCAGAGGGGTTCATGTGCACCACATTGCACCCCCCCCCCTAAGGACACCCATGTATATTATATCGCTGAAGCTCCTTGGCTACTAGTACAGTCCGTCTTTTGGACGTGTAATTAATAATGTTGAAGGCGCACATTCTATGCACATATTGTAATAGAAAATATCGTCGTCTTTTTCTTTAAGTTTCGACCGTTTGCGGTAAGTTGGCTAAGCTAGTTTAGAGCAGGTAATTTTCTAGGCACCTTTTCTAGCGATGGGAAGACAGCATAAAAGAATAAGCGCGCTTGCCAGTGAATGAAATTCTATCATAGGCAAAGGTTTAGTAATTTTAATTTTTTAGTTATACAGGATTATTTAAAACTCAATGCCAACAGAAAAAAATATAAAAGAAACATTTAAAAAGATATGAAATCTCAACCTTTATCGAAAGATTTAGATAAGAGAATATATGTCCACACTTCAATTCTAACACTTTATGACTTTTTTGCAAAACTTTTTCAGTAAGAGGCCAGAACAATTTTCATGGGAGCATCGCTAAAAAAAAAAATTAGACCCAACAATACAAAACATCTGTGGCTTCGTTATGCATTGTAAGTTTAGATTTGAGTGGTATAATAGATCAGGGTCAGGGGTCAGATAGAACAATACTGTGGCTTCAGTATGCATTGTAATCAAAAGCAGAATAGAACATGCTCAGCGGTTGGATAAAACAGGGTCAGGGGCCAAATATGGGACAAAGGCTGTAGTTTAAGCATTACTGTACTAAGATTAAAGTGCACCAAATTATATATACCATACCATATACTGGTTTGTCTTCCTCTTTGCTTACATAATCAGCATTGTAACAATGATCATAATTATCAACATCCAAATTGTGAAGACTGTTATCTGTAACAACATAATTCCTAGAGGTATTTAGATATTAGTAAATATTTCTTTGCTTTTATATAAATGATCTTAAAAAATATTAATAGTAAGAATTTATTAATATTTTTTTTCTTGTAATTTTATGATCTATTTAAATAATTGTAAGAGCTCTTAAAGTCATAAGGATAAATTAGAGTTGAAGATAGACAGTAATATCAGAGAGTAGAAGAAATGCAGGGGTCTACCAATGGAACGATATAAAAAGAAAAGCTTATTAAAGTAATTTGTAGTAAATCATTCTACAAAGTCCTAGAAATATCAGATGTAATAAGCATGACTGATACTATCTGTTTGACATTTTAAAAACTTGATTTTTGACTTTAAGATACGGAAAATGTATAAAGAACAAAAGGCACAAGCCAAATGCATATAGGTTAAAAAAAAAACATGCCATGGCTATACGTTTAAAAAAATTATAAAGTAGGTACCTATTTTACTTGTGATATTTTTAGAAAAGGATATTTCTTCTAAATAGAGCTTAATAGCAGAAATAAGAATCGCTCTATGAAATATACCATAGTGGTTTTACGTTTCAAAGCAGGGATTAAACATACATTTAAATGTACCACAAGATTCTTATAAATGCTACACAATAACGGTTAAATATATGCAATTTAAATATTAGCAAGTAGGCCTTCAGGTCTCTTCTCAAAAAATACATATTAAATTATTCTTTTGTATTTTTATACCAATAAACGGATTGCCATTATCATAATTACATTTTTAAAATGTAACTTATTAATTATAAACAACATTCTTATCTTATCTTATATAATACAGACGTTACATAAAAAAGAAGATGATTACGTCCTACGCGTCATGCATTTAGTAATGCATATTAACCAATGACCTAAATTCTGCCAAGTCACTGGTTTTCCTAGCTAGCTTTGGCAACCCATTCCATGCTCTCATAGCGCTAGGGAAGGAGCATTTGTACAACTTTATCCAAGCATATGAACGAAGAATATGCCTTTATCTTTGTGTCTTTCTGAATAGTTTATTAAATTTATTTTTTGTATTTCATGATTATGGCTAATTGTTTTACGTACATTAGCACATTGATGTTATATAGTCACCGTCAGGACTTCATCAACTTGTTTTATTGCTGTTTTTTAAAGAAATATTGTATTTTTCTCATAACAAATATACAATTCAATAAATTCATAGTTTAAAAATCTTTTTTTATTAGTTTTACACTACGTTGTTCTGTATTCTATATGTTTCTGATTTCATCTGATCATAATCTGGATTTTGTACTAACACTAAAATTTAAGCTTTCATTTTTAAAGTCTTTTGCGTTGATAAATTTACTTTATTAAATAATAAGCAACACTTTTCTTTCACAAAAGCAAACACTTAAAATATTTAATGCTGTACCATAGTCAACAATATTTGTAGTGTGCTGATTGCAGACTACACCAGTGGCAGTGGTTGTGTTAATTTCTGATGTAACCATAGTTTCTTTTTCATAGTTCAGTTCATTATCTTTATCATCTGGTAGATCTTTGTTCTTTGTATTATCAACTTCAACAGGCAGAGCACAAAGTTCTCTAGAAATTTCTTCAAATTCGCTTTTCTTAAAGGATTCTGCAGAAAACAAGTTTAAAAAAGCTCATGGTCCTAAAATTTTCCTGATTTGTTTAACCTGGCCTTTTTATAGTGTATATTGATTTTCTGACCATGATATCATTAAAAAAAAAGAGCTATATAATAAATGCAATCTAATTTAGTTATATCGGAAAATAGTAAAATAAAGAAAAAAAATTCTAACAGAAATAGATATAATGCAAACAGTTAAAAAACATAGGACAACTCAAATAAATGTTATCAATAAGGTTCATATGGTAGAATTATGACTGTCTCTCTATTCTAAAATGTTATGAAAACGCTGCACAAAATATTTACAGTCATGCTACCATATAAACTTTATGGGTCAATTCACTAAAAAAAAACTAAAATGTGTGAGCACATTCAGGAAGTTTCTAGAAAGGCCTCAGGGAAACTTTTGCATTGTGCGGAAGCTGGCATCCACGAAATGGAAGGCCCGAGAAGATATGCCTCGATTACCGTATTTAAGAGCAGACTGATCACAGATAGACTACACCCTACCTTTGCAAATTCATGGCTCTAAGACAGCCCTTGATCAACTTGTTAAAATACAGTCAAAAGCACTAAGATTTGTCTGTGAAACCTTTAGGACATGCCCAGTAAATAATGGCTATTGTAGGTCCACTAAACGTTAGATGGAAAAGGTCAGTACTGACTTGCTTTGAGCGGTATAAAAGGATGGACGAATAACTTCCAGCTAGAAAACTAGTGAATGTTTGGAGATGCAGAAGACGTATCCAGATGAAGTCTTTAAGGATCATGCCACTAGACTATCTGATAAAGATGGCCTCTCCACCAACCGACAAAACATTCAAAGTTTTCATCTCCTTCCCCCTTGGTGTCGCCAAACGACCCCAGACATAGGCTTGAAACTAGTAGACCCTAATGCAACTGATATAAGTCGTTCATCTGACGATCTTCAAATTCTAGCACAGGAGATCATTAATTCCTTCAAGCCCAGTGCTATTTTTGCATATACTGATGGGTTGGCATCCAAGCACTTCTTGAAGTGCAGGCTATGAAGCCTACATAGACTTTCTCGGCTCTTACTTTATCAAAATATTTGGACCATGTGCTAGTGTTTGCAGTTTTCATGCGAAAACCATGGCAGTTTGTGAAGCCTTAAAAGACATTGACTCTCACCTAGGCGAAGGACATTTGAGGGCAATACAGATTGTTGTGGTCACTAACTCAAAATCTTTATTACAGGCTTTGCAAAGTCTTGGACCATGGCACCCAAATATCGACAATGTCATCATGGATTCACACAAAATAAAGCAACGCTATGGCACCACTCTACACCACTCACCACTCTACACCAATCTACTATTGCAGATTTCTTTGCCCACCAAGGAGAGCAAATTCCACCCATCAAAAGTCTGTAAGTTTCCACCTTGCTCTGGTTATAATAAAAAAAAAATACAGAAATGGAAAAGTAGTTTGAGTGTTAAGTCCCAAAAAGCCATTGGAGTCTGGGAGTGCATGAGGCACCCTGACCACACTTCGCCGTTGTGCAGGCTGTCCAGGCCTGAGCAAGCTATTATAGTACAATGCAGGACAGGCCACTGTCCTTTTGGCTCATATTTCTCAAGGCTATGGCAAAATTTCGATTCACGGTGCCCTGAGTCGTGCGCATCTTGCGTGATGTTTTTTTTTGTGCACAATAATTTACTTTAGTTTCTAAGGACGCGCTTTTGTTGATCTTGTGAATGGCGATCTCAAGGCGATCTCAAGGATTGCTTAATTCTGTTTAGGGACGCAGGTTTGAGTCAAGCCTGATTGTATGGTTTGGGCCTTGCATCCATGGCCTTAGGTTGTGGGCTGAATTGAGACGCTGAGATTAAGGTGTGCGTTGTGTAATTGTAATAATATGTGTGGCTTGTATTTGCTTTAAAGTACTATTGATATTTATTCATCATTCATGTCATAACTTTCATCCATTCATTAAATTGTTAAACGTATGATCTCGTTGTTTACTAATACAAGTTAAACTTATTGTTATTTTTTAACTATTGTTCGTGTTGAACAATAGTCGTTCAGTTGATTGACATTTAGTCGGCATTTAGTCAGCCTTAGTTTTACGTATTTATACTCGTGGCTTTGGTTTATACAGTCGAGGTGGAGAACCTTGGAGTTTGAGGAACTTAAGTCTATCTCTAAAGCAAGAAGCTGGGAAATCCCACCTTCACACCCCGCTGCGGGGAAAACAGGAAACCGTGTCTCATATTCTGTTTTACTAGCTAACCTCCGTTTAGTTGGTCTGGGAAACCAAAATTTTTTGACCTGTATGGTGACATGTATGCATTACGCAAGGCAGCAGGGTTTCTTTCCAGGGCTTTTGCAAGAGAGGATTTGAGCCTCTCAAGCCCTCATTCATATGAATTTTGATAGAGATGATGACAATGACTAAAAGCTAAACCATACCAGCTTCTGTGGCTTAAGTAGGCAACGTAAGAAGAAAAAAAGAAAAAAAAAACAGGTCAGGGTTCAGGGGTTGGATAAAAAAGGGTCCGGGGCCGGATTTGGGATAAAGGCTGTATTTCAATCATTACTGTGCTAAGATTAAAATGCACCACAAAGATAAATACCATACCATATACTGGTTTGTCTTCTTCTTTGCTTACATAATCAGCATTGTAACAATGATCATAATTATCAACATCTAAATTAAGAAGACAGCGTCCTGTAAAAAAAATTCCTTAATGTATTAATATTTTAGTAAATATTTCTTTTTTTATGTAAATGATATTAAAAAATATTAATACTGACAATGTATTTGTAATGTTTTCTTGAAATTTTATGATCTAATTAAATAATTGTAATAGCTCTTGAATTCATTATGAAAAATCAAAGTTGAAGAAATGCAGGGATCTACCAATGGAACGATATAAAAAGAAAAGCTTTATAAAGTAATTTGTAGTAAATCATTCTACAAAGTCCTAGAAGAATCAGATGTTAATAAGCATGACTGATACTAAATAGCACTTAACAGCAGTAATAAGAATCGCTCTATGAGATATACCATGGTGGTTTTACGTTTCAAAGCAACGATTAAACATACATTTAAATGTACCACAAGATTCTTATAAATGCTACACAATAACGGTTAAATATATGCAATTTAAATAGTAGCAAGTACAGTTCTCTTCTAAAAAAAATACATACTGAATTATTATTTTCTATTTTTATACCATTATACAGATTGACATTGTCATAATTACATTTAAAAAATGTAACTTATTAACAACATTCTTATCTTATCTTATATAATACAGACGTTACATAAAAAAGAAGATGATTACGTCATACGCGTCATGCATTTAGTAATGCATATTAACCAATGACCTAAATTCTGCCAAGTCACTGGTTTTCCTAGCTAGCTTTGGCAACCCATTCCATGCTCTCATAGCGCTAGGGAAGGAGCATTTGTACAACTTTATCCAAGCATATGAACGAAGAATATGCCTTTATCTTTGTGTCTTTCTGAATAGTTTATTAAATTTATTTTTTGTATTTCATGATTATGGCTAATTGTTTTACGTACATTAGCACATTGATGTTATATAGTCACCGTCAGGACTTCATCAACTTGTTTTATTGCTGTTTTTTAAAGAAATATTGTATTTTTCTCATAACAAATATACAATTCAATAAATTCATAGTTTAAAAATCTTTTTTTATTAGTTTTACACTACGTTGTTCTTTATTCTATATGTTCCTATGATGTCATCTGATCATAATCTGGATTTTGTACTAACACTAAAATTTAAGCTTTCATTTTTAAAGCCTTTATTTTTGATAAATTTACTTTATTAAATAATAAGCAGCACTTTTTTTACAGAAGCAAACATTAAAAATAATTAATACTGTTCCATAGTTAACAATATTTGTAGTGTGCTCTTTGCAGACTACACCAGTGGCAGTGGTTGTGTTACTTTCTGATGTAACCATAGTTTCATGTTCATAGTTCAGTTCATTATCTTTATCATCTGGTAGATCTTTGTTTTTTGTATTATCCACTTCAACAGGCAGAGTACAAAGTTCTCTAGAAATTTCTTCAAATTCGCTTTTCTTAAAGGATTCTGAAGAAAACAAGTTTAAAAAAGCTCATGGCTGCTAAAATTTTCCTGATTTGTTTAACCTGGCCTTTTTATAGTGTATATTGATTTTCTGACCATGATATCATTGAAAAAATGGCTATATAATAAATGCAATCTAATTTAGTTACATCGGAAAATATTAAAATTATGAAAAAATTAATTCTAACAGAAATAGATATAATGCAAACAGTTAAAAAAAACATAGAACATCTCAAAAAATGTTATCAATTAGGTTCAGATGAGAGAATCATGTCTGTATCTCTATTCTTAAATGTTATGACAATGCTGCTCAATTTTTTTTAAAGTCAAGGACCATAAAAAAACTTATGGGTCGATTCATTGAAAGCCAAACCATAACAGCTTCTGTGACTTCAGTATGCAACGTAAGCAGAAGTAGAATAAAACAGGGTTAGGGTTTGGATAGAACAGGGTAAGGGGCCAGATAGAACATGGTCAAGGTCCAGATACGGGACAAAGGCTTTAGTTTAAGTATTACTGTGCTAAGATTAAAGTGCTACATAAATATGTATACCATACCATATACTGGTTTGTCTTCTTCTTTGCTTACATAATCAGTATTGTAACATCGATCGTCATTAGCAGCATCCAAATTGTGAAGGTTGTTACCTATAAAACAAAATTCCTAAATGTAAAAATATATTAGTAAAGAATTCTTTGTTTTATGTAAATGAACTTAGAAAATATTAACAGTAACAATGTATTTGTATATATTTCTTGCAACGTCATGATCTAATTCAGGGATGGGCAAATTACGGCCCGCGGGCCACATGCGGCCGACCGAAGTGTTTATGCGGCCCGCCGACACCTATAGAAATCAGGTGTGCCCACAGTATATACATATAAAAATGCAAATATTAAAAATAATATCTATATAAATTATTGAAACTGTCTCATTATAATTTTTTTAATTAAACGAAGATTATGCTTATTGGCTATACATCAATACACTCAATTAAAGACACAATCTTTGAGAGTTGGGTAGACTTGGAACAAGATGGCAAGTGTAACAACTGATGGAGCTCGATCTTTGACTGAGAAAAATATTTTTTAAAATAAAAAATATCCCAACCATAAACTCTAAACAGGAATGTTTGCACAAAGCTGCATAAAATTTCTAGCTTACACCAACTGTATCACAATATAAATTAAACTTATAAGAGCTAGGGGTATTAACCACGGGTAGTTCCAAATTATGAACAAAGTAATCCAATATATCGCTAGCTTAGCTTGGGAAAGGTAAATGAGATATAAAATCTCAAGGAAGAAATTGTTGTTACTTAAAGGACATTGACTGTGACCTTGTTACCAATATTTCTAATGAAGAGTGGAAGATTAATTTCATGTTTTTTATAATTGTTGTTGCAATGGGTTTTTAACATATGAAATATAAATGCCTGTTAAATCTTTTCAAACAAGGCTTTTCCATTTCTACAGGCAGCCAAAAGAAAATAGTTTTTGTCATTTTCCTTTGCTGAAAAGTAAAACTATTTTTAGTGAAATAATTAAAAGTACAACACTTATTAAGATTTCTTAATTGTGCAATTTATAAAAGTAAATTTTAAGACGTCAAGAACCAGTTTTCAATACCATCAGCTCACTATTTATCGCAGAAGCTGATTCATCTCCAGAGGATGATGAATACAACTCCAAGCAGAAGAAAAGTTCCAGTCAGTACTACCACGGAAATCTTATAGGTGCCAGAAGCTGTATTTCCACACTTTAAAAAAACCTTGCTGCTGTTCACACTATTTGTGTACACATACATCTGTTCTTCTTCTTCTTCGTTCTTATTTCACATGTTGGATGTTTCAGATCAGTAATTCTATATCTGAGATGAACCGCGCAGTGGTTTCCAGATCAGGCAGTTCTCCGAATAGTCTTTGGAGTCTTGTACGAGACTCTTGATTTATTATGCACAATTGAAGGACATGGTCACCATTCTCTGGTAATGCTCCACAAGGGCAGGTTTCGCTCGTCCCGACATTTAACTTCCGGAACATATATCGTCTCATTCAGTGAGCAAGCTTTTTTTTGTGGTAACTAAACAAGTATAATCACTGGTCAATGTTGACTGACTGTAAATTGACAGCAGTCACGGGGGTAACAACTAGTAAGCTAGTTCCACAGTTTCGGAACATTATGCACTAGTGTAAAAAGTAAAATACTGCACATTAAGTACAACTGTATATTTGTGGGGCTATTGTGATATAGAAAGACAACAGCAATTTTAAAAAATAAAATAGTAATTAGTATTCAACATTGCTACTTCTTGTAATTTTTCAACGTGGAGTGTTTCGGAAAAAAAAAAGAAAAAAACTTGAATATAATACAGTGTAAATATGAGTTAAAAGACGTTCTACACACTTAGCTAGCGTATCTTTCTAAGATATATACATTATGCGTCCCGCCGTTCCTAAACTTTTTTAATGCGGCCCGCAATACAAAAAGGTTGCCCACCTCTGATATAATTAAATAATTGCGAGAGCTCTTCAAGTCAAAATAAAAATTGAGAGTTGGAGAGATATAGTTATATCAGAGTTGGAGAAATGTAGGGGTCTACCTTTAACCACAAAATCGTAAATGAATAAATATATTATTAAATATTTCTTTGATTTATATAACTGATTTTGGAGTAAATAAATAGTAAATTTGTATTTTTTATTGTAATTTTATTTCCATTTGAAATAATAATAAGAGTTCTAGAAGACAGATCGAGAAATGAGAGTTCAAATGAGGTAGGGAGGGGCCTTCTGATGGAGCTATATTGTAACAAGTGTTAACTACGTATATTTTCTAACATCAATTCACTCTGCAAAGTCTTTGAAATACGACATGTTTATGAAGTGGGACGTAAAAATATTAATTTCAAGTATATTTTTTTATTGCTTTTTAAGTATATTGTGCAAAAAACTATTTTAGGTTTAATAAAGTATTTCTATGAAACTTTGGGTATTAGGAACTTGACATGCACGTTTCTTTACACTGACCCTTACCATAACCACAGAATTAGCCAAAATATTATAGGATTTCCCAGACCGCCCACTCCCGATCCACCAAATGCTATTATGGTCTTACTTTTGAATAGATGTATTCTGAAATATTTATATTCTATCTTACCAAGGATTCGTAAAAATCTTAAGCAAACACAATCACAATACATCTGTAAATAATACTCAGAAAACATCATACATGGAACACATTCTATCTACTGTATCCTGTTTAATTCTTAATCCATACTCGCATTGTCGGTACCCAACTATAAACAAAAATTAAATACAAATATATCAAACCTGAAATCAAGTCATTTCTTTGGTTTCTGTCATCAGAATGCAGATAGTCATAATGGTCAGTATCTGGATAATTATGGCCTGCCAGTCTACAATTCATACATTCTTTATTGTTGGAATTAATTGAGCTTCTGAAAAAAATACAGCTGTTAAATTATAATTGTAGAATTGTATATATATATATATATATATATATATATATATATATATATACACAAAAGGGTAAAGGTGTAGACGATGCCATCCTAAATATTTTAAATGGTGTCTACAAACATCTGGACTTACCGAACACTTATGTAAGATTGTTCTTTTTGATTTCTTATCAGCTTTTATCACTATACAACTTCATTTACTCATTGAAAAGATGAAAACGTTGAAGATTAGTCTATACATAATACTATGGGCTAATGAATTATTGACCCAGAGATCGCAGAGGGTTAGGGTAAACAATGTTATATCAAATGAACGCAAAGTTAACACATTGGCGCCCCAGGGGGGTGTGACATCCCCAATGTGGTTCATTTTGTACACCAATGATTTTCAATCCGATAGTCCTTTTTGCTCCTTTACAAAATTCGCTGATGATGCGGCTCTTCTTGCCCTGCTCTCAGAGAGCTCAGACGTAAATGAGTATTTCAGAGAAATAGAATACATTGAAAAATACTGTAAAGATAATTTTTTATTATTAAATGTAAAAACAAAACCAACGAAATGATAATCGATTTTCGTAGGGAAAAGAAGGAAAATGATATTGTTTCTATAGCTGGATAGACTATTGAAATAGTGCAAACCTTTAAATACCTTGGTACTATCCTAGACAATAATCTAAATTTTACTACAAATACTGATTATATCATATCATCAAAAAGGGCAGCAAAGATTACGATTACTAAGAAAACTGTCCTCGTTTAATGTTAGCGAAAAGGCCTTGGCTATGTTTTATCACGCTCACATCTGCAATATTTTAAGTTTCAATATCACTGCCTGGTATGGCAATCTGAGCATTAAAACTAAAAATAAACTTTATAGAATCCTAAATGCTACTGGAAAAATTATTGGCAAAAAACAAACCCCATTTGAGCAGTTGTTTGAGACAAACATCTATATAAAAAAAAGCTAACAAGATCCTCGAAATAAAGAATCACCCTTTGTGTCAGGATTTTGTGATTTTACCATCACAAAAGAGATACAAGACACCGATGGCAAAGACAAACAGACACAAACACTCTTTTGTTCCCCTGGCAATCAAATCATTAAATAAGAACAATCCGATATAAACTTTGTCACATGTAAATTATGAGTGCGTCTGGTCTGAATGTACACTTTGTTTTCTAATAGTTATAATGTTTTTTGTTTGGTGTAATGCACAAATTGTAAGACAAATTTCCATACGGACAAGCCAGGAATTGTTTTGGGGGTGAGTTGTGTTTGTGTGTGTATATAATTAATCTTTATTACATTCTGACCCTTCATTTTTTCGTTTATTGTAACCTAAAATAGATTCTTCCTGGAATGAGTTGGAAACTGTAAACACCCCGTCCTTGCTAGCAATGGGGTCTGGGGGAACGCTGTGAGCTCCTCCACTGGGGTTCGGTGGGGAACCCCTCCGCCAGGCACTATTTCCGGTATTTAAAACAAAAAGAATGCATAATCTAAGGTATTGTTATAACTCTGCAATGCGCACCGCCATCCAAGATAGTGCAGAAAGAAGGTGCAGATGCCCCTTTGTGTTTGTCATGTCTCCGTGTAAATAAACGTCTATGTCTCATTGAGTTGCCTCACATAAGTTATTACAATTGGTGTCAGAGGTGGGATCATAGGCAACTCAACGAGAGGAGGTAGGCTTTGATTACAATGACATATTTGAAGCTTTTACATCAGCTCTTAATTAAAGAGCTAAGGCAAGAGCTTCAGTACCGAGGTTTAAGACCCCTCGGTAGCAGAGAAACGCTCACGGCTCGTCTCCTGCAAGCCTTGATCGAGGAAGAAGAAGATCCAGAAACCTACCAATTTAAAGTTGAACCTGGGATTGTTGAGTTCATTGGCGAGTACCAGGACTTTAGGGATACATTTAATGAAGAATTAAACATGATTAGGAACATGATGAGGAACATGATGTGGAACAAAGTAGATGAAAGTGTATTGTAAGTAGGAGGCCGTATAGACCACGCCTCAGAGAAAACATTGTGGAAGAAGGGGAAGATTCGGACACCTATCTGTTTGAAGTTAAGCCAACTTTAGGAGAGCACTTGAACTCTTTGCAACAACAGCTAGATGTCTGGAAGGAAGAGTTTCGGGCTATGAATACGACACGGAAGAAGTTCAACAAAAAGACCTGTACCAAACTTGAAAAGAAGTGTACCTCGATGAAGGAAGTTACAAACCCCGTGGTGAAAACGATGGATGTGGTTGAAAGAGACTCAAACGATGAAGGAGCTGCGCTATCGTTAGACAATGAAATACTACCCACCCAATGCTGTGAAATAAAAAGCAATAACAATGGCAATGCTGATGAACGTGGTGCTGCCTGTGAATCCGAAAGCAAGGAGTACAGACCTAAGGAGCCGAAAGAGACAGATAAAGAGACAAGAGAAGCTGCCTACAGTCCAACAGAAGCTTTTGTTGCAGACGTATCTGATATGAGCACCTTAAACAGCAAGACAAATCAGATATCGCTGAATCTGCCTCTAAGCCTGTTACAGAGAGACAATTACATGATGAAAGCTACCGGCAAGGCTTGGACCCTACAGACGTTCGTCCAGATGCTAAGCTTACATCCTAACCTCTCCTTGTGTCAAGTGGCTGCTCTCAGTACCGAACGACAAGAGAGCAATGCGACCATAAAGTCACTGCAACAAGAGGAAGATCAAGTGCAGGAAAAAAAGAAGAAGGCTTTTGCGTAGTCCAACGTGCTTGATGATGCAAACAGGATATCACTGCAGCCACATAAAAACAAACAGGCGGAGAAGAAGAAGAAGAAGGCGACTTTTGCTGAGTGCAACATTGATGACGATGCGACCACGACATCGATGCAACCAGATGAAGGCTAACTGGAGAAGACGAAGAAAGCGACAATTGCTGAATGCAACATGGATGGCTCCGTCAAACTTAAGAGGCAAGCCAACCACCACCGATCGATATAACTTCACAGCCAATGTCATGAGGATGATTCTTTCCAGGACGGACAGATCTAAGGAGGGTGCAGTGTTATAAACCTGGTGGTGGCACAGATGGGGGTAGTGGTATGTGTGTAGTCAGCCGACACAAATCGCTTCAGGCCAGCGCTAGACGAGCGGTCAACAATGACGAGTTAAGACGGTCAGCCAAGACGAATGTGAACATGACGGTTCGGGAAGAATCGGCGTCGTGAGCAGGGCTCAGAAGACGAACAGCGTCTTGATCTTGGTCTGTGATCGAGTCCGACACAATGAGCTCAGTGTGTGAAGTCCTTCATGAACTGTTGAACTTCGTGCAAGCGCGGAACGAGACAGAGAGGCCAGTGAAAGAGTTGATACGGCGGTACGGTTGATACTGAGAGATATTAGTACAGCCTGTGTTACGTGTTGCCAATTGTTAAGTATTGGCTGTAATTTATTCGACATTAAACTGTTACGTTACTTTGGAGCCCTGAGTTGTCAAGTTCCTTAAGTTGGTGGTGTATGGTACAGTTTGCAGAGAGCCTGGATAGTGACATTCGTAACAATATATATATATATATATATATATATATATATATATATATATATATATATATATATATATATATATATATATATATATATATACATATGAATCCTTTGGTTTTAAATGGTTCAACCACCTGGAAATCTCAATATTCTCTACAGTTTTCGATTGTTTTAAAAACAGCACTTTTACCTCACATTCCTTGAAATACATCGATGTTCGTCTAAATTCAAAAAATAAAAAAATAATAATTAAATTATCGAAGTAACCAAAGATAACTATAATGATAATTATTAACAGAAAATCCTAGATTACTTTTACAATTTTTAGCGTTGTTTTTATGGTGTTAATGAATTAAATTATAATTAGATTTATCTCTGTTATGTTTAGGTGTATAACATATTAAGGTTAGGGGAACAGATACACGAAGTATAGAATATCTTAATTTTGTAAAGCTACAAAAAGAAAATAATTTGTCTTGCATACGTTTAGGTATAGCTAGTCGACCAAATAATAAAGCTACATAGGTATGGCTTTATTCTACTACCTCGTTTATCACATAGACTTATAGGCCTATTTACATGTCTGTACCCAAACAGTATATATAAAATAAAATATATCAAACCAGCTTTTATTTCTTTCCGTTGGTTTTTGACTTCATCAATGTGTAAATAGTCATAATGGTCAATATCCAAATAATCAAGGTCTAGAAAAGAAAAGGAAGAAACTGACAAATGGCTGATATTTATTTATTTGATTATTTATTTATTTGATTTAACATTGATTTAGTGTAATGTGAAAAAAAACGAAAACTAACAAATTATAAACCAAACATACCTTCTATTTTGTTGGAACTAGCAATATGCCTGAAAAACAAATGCATATATATATATATGGGAAGCGTGGTAAAGAGACTAAGTACACCTTTGCGTGGCTTGGCTACCTATGAAGAAGGCTCGAGGTTTGACACCCAACTCGATCAGATTTGTCTTTACTGAGAGTCTAAAGGCAGCATGGAAAACCTTCTCCCAAATACCCCCTCAACCCACAGGTCCACAAATGAGATTGGACCATAGCGCTTTAAGCATGCTATAGGCATGAAAGTAGCGCTATATAAAAGCCATATATATATATATATATATATATATATATATATATATATATATATATATATATATATATATAATAAAAGGTATCGATGATGTTTTACTAGTTTTACTAGTTAAAATCTGCCAAGTTTCCTCATTGAACTACATCAAGTAAACTCTCTTGCTGTAAAACAACTTTTTATATCTAAGGGACGTTCATTCTAAATTTCATCAATATTGGTCAAACGGTTCTGATTTCTATGAACGACATACGTGCACCCTGCATTCGACTCATTATATTAGTTATATTAAATTCGATTAAGAGATTGAGCCTTTTCAAAAAATTAGATCAATTATAAGACATCAGTTAGGTTAGGGGAGGCGCGGTGGGGTCCCTGGTTCGAATCCTGGTGAAGACTGGGATTTTCAACTTTAGAATCTGTGGGTGCCTCTGAGTCCACTCAGCTCTAATGGGTACCTGTTATTAGTTGGGGAAAAGTAAAGGCGGTTGGTCGTTGTGCTGGCTACATGACACTCTCGTTAACCGTAGGCCACAAAAAACAGATGAACTTTACATTATCTGCCCTATAGACCACAAGGTCTATAAGGGGAATTAAATATGCCAGGTTCACATCTAACTTTACATTCACTTTCACATATCCTTTGACCTGCTTGACCGTTGGGGCACTACACAAGATCTGTTAACCTTCTTTCTCCATTCTTATCTCTCATTTGTCTTTAATAAAATTTCATTCGGATGGTCTTTCTGAAAATATTGAAGCCTGCCTGGGTGGACCACTTCGGGGGCTGATTTTGAGTTTGTGTTTCCACACAAACTGTCTTTTGTGACCTTGTTTAATGGTATTATTTATTTATAATTTGAGCCTTTTTATTCTTAGACTTTTATATTCATTTTCACCACTATTGCTACTCAAACAAAGTAAGAGTCAGAAAGAAGGTTTTTGAGCTTAACATCTGTTTTCTTAAGCAATACCATTCGCCAAGAAAATTCCGACAGGTGTTTAAAGTGTTTAGTGATGTTGTTTAAATACCACCCACGACTTTTTTCACATTAGCTTAGTAAATTTTCGATATAAAAACTAAATTAATTAATTAAAAGTAAATGATTATGTTGAATGGTCAATGTATAATTTATGTCTGTATATTTAACTAGTTACATTTTTAAATTAAAATAAAGTGCAGTTTGGGTTGTATAGTGGGTAGATGTATGTGTGCATAAGATCTTTTTTTATTATCTTAAAAACAAGCCACACTTACCTTGAAGTACACCAGAGTTTGTCTATATTAAAAAAAGAAAGAAAAACAAAATAAATATAATGATGATGATGATTAACAATAATCATTATTACAAACAACAGCCATAGTTAAATTAATAAGAGTTGCGTATGTGTAGTACATTTTACTAACTATTGACATTTCTTTTTTAAATAAACAAAAAAAAACAGAACAGCTTATATCTGTATAATACAGATGTATATTGGGGTGTGATGAATTTTATTACTGGATTTTATTGTCCGTTTCACAGATTCCAGATGTTTAATCTGACATTAAATAAATTACGCTCTGGTCAATTAACTCGCAGGATTTCAGTGGTGGAGGCAGACAGAATTTTACTTAAGACCTTTGTGATGAAAATCCGCAGTGCAACGGATGCTTTGTTCAAGTACAAGAATTAAGCGAATTCGTAAAAATCCTTCAATTAAAACTTAAAATAAACAAGTACATTTAGGCCTATATCTCTAAATTTTAATATTTAATTATACGGTTTATTGGAATCGGATTTATTAAACCAAAGTAATGAAAGAACTAGAACCAAAACGTATAATTATTCTTATCTAGCTTTAAATTCAGTATCATATGGATTTTCCAGTACTACTGTTAGCCAACCTAGAATAAGTAGCTGATTTAAAGAATTGACGATGCCATTTTAGATAAGATATTAAAAGCAAAAAACAATTCAAGGTTTTCCATTTGCTTTAGCTAATTTGGCTTTTCACATAGGGTAAGAAGCAAACCGTAGTATACAGAAACAGGAAACGATCTTATTAGTGTGTCAAACTTAAAATACATCTACTATTTGTCAGGGTTGTGTTTAAGCTTTAGCTCATTTGCATTGATTAACATAACAGCTATAATATTTTAATTGTTCAATTCAATGCTATAGTACTTTATCAGTTTGTCCATTGTACATTACTTTCATTTTATTAAACATTATATTATTAACATCTATTTAATTATTTATTTTACCCACGAAGGTGCATGCTAAATGTCAGGGGCACGGGCAAACGAGCTAAGGCTAAAACACAACACTGACTCTATTTACTCTAAAATGAAAACCCAAAAGACACTAGGATGACATATAAAAGTTACAATAATAATATTTTATTATTATTATTATAAATCTTAATTAATTATAAAAAAATGTCTTACTATCATTGTAACAGTCTCAAGAGTTGTTAGTGGGCATTAATAAAATTCAGATACCCAGTGCACTAAGGTACAATATAGAGTGAATTGTGTGACGATAGATAAAGATATTTGTGTGATTTACCTTTACGTTTCAAAATAAATACCAGAATGATTACTGCAGCAAAAGCTATCGTTATGACTAAACTTGCAATGAGTACTCTGTTTTCTTCAACAGAAGATAGGCTGGTAACTGAAAACAAAATCATTTTCTAAAATTCTCTCCATTTTATTGCCATAAAAGCCACCTGGTTCCAATAAATCGTAGGTTGCATTAATAGATGTGTAAAAAAAATAATAATGGTACTAAATTATTAAGTTTCAATTTTCATACCCACTCTTAATTGCATTTATCCATAAACGCAACGCATAATTATGCATTTGGCTATCTCAAGACTAATTTTATACAATACCATGATATAATTAAAATGTTTAATTTAAACAGGAACTGTGTATCATATTACTGGAGTAATCGATAGAACTATACCTTCAAATTCGAAGCTTAATCAGATATAAGTTCTAAATCTTCATTTTGGAATAAATTATACTATCTGACATTAAAATAAAATAAAATAATATTTTGTGGATCTAGATCTGGATTAGTCCACTTATTAATCTTCCAGATAAACCCACCCTCTAGAAAACATTAAAAAAAAACTACATGATCTGTCTCAGAAAATAGTAAATGTTAAATGGCAGGAAAAAAAAACGGATACTGAAGTCCTTCGAAGAGTGTAAAGTATTCACACTATATTAATGCAGTCTCAGCTGCGATGGGCTTGCCACATCTGAAGAATGGAAAACCTCCGCATCCCTAATTGATCAATTAAGGAAAGGAAAGAGCTCACAAGGTAGACAAAGAAAATGCTTCAGGGACACTCTTAAACCTTCAGCATTAACCCAGCCACCTGGGAGGCAGAAGCACATAAAAGACCATCATAACGCCACTATGCAAAACTGGCGCACAAATTGCAGAAGACAAGATAACAGCGCTGGCAGACGACGCTAGAAAAGCGTCAGAGAAAAAAAGCAATGCTAATGACATTATCTCCAGCTGGAATAACCTGGCTCACATAAATCTCACCAGTCGTTTGAGGAGGCACAAAATTCAGTACAGACGTCTTCAGCTCCTACGATGATAAAAGTGGTCATCATCGAATTACGATGGGCGAACAATATATATAGTCATATCATAATTTACAACTAGACAAAAAGCGCAACAGGAAAATTATAAGTTGAAATATTGATGTCATTATTTTAAGGGAAGCTGTATGATATATTTTTTTTTATTTAAAATATAATCCTTCAAATTCCGTTATGATACTTGCAAAGCATTTTTAAGGGTGTCTAGATAGCAGAAAGACTATAGTTATGATCTTAGATCAAAATATTTAAGAAAAAAAAAGACAAAAAATCGAACTCAATTGTGTTGTTAGCTTCAATATTTTACTGTGTATTTATACATACAATCCATTTATATGGGGCTTATATAATGGACATTTTCTCTCTATTAATTCTACAGATATAAAATAAAAATGTGCAATTAAATTATCACAATACCTATAATAAAGTCGCACTTTTGGAACGTGCAAAACCTGGATGTAAAGTGTTCTAGAAAATGCCTTTTTCCTCGAAATTCAACAGTTTATTTGTATTGTATAGAAAAAATACAAGCTCGTTGGTCACACTCGTTGTTCCAAGTCCAGTTTGACCGTTATGATTTTTCAGAGTAAAACAAAAATTTATTTAAATTTAGCTTGAAAATAATTATTTTATTGGTTTATGTTACCGTATTATTTTCTGACACTATAATATTACTGTAATATTACTGGTGCGGTTTATGGATATAGGCGCGGTGACATTGGGCTCATATTATAAATGTCAAGATTAACACTTCATGCGATCATACTTCACTTTTAAATGAGAAATAACTCCTTGTATAGCAGACTAACAACAAATTAGATCTCTTCTTAACCGACAGACCTGGATTAGTAGTTGATTATGTTATTATCCCTGGTCTATCAGACCATGAGATCATAAAAATACACAGTCAGATAAAAGCAGTAGCAAATACAAAACCCAAAAGAAAAATCTTACTCTGGAATAAATGTAACCTAACACAACTACACCAAGCTGCATTAAACTTTCAACAAACATTCTTATTAGAAAAAGACATTAACCAACCAGTCTATGACCTCTGGAATTTCATTAAAAACCATCTTACAAGCATTATAGAAAATCATATACCAACTAAATACACATCAAACAAAATAAATAAATGCTGGTTTAATAATAGACTAAAGAATCTTTGTAAACAGAAGGAAAACCTATATAGAAAATTTGAAGAAACTAAGGCAGAAAGAGTTTACAAAAAGAATATAATAATTAAACACTGAACCCAAAAAGTAAGCAGACAGCTGCAGAGTGAATACATAAACAATGTAATATCCTAAGATAACAACAAAAACCTATGGTCATACATTAAGTCTAAGAAAATGGAAACAACAGGCATAGCGCCATTAAAAGATTAACATAACATAATACTGTTAAGACCTCTGCGCGGTGTTGATTCTTGACAATCTGGCTAGTGTAGATCTAACTGTAGGTAACGCTGAACTCAACACTTCAGTAACACCGGCGAAAGGCCGAAACAATCAAATAGGTAGTCGACGCTGATATGTTGGTCTAACAATATGTTTAATACTCAAAAGGGAATCGTCCGATGTCAATAATGTCGTACTCAAGTCTACTACTTTACAATAAGCGTCCTCCTTCTAGCGTCGTTTAGAGCGTTCTTATTTTTTAAAAGATCTGTCACGTCACTTGTCGCTAATTAAAACTTTACCCTATTCCCGAAACAAATAACTAATTCCTAACTACTTCCTAATCATGTCATAAAAACTCCTCCTCCTCCCGCTAAAAAAAATTGCCTGTCAATTTTTTAATCTACTGTCTTAGTCTTACAATGTGCAAGGGCCAAAATGTAGGGAAACATAAAAGACAACACAACTTGAGTCTTGATTGCGATTTCAACTTCTCTTTCTGTGTCCACAATCAAGTTCCTCTGAACACCTATTTCCCTCAAGTGTCACTAACTGATACTGTCCAATGTGATGTGCCATAGGTGACCGCAGACATAGTTCGTTTGCGCTGACACTATAGGTGTGTCTATCTATACATCATCACATCACGTTCCGGAGATTACCGCTTTCCCTCACACGTCAGGACAGACAATTTACCTAATATGACAAATTGATATTTATCAATGCTCGTTCTCCCACTATACACCTAACGTTCTTTCGGGCATTTACAAGTGTATTTTATTTCCTCTCTCCACTTACTTGTCCCCACACGACCTAACTCTTTACTGATGTATGATCATGATCAAATACAAAGAATAAATTATAAAACTTACTTTTCCTTGATATCACTACATCGTCGCCTTATAAATGCCCTTTCTATTCATACACACATACATGCAATGCATACATACTACCCGAAATTACATAATTAACATGAGTCAATCTAATGATAACCAAATTACCTGTATATTATAACATAAATATACTATTCAAAGATACATTAAACAACCTAATACCCGTATAGTTATGACTACTAGTTAGGTCAATTAATTAAGAATAACCAATTTAAATAAAATCCAACTTATTTACACACTACGGTCTCATAGTGCTATGTTTCACAGGCTATCTACACGACTCATACATTTGTTCTCTCCAACTGGAGTTAACATCTCTTCTTACACCACTATAGCCCGCTTGTGGCCTTCTACCTCTATATGACTTGCGATTACCGCTACCACAGTCATCTCTTCTATCATCACTATCGGATATAGACCTGCGCCTCCTATCCGAACTCGCAATCTTCTGTTTAGACTGTTCTGCCCTACTCCAACAGTCTTTAGCGATGTGCCCATGTTTATGGCAGTTAAAACAAATTCTGTCATTTCTAGGTTTATTTCGCCTCATGTTGCCATACCTGCTTTTCCAACTTCTAACCTGTTTGTCAGAAGCGGCGCTGACACCTGCTACATTTCCAAGTAAAACATCTCTAGATAACCTCGGCATGGCTACTCCTTCGCAATACCCTGTGTACAATGGAGATCGAAGGAACACTTTGCACGCTTCGAACCTCTTAACTGCGCCGTCTGCCAACCTGACTGATTTGGTATAGCCTAAATAATCCTTAGATTTAACTAATCCTCCTCGAACTGCGAGTGTACTGCTAGCTGTGTCCCGGATCACATTTACCTGTTTATTATTTATCATGCCTGGATATAGTTTAAATCTATCTTCCCCACAATCAACGTAATTAATTTCTTCATCTGGTTCACTATGTCCACTATCACGATCCCTGTCTTGGATGCTCCTTACAAAATTAACCCTATCTGGTGGCCGATTATCCCTCTCTTGTCTACGGTTTTCTTGATTGCCTCTCCTATCACTAGTGCCACCATTACCCTGTGTATTTCTATTGCCAGCTCCATTCCCTCTATGTTTCCTACACTGGTATGCCATGTGTCCCTTTTCCTGACAGTTAAAACATGTAACATCCCTAAAGTTTCTATCACCCGCTTTAGGTCTATCTATTCTCCTATCGTAACTTTCCCTGCCATTGTTTTCATTTTCCCAAGGTCTATCATTTAAGCCTTCATAACTATCCCGACAACTGTTCCCACGTTCCCTGGACCTATCATTTCTCCTACCATAATCCCTATCACTAACATCATTTCTCTTTACATAATTTACCAGGTCAATAACTTTTTTATGGTCGCTAACTAAAAGTGGGTTGGTTGGGTAAGCATTCTTAAAGATCCTAATAATTTCTACCAAGTCTTCAATTACCTTCGGGTTTCTTTCTTTTACAAAGGACTGTAGCTGAGGGTCGCACTTATTGATAAAGTTATCAATCAGAATGAAGTTCTTCAACCCCTCGTAGGTGTTCTCTACATTCTCGAATGCGAGCCATTTAGTGAAGAAGTCTTTCTCTGAGTTGATCGTTGTTTGGGGATCAACTTGGCTGGATGGAGTGTTTTCATAATACTTCTTTCGGAATGTTTCCGCGTTGTGCCCGTATGCGTTTAGCAGTTCCTTCTTTAGCACCTGATAGCTGTTTTGCATAGAGTGGTCGTGGTTTTGGCAAATCGTGAGGGCTTTCCCATGTACGAAGTCCAACAAGATTTCGGACCACTCCTTCTCCTGGACATTAAACTTTGCAAGTTTAATTTCAAAGCGTTTCAGATAGTCGCCGATGTCGTCCTTGTCTTCCGCAAAAGGTTGGATTTTCTTCTTCATCCATGCGGCGCTACTATGGCTTTCTATGTTGGCGCTATTGTTGCTGTTTCCTTCGGTGGGCACGCTTATACCAGCCTCTATCCTCATCTGTTCTACTTGAATTCTCACTTTTCTGTCCGCCTCTTCTTTTTTCTCCCTCTCGATGCGTTCCGCCTCTCTAACCTTTTCCCACTCTATGCGATCTGCTTCTTCTTTTTCTTTTTCTCTGCCTCTAGCTTTCTCTCTCTCCAAGCGTTCTGCTTCTTCTTTTTCTTTTTCTCTGCCTCTAGCTTTCTCTCTCTCCAAGCGTTCTGCTTCTGCCGCCACCATCTGCTGTACATAGGCAGTTAGTTCTTTGCCGCGCAGTTCTAGTTCTGTCTTAGCTTCATGAATTAGTTTTTTTCTAAATTCTTCCAGGTCGTAACCTGAAGTAGTTGCCATATTACCTTTGTTACTTTACCTCGCTTTTTTTTTTTAAATTATCTTACACACAGGCCTAATAGCTTCTATTACCTATGTTCTATAAATCAAATTACCTTTTGAGCGTAACCTCGCTCCGCGGCTACCTAATACCTCTTGATTCAAATAAATTAAATTCGCCACTCTACCCTCGGCGTCTAGACTACCAACTCCGACTTCTAATAACTTCTGTACTTTCCAAGATACACTTAGTATCCTTGGCACCAGTTTGTAGGCGTGTAGGCTACACTCTGACCCGACTGAATACGCTGTGCGACACACGCACACTCAACCGACTACGTGTTACTCAACACGAGTCGCCGGTAAATAGACCAACCTGTCTATTTACAAATACTAAATTTACAAATGGGCAATCAGGCTTCACCTCGATTGTTCCCCAGATCTAGTCTAGATTACGCTAGATCTTAGTTACTTCTTACCTGCTTTCACAGCCAGGAGTGTATATAACTTACTCATACAAATAAACTATGAAAATAAACCTAAATACGTTAAACACCAAACTATAGATCTAGTTCTAATGAATGAGACTTTCGTCTGACAGTAAGACTTAAGACAGGAGTATTGCAAACAATTAATACATGACGTTACTCAAAAAAAAACTTAACTAAATGATTCACATTCACATACAGGACGAATTAACAGCTAAACGTATATCTGGACCTCTTGCTAGATTACACCTAATTTTAAGGATATCCCCCATCCACCACGATTTAACCTGGTAGTGATAATCTAGCGAGTGGTCACTTCCCTACAGACTCTAATTAATCTAAGGAGAAAGTAGTTAAATAACACTTGACTTATCTGTCTAAGAAGCTGCGATAACTCCACAGTCAGTCTCGGGTCCACTCTTCCTAGGCTACTGTCTGTCCCGGCGGCAAGGTTCACAGCGATGTCTTCTCTAGCGGTGAGATAAGGACAGCGAACGTTTCGGCTCTCCAAGGTCCTTCGGTGCTGGTCTGCAACGGCTCCGGTTCTTCGGTGGTACGGCGTCTGGTTCTGGTTCACGCTGATCTGTCGTCTGGCTCCGGTTCGTCGGTGACGTAGAGTCTGGTTCCGGTTGCTGGTTCCAAGGCAGGTACGGTGGTTCCAGGTGGTCGTCTGTCCAAAGTGACACTGGAACGGTCCAACAGTTGACCCAGCGACAAAGTCAAAGTCCAGTGCTAAAATACCGGCTATCTGGCTATCTAACGTGTAGCACAGATTCAGCCGAGACGTAGATCAGATTAGCACTACTGTACTTCAGTGCCGTAGGCAGTAAGATGGTTCCTACGTCACAAGTTCTTTGGCGTGACCTCAACGGTCAATCTTGGCCTTGCAGAGGTGACCTTCACGTTCGTTCTCAAGATGCCGGGCAGGCGATATCTCTTCAGTACGGCTTCGACAGGACGGTTTTCTTCCCTTCAACAACTGTAGCTTTCTCAATACCGAACTACAGGCTTCAGTACGATGCCCCAACGTATGGGCGTTTACAAATTACAAATGTAGATCTAGATCAATATTTCGTTACCTCCTAGGTCTACGAGTCCAGGATCTCACTGGCTTTCCTTCGCCGACGTGGCTGTATAATCAGGGTCTAGCTGCAGACTAGGCCGATGACGTAACTTCTGCCTCCTCCTAACAGAGGGCTTCTGTCCTTCTGAATGTTGCTGCCAGTGAGCTCCGAGTCTGGGGTCGCCACGTTGTTAAGACCTCTGCGCGGTGTTGATTCTTGACAATCTGGCTAGTGTAGATCTAACTGTAGGTAACGCTGAACTCAACACTTCAGTAACACCGGCGAAAGGCCGAAACAATCAAATAGGTAGTCGACGCTGATATGTTGGTCTAACAATATGTTTAATACTCAAAAGGGAATCGTCCGATGTCAATAATGTCGTACTCAAGTCTACTACTTTACAATAAGCGTCCTCCTTCTAGCGTCGTTTAGAGCGTTCTTATTTTTTAAAAGATCTGTCACGTCACTTGTCGCTAATTAAAACTTTACCCTATTCCCGAAACAAATAACTAATTCCTAACTACTTCCTAATCATGTCATAACATACATAATAATAATGAAACTAAAGCAAACATCCTAAACAAATACTTTGCATCAGCATTCTCAGCCCTAGGAGACAAAGACATATTACTTAATTTGAACCAAGTAGACAACATAGAAGATATAAAAGTACAAGAAAATGAAATCCAAAAAACTATTAGGCAACACCAAACCAAATAAAGCGTCTGGACCTGATGGTATTCCAGCTAGATTACTCAAAGAACTAAGCAATGAGCTAGCCCCAGTGTTCAAAATACTCTTTCAGGCATCGCTTAACCAGGGCAGAGTACCGAATGACTGGAAAGAAGCTAATGTCATCCCACTATTTAAAAAAGGAGAAAAATCTGAACCAGAAAACTACAGACCAGTATCACTTACCAGCATCACATGTAAAATCCTAGAACACTTAATATATAGCAACATCATAAACCACTTAGACAAACATAATGTCCTTATCCCATACCAACATGGCTTTAGGAATTATAGATCATGTGAAACACAACTAATAGGACTAATTGATGATTTTTCAAAAGGTTTAGATAATAGTAAACAAATAGATGCTATCTTACTAGATTTTCCAAGGCTTTAAACAAAGTTCACCACCATAGTTTGCTTAAAAAATTAAAATATTTCGGCATTAATGGTTCATTGCTTCATTGAATAAAAGATTTTCTGATAGGGAAAGAACAAACTGTAATAATAAATGGCTCTAAATCAACACCGATAACAGTAAACTAAGGTGTACCTCAAGGAACATTCTTATGTTCACTAGTATTCTTAATTTACATAAATGATTTACAAAATTGCATAACTTCAGGAACAAAAGTCAGATTATTTGCAGACGATTGCATAATATATAGAACAATAAAAACAACACAAGACACAGATATTTTACAAAGAGAATTAAATGAATTACAGAATCAAATTGGAGCATGTCTTTCCACCCAGAAAAATGTCAGTTGTTAAGAGTAACAAAAAAACTAAAACAAATTAATTCCAATTATCGTATTGAAGACAAACCAGTAACACAGACTAAAACCGCAAAATACCTAGGTGTTATAATAAATGAAAAACTGTCATGGAATCTACATATTGATGAAACAAAAAAAATCAAACAAAGCATTAGGGTTTATTAAAAGAAATTTCTATAAATCAAATAAAAACATAAAACTAAAATGTTATTTTACCTTGGTTAGACCAATAATAGAATATGCAAAGATAAATGCACATTCCTTTCCCATATGCTAGGAAAAATTTGTACAAATACTCCTTCTTCCCAAGTGCTATTAGAGCATGAAATGGGTTGCCTGAGCTATCCAGGAAAACCAGTGACTTGGCAGAATTTAAGTCATTGTTTAATATGCATGACTAAATGCATGACGCGTAGGACGTAATCATCTTCTTTTTTGAAGTAACGTCTGTATTTGTTATGAACATAAAGATAAGAGAGTCGAGAACCATGTCTGTATAGTATGGCTTTAATACACTGACTGACTACACAACACACATTTCGTGAACACATTCTCACGAACGAGTTACAAGCACATGTAAACATAAGAACGACAACCGATACAGAATATAATTTTCATAACATTCACCCCGGTTCAAATTATGCTAACTAGTATTATAAACAATGAAAGAATTAAGTAAGTGCAGAATAATAATAGAGATTCAAGTAAACAAACAATGTAGAATAGCATGACATAATGTAACATGTTGATATAAGTAAGTGTGGAGTAATAATATAGATTCAAGTAAACAAACAATGTAGAATAGCATGACATAATGTAACATGTTGATATAACATGGTAAATCAAATAGCTTATTAAAATATATCATGATAGATCAAATATCACATTAAAGTCAAGTCAACAAAACCAAATGAAAGAAGTAAAATAAACAAATGTCATTTTGGAGACAAAACTGAATTTCAAAGTAAGAGATCTAGTAAGCTGATGAGCTTTTACACTTTGTTTTTGGGCCTAGTTCTCCTTACTCTAAGATTGTATGTATGTGTAGTTTCATCTGCTTGAGTTTCGGACGGTCTGGATATGTCTTCGGTGGTGCTGGTGGTTTCTTCAGGCATGATAAAATAAGTAGGTTGATTCCTGGGAGGTGAGCTTTGGATGGGGCAGCCAATATCAAGCTCTGTTCCACTCTGATTCTCATTTTCTATAACATTTGTTCCTCCCTAGGGGCTAACATTCGTAATGAGACAGTTTCCTCTCGACCGTTTGGTGTTCGGATTACAGCGTACTGAGGGTTGCATGTTACCAAATCAACTTCCTCTGTTAGGGGATCATATTTAGATGATCTAACGTTCTTCTTCAGCAGGACAGGACCAGGACTGGTCAACAATGTTGGCAAAGATGTCCCAGAACCACTTCTTCGGTTGAACCCAAGAAGTCGTTCATGTGGTGTCCTGTTAGTTGCAGTGCATAGTAATTACCGGATGGATTGCAGAGCATCATTTAGTACTAGTTCCCATTTAGCTATGTCTTATTCCTTAGAATGTAGAGCCAAGGGGATGGCTTTTCATAAAGTCCCGTTAATTTTTTCTATTTGTCCGTTTCCTCTTGGGCTGTAAGGGGTCGTTCTACTGGTTGCAATTCCTCTCTCGTGGAGGAAATGCTGCACCTCTGTAGACATAAACGAAGTTCCCCTGTTAGTGTGGACGTACGCTGGAAATCCAAATAGGGCGAATAGTTCATTGAGACATTTAACAACTGTAGAGGAAGACATATTGGGACATGCAAATGCAAATGGGAATCTAGAGAATTCATCTATAATGGTAAGTAGATATCTATTTCTTGAAACAGTAGGGAGAGGTCCCTTGAAATCCATACTAATTCTCTCAAAAGGTTGAGTTGCTTTAATCAGTTCTACGGTAGGCTGTCGAAAAAAACGTGGCTTTAGTTCTGCACAAACTTGGCATTGTTCTATTACAGTTCTGACGTCATCACAGGAAAATGGAAGATTTTTAGTCCTTACGTAGTGCAAAAGTTAAGTAACGCCCGGGTGGCAAAGACTAGTGTGCAGCAATTTAAGGTCATTGCGAGTGATGGCAGATAGATAGTTTCTGGTAAATGTATCAGCTACAGTGTTCTGCTTGAGAGTTCAAGTTTCAACCTTTGGATTTTTTCATTTTTAATTTTTCCTTTGTTTGACCTGTTATACATGAAAGAGACAGATCGCTGATCCGTAACAAATGTGAACACTTTACCAACTAAGAAATGTTTCCATTTCCTCAGCGACTCAACAATGGCATATGCTTCTTTCTCGACTGAAGAATGTTTTCTTTCACTTTTTGTTAATGAGCGAGAGAAGAAAGCAACGGGCCGGCCATCTTGGTTGAGGGTAGCCTCAATGGCTATATCAGAAGCATCCGTCTCAATAGTATATACGGTGGCTTTTTCAAGCTCATTTTTCAAACTTTCAAATGTTCTTTTGACTTCTTTGGAGACAGGAAATTGTTGATTTCTTGTTAACAGGCTTATTTTTGTTGATAAGTTAGGTATCCACTGTGAGTAGTAAGCCAGAAGACCCACTACTCGTTTCTGTTCACGCATGTTCACTGGTACGGGTAATTCCCTTAGAGCGCGAAATTTCTCAGGATCCGCCTTAAGTTGTCCTTTGGAAATCTCGTATCCTAACAGTCTCACTTTAGCAGTGCTAATTTCACTTTTTGTTTCATTAAGAGTGATTCCATACTTTTGAGCACTATTAAGAAATCGCTATAGGTTTCGGTGGTGTGATTCGGAATCCATACCGCAGATGGTCACATTGTCCACATAAGCAAAAGTGTCAGTGAGTCGTTTGTCTTCGATGATTTTGTCAATCGTACGCTGAAAACAGGCGACTCCATTTGTAACGCCAAACGGAATCCGACGGAATTGATACAGTTTCCCACATGCTTCGAAGGCTGTGAACGGCCTTTCCTCTTCTTTTATAGGAATCTGATGGTATGCACTTTTCAGGTCTAAAGTGCTATATACAAAGTATTGCGAAATCTTCTTTGCCAGTTCGTCAATTCTGGGCATAGGGTAAGCGTCTAGTAGAGTAAACCGGTTAAGGGTTTGGCTGTAGTCCACATTCACTCTTTTCTTATGTCTGTCATTTGTTGTGATTAGGACTTGTGCACGCCAGGGAGATTTAGATGGTTCAATATTTTCATCCTTTATTAGTTGTTGAATTTCCTTCTCTTTTAACTTTCTATCTGGAACTGAATATCTGCGAGACCTTGTAGCCACTGGGGTACAGTTTGGTGACAGATTACTAAATAGGCTAGGAGCCTCTATCTTCGCTGGCTGGAGAGTACTCAGGCTTAATAATGGTTTCTGACCATCGAAAGGAATAAACAAGTTTTGGTTCAAACTTATAAAGTCAAGTCCAAGAATGACGTCAGAGCACAAATTGTCTAGTAGAGAAAGTCTAATGCCCTTGTATCGTTCATTTTTGAGACGTAGGTTAGCGTAGATATGTCCGTAAGTGATTCGAGATAGATGGGTGGAAGTCATGAAGATTCTGTTGCCTAAGGAACATGTCTGCCATTTGTGCTTCTTAGCGATGTGCGTCAAAATAGCTTTGACAGCTCCCAGTATCTACTAGGGCTTTCAATGGCACGTTGTTGATGCAAATTGGTATTGTAGATTTGTTTAAATTCAAAGGCTGCACAGTAGCGATAACCGAAACTGTTGAAGATCTAGATTTGCAAACTCTTTGAAATTGACCCTTTTTGAAGCACTGATTGCATGTCACTTCCCTTGCAGGGCATTGAGAGCGGGGATGCTTAACCCTGCCGCAAAAATAACACTTGCTAGCTAATGCATTTATTTTATGTGTGTGTGAATTGCTTGCACTTTGAGGAATCGTTACATTTGGCAAGGGTGAGGCCGAAGAATTGGTGAGAGTAGTTGTCGCGCAATTAGTTTCCGGCTGTGATGATTCATACTGTAATGAGTGCTGATAAGCATGTTCTAGTAAGCGAGCCTCTTCGAAGGCGTCCTTTAAACTCAAAACAGTCTTTTCAAGTAGACGTTTTCGAATGCTGTTGGACACTAGTCCATTGATAAACGAATCTCTAATAGCCTCTTCTCTGTGTTGTTCAGCAGTCACCGCTTTGAAGTTGCAATCTTTGGATAGAATTCTTAATTTCTGCATGTAGGCGTTGTCGGTGCGTAGGTTATGGCATTCTAGCACCAATGTGTATTAAGTGCACTATTTTTGAACACACTTTCTTTTTGTTGCCTTGTTTGTAAGCTGATGGAGTGTTTTTGTTATGCTGGTGTAACGTTTGTTGAGATTCTTCTGTGTTCCCCTGTTTAGGATGAGTATCTAAGGCATAACTGCGTTTAGCAGTTGTTTTGATGCCATAGTGATAGTCTACTAGACCTTTTTAGTTTGTCTTTACTTTGTCTTTACAGGGAGTTAGTATGGGATTGGAGTTCTACACTAAGTAATAGATTCAGCAGTTTGTTTTGGTGTGATTGCGAGCATTTATGTGTCACGTGGTCGGATAGCAAGGTGTAGAATTATTGTTTAATTAATTGATTCACAATATTAGAATGTTCCAAATTCAATGTCATTACTCCATTAGTTTGTCATCATAACTTATATTCATATCATTAAATATTTACATTGTCAACAGTGAGTCACTTATTTATTGCAAGCACGAAGGTGCCTGGTTGAATGTCAGGGGCCCGGGCAAACGAGCTAAGGCCTTAACATAACCCTGACAGGCGTCTATCGTTTGACCTTGCTCTTGTTTGCAAGCAGCTAACCTGTGCCTAGCAAACACCTCATTCTTTGGTTGAATGTAGATGCCATTTAGAGTCTGGATAGCTTCATCAAATGTCTCTTTATCAAGTATCATTTGATATAAAGCAGGAGAGATATAGAGTGATTTTTTGCAACCCTAAAACGAAGAGTTTATTATTAATAATTATCATATTTAATAGCTTGGTTAGCCAGAAACTAATTTTAATGTAGATACAAATAGAAAGGATCTGTGTATATTAGAATAGAAGACACTGACCAGGGCTATCTTTAAAGGGAGGGCTTAAGAGACTCAACACCCCCAACTTCTTACTTGTTTAATCCATGACGCTTATTGTATTGATAGACAAGGACCATTCTTAACGCATAATGGATTAACGCAAATTGTTAAGACATATTGACACTGTCTAGAGGTCACTAGATGATGACACTAAGTTTGTTTACTTGGAGAGAAATGTCTATTAGGTGATTTTCAATGGTTTACCTCTTATGTTAGATAGCAACTGTTGAGCCATTTGTATACTTGTCATATTTGCAGTTTGACATATATATTCAAATTGAGTGATGACATTTTCTAATGTGTCTTCTTTAGTATCAAAATTTATAATTTTTTTTTAGTACTGTTTATTGTAACATGAAGTTTGACTTTCAGATTTTACTTTATTTTCTTTTGCTAATTTGGCCATTTTTTCTTCATGTTCTTTTAGTTTAATTTCATGTTGACGTTCTTTTTCTTTTTCTAAGTTTACTTGTTCTTTCTCTATAAGTATTTTTTCATATAACCTTTCTTCAAGTTGCTTGTCTTTTTCTAATCTTATTCTGTCTATTTTAATTTTTATAAATGCTGCTCTATCTTCTTCTTTCAACTTTAATTTATCCACTATCTCTATTAGTTTGTCATATTCAGCCATTTTCAATAATTTAAATTAATAATGTATACAAAATATTGATTTAATAAATATGTGTGCACTAGATTGTTAATGAAAATATTACAATTATTAACAATTATTATTGCTTATGTATGAATTCAGCAAATGACATTATGAAATTTCCTAAATTATATTCAGGGTATGTCAGTTATCAATGAATTGAATTATGACGAGCACTCGAAGTAGGTGTTCTTGAACATGTCAGCTACTTCGACTGACCACATATTAGCTTTCTTCAAACAACGACTTGAATAACTTGTACTACTAGATTTTTATCCACACAGGTTGTAGTATCAGGGTTGTCTAGTTTCACACACTCAGGCTGTAGTATCAGAATTGTCTAGTTTCACACATTCAGGTTGTCTCAGCATATCATGTTTGATCTCTTTTGCTAAAGATGTTAAAGTGACTTTGAACAATGCTGTACTTCTAGAGCTTTCTCTTAGAAATACAACCACATATTTCAAGCTTTTAGATATATGACACTTAGGTTGGTAGTCAATTAGAGAATATGTTGAAGTTGAAATACAGCTCAAGACAGGAACAGTTAAAATTGTTCAATTTATCATAGATGAAAAATAGGTTGTTAACAATAAATATATCATGACAGGTCAATGTGATATGTAGTAGTAGTAGTAGATCTAAATACCAAGTTTGTAGTCAAAAACATTTAATAGATTCTAGTTGCAATTCATGTAAAGTTCAATTTTGAAATAAAAGTTAAAATTGTAGGCACAGTTAATTTTCAGTTTCAGCTCTGTTTTCTGAAGAAAAAAAATGTCACTCTAGTCTTGGATCTAATCATCTGTTGTTCACGTGCATCTCACTTGAAAAAAATGTGTGCTGGTCTGAATAAATGTAGATCTAGGTCATCTCTAAAAATGTTAAATGTGTCACTGAACGACACAAAATGAGAAATAGTAGAGTCTAATAAACAGGTTTTAGCTTTCTCGTGCTGATCTAGTTGAGTGGAGCCATAATTGTGAAAAAATATTTTAGAGTTACTTTTTTCTGTGTGTTTAGTAAATAGTTTACTTACCAACTTCAAATACGATATATCCTTATAAATGTTACTGTATTAAAATACTTCTGTCAGAAAAATTTTTGACTTGTTCCTCTGGTGCTCATAGATCCGTTAAGTTAGCACTTCTGACACCAAAATGTCAGTGTGGTTAATTAAACACTTCTAACTGTGGGTTTCATTAAACACTTTTGACACCAAAATGTCACCGTATTATATTGTAAATCCGGCTATATGGGGATACTTGAAAACCTTTTTTAAATGTATTAATCAAATTACTCCAAACTTGATATGTATACTCCCTAAGAATAGCCACAAAAAATGTGGTTAAAAATGTTTTCTTATAAAGGTTGTCATGGCCGCCATATTGGATTATTGTTTATCATTTTTAAATCGCTAAGGCTTTAAAACTATTTAAGCTATTGCCAAACATAAATATACAGTGTGCAGAACATTTTTTTATTTAG
This sequence comes from Biomphalaria glabrata, assembly GCF_947242115.1. Classification (NCBI taxonomy): domain Eukaryota; kingdom Metazoa; phylum Mollusca; class Gastropoda; family Planorbidae; genus Biomphalaria; species Biomphalaria glabrata. The sequence continues at coordinate 23,743,176 of NC_074726.1, read as the reverse complement.
TTTTTAAATAAAGTGAACACTTTTTTTAGAATTTTTTTTCTAACCTTGCTAAAGAAAAACATTTTTTTTCATTTCTCTAATATTTTATTGCAGTAAAGACAAAATGTTAATTGAAACTTAGAAAATGATTTATAGAAGTAATAAGCAGGACAAGTTTGATTGATTTCTATGCAGAATTAGTGAAGGAGTAGTAAAAAAAAAGGGAATAAAAATAGTATTTTGAGAAAATCGAAAAAAACGAAACAAAATTGGAAAAGAGACAGCTGTATATACCTTACAAAAAAAAATTTAAAAATAAGCAATTATTTGTTAATCATGAAAATGATATTCTTTTGTCCAGAAATGGTTGGGCTATTTAATTTAGGTTAAAACTGAAAGTCGAAATTTTTTACCTTTTTTTCTAAATTTAGTGTCCCAAATAGCCTTAAGTTAGCACTTCGGACACTTCTGACACCAAAATGTCAGTGGGGTTAATTAAACACTTCTGACACAAAAATGTCACCGTATTATATTATAAATCCGTTAAGTTAGCACTTCTGACACTTCTGACAGTGGGGTTTATTAAACACTTCTGACAGTGGGGTTCATTAAACACTTCTGACACCAAAATGTCACCGTATTATAATATAATACACTATAATATTACTGGTGTAGTTTATGGAATGTAGGCGCGGTGACATTGGGTTCATATTATGAATGTCAAAATTAACATTTCATGCGATCATACTTCACTTGCAAATGAGGAAATAACTCATTGTATAGCAGACACCGTTTAATATAGGCAACAACACCACATAGTGAATATGATAAACAATTCAAGAATAATCAGTAGTAATCCTTTATAGAACACTTGGCGAATAAAGTAATAACTTAATAACTGGTACAAGTCTCAACTGCTTTATAATAATAACTCCTTAGTGGCTGCTTACATTAACTGGCTTTTACCAACTCTCACTCATAATGACTATTATTACTGCCTGTATCAGCTGACTGCTATTAAGTAACTCTATCACCTGACTATCACCAACTTTCTGGCCTTAACTATTATTAACAATAGGTTAAACGTGTTCACCTTATTAAACTATAACTTGTGAATACCATTCATAATATTAAAATAGGGTATCCACTCAATGGCACCAACTTTGAGGTGGTGACAGTTTATTTCCGCACGCAGGCGATATTCATTGAAAAGTTTAATAGATTAATGTTCGAAAACATCTTTTAAGTCTAGATCTAAAAGTCTATCAAAAGAATATTATAATGTTTAGTAAATTTTCACGTTCGCTAAACTAGGATTAGGCAGGGTAAAAATGTTTCTTTTTTTATCTAATCATCCTTAATTATTAAAAACAGAATGATTGCTCTATAAGTTGAATAAAGGAGGTATTGTCTTTTTTAAAAGTATTTTTACATTTTTTTATTTTTTAGTGGTCCCCGTAAGGGAAATAGCCGCTATTAGGTTTGTGCAAAAAAGTCCGTCTGTCACACTCAGATAAAAAAAACTAGCAGAGAAATTTTAAAAAATTATTTCACCATGCGTTGTGGCTTGCTAAGTTTAGGTTCGACGGCTACATTTTTATTTTCTAAAAGCAAACCGTTTAATTTTCTTATATTAATTTTGCAAGCGATTTTTTCATAAAAATTCACCAATTCTAAAAAACTACATAAATGTTATGGAGATAATGTTACAATATTGTTGTAACCCTGCCTTGCACCAGTGCTTGAGGTGCGCACTAGCGCACTAGTGAACGAAAACAGGAAGAGACTAGAACGGAGATAATAACATTGCATCAGGGATTGTGAAGAGTCTGAATGTTTGGAAACTAAGAAGCCAGCTTTTGGTGCTGCCTGAAGGTTGTAGAAGGGACCTGGAGCGAAGCGGGGAAGGCTGTCGTTGGTCCACATTCGGGTTGCTGTTTAAAGGACTGGTAAATTAGTAGAAAGACTCTGAGGAAGCTGAAGGATGCTATGTGTTTGTCCTAGTGAATAAACACCTGTATTTATTTCCTGTTACACTGTGTTGAGTTGCATGCCTATTCGTTGAGTGCCTAACCTAGAGTTACAACAATTGGTATCAGAAGTGGGATTTAGGCAGCTCAACGAAAGGAAACAATGACAACGCTGAGGAAGCTAGATGAACTAAGCTGTAAACAGTTAAAAGAGGAGCTCCGAGCCAGGGAGCTGAGGATCTTCTGTGCCAAAGAAAAAATGAGAGAACGCCTTCGACAAGCCTTGCTGGACGAAGATGAAGATCCGGACTCGTATCTGTTCGAAGTACAACCAGATATCAGAGAGCTCATGAATACCGTGACAGATCAGATGAACTCGTTCCAGGTACAGCTAAAAGAGGTCAACGAGCAGATCTGTACCATGATTAAACAGATAGGTATCAGTACCTCGCTGAACAAGACTGATGAAACGTTTGATACCGTGATGAGCAAGACCGACGATCAGATGGCTACCATGTCGACAGGTATAAACAATCCGTTTCTCAACGGAGACGCCGTTGATGGTGGCGCTGTCTATGACTGTAATAGTGAGCCGTGCAATCTTGGCTCCTACGACAAGAATCCTAACATTTGTTGTGAAAGCACTGAGCACAGATCTGATCATGCTATCGTGATTCCTGCCTACACTCAGACGTTGAACAATAACTGTGATGACGGGACCTCCTCAAAGGGAGAATTCGAGCACCGGAAGACCTGCCAACTAAGTATTTGTCCTGATACCAGTATCAGCAAAAGAAGCGCTGATGGTGGTACAGCAGATGGACACATAGGACGTTGTAAACGTGCCCCACAGATATGTCTTTCAGACAAGCTTAAAGATTATACCGTGTTTGACAACTTGGCCTCCTGGGGGCCCACGGCACATCGAGAAAGCCTGCTGGAGCAACGTGTAAGACAAATGGTCTTGATGACCTACGCTATGACATCCACTGCATCGCTTCTCGCCATGAGTCTGCCGTCGGTGGTAACTAAGAGAAAGGCCAGACAACGAAAACGACTTCCCCTTAACCAAAGGCAGGTCAATTGGAGCAGAAGGAGAAAGCGGCACCTGCAGAGAGCAGTGTGGATTGCTTTGTGGGGAGCACGATCAATGCAATCTGTGACTCCCACTGACCGACCTCCACCTGCACTGGCCAACCGTGAACATGTTTCTTTTCGGGACGAAAAGACTAAGGTGGGGGTAGTGTTGTAACCCTGCCTTGCACCAGTGCTTGAGGTGCGCACTAGCGCACTAGTGAACGAAAACAGGAAGAGACTAGAACGGAGATAATAACATTGCATCAGGGATTGTGAAGAGTCTGAATGTTTGGAAACTAAGAAGCCAGCTTTTGGTGCTGCCTGAAGGTTGTAGAAGGGACCTGGAGCGAAGCGGGGAAGGCTGTCGTTGGTCCACATTCGGGTTGCTGTTTAAAGGACTGGTAAATTAGTAGAAAGACTCTGAGGAAGCTGAAGGATGCTATGTGTTTGTCCTAGTGAATAAACACCTGTATTTATTTCCTGTTACACTGTGTTGAGTTGCATGCCTATTCGTTGAGTGCCTAACCTAGAGTTACAACAATATATTAAAAAAGAAAGATTTGTTGTCAGTATCACTTTGTCAAATATATTTATAAAATGTCCAAGAAAAGTTTACAACAAAAATTAATATAAGTTAACTGTGTTGTTTTTTCTGGTCAACTAGCTGCTTAAATTAAAAGGAAAAATTTATGTTTGTACATAAAGCTAAGATTGCACTTAGATGTAAATGTCACGCACATTTTTGAAAATCGACTATTTATGCAGCGACTTTCTTGCACTAGCGTGACGGCCTCGGCGAGAAATCCTATCAATTTAGTTCCCTCAAAAAAAAAAAAAAAAATAATCAGATTGTATTAATTTTTGTTTAATGTCCCTATCAGGTAACGTTTAGATAGAAAAAAAAGACTAAAAGCTATTGAAAATAAGATTTAAACTTTAATGTTCTAAATGTTCGTCCAGCGGAAGTATTTACTAGGAAGTTCATTATCTTCAACCTAGAAGGTGTCACGTCCCTAGTGACACCTCATTGTTTACAAAATGAGAACATTGTACCTATCTCAAATCTTGTCAACGTACCCACGCTTAAATGCCAAGAAGACGCTGATTAAAACTTAGTTCAACAAGACTACAGCAGGGAACCAAAATTAACATAGGTTAAATTACAAAAACAGTTCCTAGTGACACCTCATTGTTCACAAAATGAGGACATTGTACCTATCTCAAATCAGGTCAGCGCACTCACGCTTTAATGCCAGAAAGATGCCGATTAAATCTTAGTTCAAGGCTACAGCAGGGAGACATAATTAACGTAGGTTAAATTTTAAAAAAAATTAAAAGGAAAATTAAATGTAAACGGGTCAAGGAGTCAAGGATGGGTATTGATATGTCACGGTTCTTTATTCTAATGAAAGATATAAAAGGCGGAGTGTTAGCTTGAGACGAGGGAGAGAGCTAGAAGGTTAGACTTAGAAGTCGCTAGTTTTTAAAGTAAATATTTACTCATTTTATGATCATTTTCACTGAATCCTGTAACTGTTTTATATATCTTTGTACATACATTTATTGTTTCAAGTTCAAGTTTTAAATAATTAAAACTCAATAAAACATATCAGCACTTTGTTACTTCATTGATTATTAAAGTGTTTTAACTATAATCAAGGCACCTCCGAACCCACATATGTCACAAGTTTATAGCATCAAGATCTTCAAGTCAAAAAAAACATAATAAACACGTGACAGAAGGAACATCCGAAACATTTTAAACATTTTACAAAAAGTCATTTTTTTAGTACACCGAATGAATCTGAAACATTATTACTTTAGACAATCAAAACAAAATCGTCTTGAATATTTATTGCAAATTAACGGATCTGATAAGGATCTTTCAGTGGCCATCTCTGATTTTGTGTGATAACACAAACTCTGTTTTTAATATCTTGTTTATTTTAAATTTAGAAATCTCTTTTCTTTAATCTTTTCTATTATAAATCGAAATCCAAAATCACTTTTAAGAAACTGCCTCAAACACGTCACCACTATCAGAATCTGTCTCACAAAAGAAACAGAGAATACAAGTTTAGACCAAAGGGCAACAAAATAAAACAGTGTCTCATTTATGTTTTACCTAAAATCACACGACAAAAAGTTTATGTTACTTTTTAGAGAGACAAATCTCTATGGCGCTAGATTTTCTTACATGTAGAGATTACATAACAAAAAAAAGTAATTTATATGTAGGTTTTGGCTTTATTCCCCGCATTAAGTATTTTTTTCGTTGCATTAAATACTCATTAATCTAAATAAAGCAACAATAGATCGGAAATGAGAAAAATCCTCGTTAGAAGGTAAACAAAAATATATAACGATTTATTGAAAATATTTTAAATACTATTTTAGTATGTTATATACAGTGTAAGCAACTTACTGTTTTTTATTTCATTGTATCTGATAGTTGATGTCAAAGTTGTTAGTAAAAAGCCTGTAGTCGTTTTAACTTCTGCACCTTTAATAAATTAAAAAAATATTATTTTATAATACTGATCATTGTAAAATAACATTTCTTGATTTAAAAAAAAATATTTTAAAACTGGAGGAAAATATACGACACATAAATTAAGGAACTTGCTGTCTGGTCTGACTAGTGTGTATACTGCTTGTATGTGAAAGTCCCCATATTTTTTGTACAAGGAAATTCTTTTTAAAAAACGGATGATTAAGTCATTATTACCCATAATAAAATAGATTTTTTCTATTGATTTATTTACATAACACTTTGATATAACCTTCGCATTACCATGTAGACTTGGATATAATTTTTATATTTAATTATTTAATGTTACTATAGCGTTCAATTTTTAACGTCTAATTTTCTACACAAAGCTGTTCTACTGTTTGCTTATAAATCTTTTTCTTTTCCTTACACAAAGCTCATCTCCCATTAGCTTGGTGATATATAAAATATATATTCTATAAATACAAAATTAATCCTTCGACAAATTGATTAACTAATTGCTTGATTTTTTATTGATTCAGGTGTTGGCATTAATCATGAGCTTGTATGCGAATTTTAGTGATGGTTGGGTGGTCAAATAAAGACCAATTAATTCAAAAATATATTTTGAAAATTTATTTACCTTAAATTATTATTATTGCAAAATTTGAACTCACTCCAATTTAATAACAGCTTGGGTTGTATGTTATCTATGTCTTAAAATATTAACAAGCAAATTAGCCGTCCTCTGTTTTATTACTTTTTTTTACAAAGAGTATATCAATTCACTCTGTCTGTGTGTCTCTGTGTCTGTCTGGCCAAAAGTTTGTACACGTTATTTCTCCGACACCCATACTCGGATCATTCTGAAATCGTGCACTATTATTTCTTTTACCTGACAACACAAGAATCAATTTTAAAAAATTAACCTAAATCTACATTTGAATAAAGTATGCTTTCTGAGGCTAAAATTAATTAGGATTTGGTGGATCTAAATCTGTACTAGTTTACTTATTAATCTTCTAGAGTAAACACACCCTCTAGAAATCATGATTTGTTTCAGAAAACACTGAATGTTGAATAGCAAGAAAGAAATTACCTTACTTTGTGCTTTATAGAATAGATATATATAAAATATGCTAGCGGAATGTATGTATGTATGTATGTATGTATGTATATATGTATGTATGGATGGATGGATGGATGGATGGATGGATGTACGTGTGTATGTATGTCCCGAATAGAAGTCTAAACCGTCTCACCAATCTTGATATAACTTGGCATAAATGTTCCTTGGATTTTAACTGGAAAATTACATATATAAAATAGCCCTAAAACAAATTTAAGACTGTCCAAAAAAAGTTTCACAACTCTATGAAAGTATTACAATTTCATGGATCAAGTTCACACAGCCATGTTTACTTGAGACAAGGCAGAAAACTCACTCAAGAGTATAGCTGGAAATCTCTCGAAAGCTCAATCTATCTTTAGCAAAGATAGTTTGTTTACTTTAACACATGAACATTTAATGGGCTTTGTTGCTGAACATAAAAATTATATATGTGTCAGACGCGAATAGCCCATTTTCTTCAGTAAAAGAAATTACAAAAGTCATTTCTCTAACGAAGAAGTTACGAAGGCTATATAATATACAACCACAGACCTATAAATACTACAATAAATATAGGTTTTTGATTTCTGGTTACGATTTATTTAGGTAGGTGCTGTTTTACTACTTCATACCAAGTATAAGAGTTTAGAAAAACCCAGGTTAGTTTCTTAAGCAACTCTATTAGCTAACACCGCATATCATCTCTCCATTAGTATATTTAGATCTATAATCAAATTCTAGTCTAGATCTATATATAAAAATCGAATAGATCTAGTAATAGTATTGCTTGAGACTAGATTGCCGAGTCTAGCCTATGCTATGCTTCGGCTTTTGATAAAGTTCACCATCATAGTTTGCTTAAAAAATTAAACTATATCGGCATTAATGGTCCAATGCATCAGTGGATAAAAGATTTTCTGATAGGGAGAGAACAAACTGTAATAATAAATAGCTCTAAATCAACACCGATAACAGTAAACTCAGGTGTACCTCAAGGAACTGTCTTAGGTCCACTACTATTCTTAATTTACATAAACGATTTATCAAATTGCATTACCTCGGGAACAAATGTCCGATTATTTGCAGACGATTGCATAATATATAGAACAATAAAAACAACACACGACACAGATATTTTACAAAGAGAATTAGATGAATTACAGAAATGGGAATCAAATTGGAGCATGTCTTTCCACCCAGAAAAATGTCAGTTGTTAAGAGTAACAAAAAAACTAAACAAATTAATTCCACTTATCTTATTCATTGCAAACAAGTAACACAGACTAAAAACGGTAAATACCTAGGTGTTATAATAAATGAAAAACTGTCATGGAATCCACATATTGATGAAACTATAAAAAAATCAAACAAAGCATTAGGATTTATTAAAAGAAATTTCTATAAATCAAATAAGAAAATAAAACTAAATTGTTATTTAACCTTGGTTAGGCCAATAATAGAACATGCATCCTCCGTTTGGGACCCCTCAACTCAAGAAAACATTAAGATACTGGAACAGACACAAAATAGAGCAATGAGATTCATAGCAAACGAATATTCACACTTAACCAGAGTAACACCTTTAGTAAAATCACTAAATTTAGAAAGATTTCAGGACAGAAGACTCAAAAGTAAAGTAGCACAAGATAAAGGCACATTCCTCGTCCCATATGCTATTACAAATTTGTACACATACTCCTTCTTCCCAATGCTATTAGAGCATGGAATGGGTTGCCTGAGCTAGCTTGGAAAACCAGTGACTTGGCAGAATTTAAGTCATTGGTTAATATGCATGACTAAATGCATGACGCGTAGGACTTAATCATCTTCTTTTTTTAAGTAACGTCTGTATTATATAAGATAAGATAAGATGCCTATAGTCAGTTATAATTAGAATAAAGTCTAGATATTATTAACGACTTAAGTTTATTAATTATAAGATTATTAGATATAGGCCTAGACATATGACATATATCTAATAATATTGTACTACATTTACCATACTCTATACTTAATCTACTAGACTAGAGATGTATCTATAGATCAATCTATAATCTAGTCAATCTAGATCTATACAATATATAGGCCTAATACTTCTAGTAAGTTAGTACGTAGACTTAGATCTATTATAGTTTATTGATAGATTTACTTTTCAATGCCTAGACCTAATAATAAAATTGCTAATGATGTCTATTGAATGATTATTTTTATTTATTTTTATAGTAATAGGCCTACTAGATCAAGGTCTAGACTCTATTTAAATCTAGTCTAAAATAATGACTGTCTAAGACTCTAGATCAGTGATGCCCAACCTAATTTATCCTGCGTGCCAAATTAATTTCCGACACTCGTGTCGTGGGCTACAAGACTGAAAAGGTAGAAAAACGAAAAAAAAAATTAAAAAAATTTTTTAAAATAAAAACCAGTTGATCTAGTAGTTACTTCTTACTGCGCTTACATTAATTCATAGGATATCTGAAAGATATATTTTTTCTTTTTGCGTTGGAAACTGGTTTCATTTCTCTACTTAAAAAGCGAGCAATTATATAGCTAGCTAGCCAATGTTTCATTTTCTTGTTTCTTTTTGGTAAATATTCCCATCGATCCTCCAATTTCTAGGCATAGTTTAAAAATCTTTTTATTCGCGCACAAACTTAGAATGGTGTAATATTTATGTTTTATAATGTCGTTTATCTGTTGTTTAAAAAATACAACGGCTACACTTTCTATACAAATCAAATAAGTTGGCTTATTATCGTTTCAACAAAAAATTAGATTCTAAATTCCACTTCAACTCTCCCATTTCATCAACGTATAAATGGTAAAGGTCATTATGCCTATCCTTCAGAGGTAAAATACATTTCTCAACATTTTTTTTTGGGGGGGGGGGGGGAAAGAGGGGGATTTTTTTAATCTTTGTGCCGACGTTTCGGCGGGCCGGATGGAACCAAGTCGCGGGCCGAATCTGGCCCGCGGTCCATATTTTGGGCATCACTGCTCTAGATGATTGAGACATTCACATATAGGTGTTGTTAATAATACGGCATGTCGGCTGAAAGTAAGCTATATACAAATATACATATATAAAGTGCTTTTTTTTTCGTAAAAAAAATTAGGTGCCGGTACTCAGTGATAGATTGCCTAACCTTCAACTACTAATGAATTAACAATTAACGTTGAAATACAAGAAAAGTAATAATTTTTCCGACATTGAAAAAAGGTGCCAGTACCCAGTACCGGTGCGTACCGTCACAAAAATATATGTATATCTCAATCTTCTTTCATTTATTTTTAATTTGCGGGGTTATTGCTACTTAATACATTAATAACGGATCGATTCATATAGGGCCTAAGTATATAAAGCTGGATCTCGAGCATTGGATAAATTTATTTTTTAAATACAAAGTTTCATGGAAGAGGCAATATATTAGTTTTTTGAAGTTTGTAACTTCTTAAATTCAAGCTAAAAATATCGAAGCCTACTTTTTTTTTACACTCATTTATAAAAAATTAGAAGAGATGGACTGACACATTGTGTACCTTGTGTACATTTGCAAAAAGACAAAGTCTCTTTGTAATCTTATCAGTTAGACTTTCAAAACTATTTAAAAAAATAGTGATTATTTTTACTGTATAGATCTGTCACGGATGAATGTGTGTATGTTTGTATAATCTATTTTTACAATCTGCGCGAATGACCGGAAGTTTGTTTTGTTTTCAGAGAGAGACCAGCGTGTGTGATATGCAGTAAAGCTGATTAAAGTTTATGTGTTCGATCTAGTGGTTTCATTGTTTTATGTCGTTAACTAGAACTGAACCAGGGACACCTAGACGTATCTAGACCTAAGGTAGAATCTATAGAGTTATTATAAATACAATAGGAAAGCTGTGACAAATTCTATTTATTATTCCTTTTTAGAATAAGGATATTTATACAGTTATTTTTAGTTACCTAGTAATATAAAATATATTGAACTAACAAGTACATTATCATAATGCAGCCATGCGATTTTTCGTTTATGAACATAGCATTATTTAGGACCAATATTTTACAAAGGCTGCTTGGAGAAATCAGGTATACCCATTAGGAGAAAACACGACCCCTTTACTCAAGAAAAATTTAAGAAACTAGAACAGACACAAAATAGACAGTGACATTCATAACAAAATAATATTCAAATTGATTAGAGTAACACCTTTTAAACTAATCATTTAAATTTTAAAATCACTACAATTTTTCTCAACAATTATTTTGTGCATGAAATTGTGTATCGGAAAATGCCGGGAACTTGAAATAAGCTAGTCCTAAAAAAACAACACAGATCTTGGTTAAAATACTCATCTAATAAAGTACTGTAAATGTGTAGTTTCACGCGCTAGTTTCAGGTCTTTTCTTTTTATAGCCTCTTTTGGGTTCGATCCCAACTACCCGTATTTTTGTGCAGAATTATTTTCTCTATCAGGCACACTTAAAATTATAGCACAATAATTTCAGTTTAATTTAAAAAGAGAACTGAAAAATGCAAAGATATATAAGGAAAAAAGCCACTTCCGGCCCAATTTATGATTCAACTTTTTAATCAAAGAAACGAAACGAACTAGTCCAACATAGCCCATTATTTAATCAAATTAACCTTCAAATTTGTGTTTAAAAATCATTTTACAAAATTTCGTACCCTAATGCTGTGACTTTATCCGTTTTGACGTACAATTAATAGCCTTTTATGGTATTTCGCGCGCTTCTTACATTAGACACCCACCAAAAGGTCACGCATGCGCATAATAGAGCATCTTGCGAAGGCTATATCTACTCTCCGAAATGATCGTTTTTTACTGCAACACATGAACTTACACAATAAAGTCTATTCATTTCATTATTTAATCAAATTAAAATTTGAAATTAGTGTTTCAATTTTTGTTTACATAAATTCGTTAGTTATAGCTGCGAAATGTGACTTAAGCCGTGTCGACATACATTTTAATTGTCCAATTCATGTGTCGCGCACACCTAATGCGCTGTGTAACCACATTATGTTTAGACAGGCTTCATGAGGCTCCATATGACGGATATTAAATATACTATTTTACTAACATACAATAATTACAAAGCTTATTAAGCCCTTGAATTAGACGATTGGTGAATGAGGTCCATTAGCTACAGAGTTTACATTTCGTGCTGTATAACTTTCTTAACATAGACACGCGCTCGCCTAAATACTTATTCTCGTTTAAGAATAAAAGAAAATCTCAATTTAAACAAATATGGCATCAAATGGTTTTCCTTTTTTTTGAATGTGTCTACATTCTACTAGAAAAGAAAGAGGAATTATGTAACACTAGACATATATTACCCTCGGCCCGGTGGTCATAATTTGCGTATCACTGTCGATATATAAAAAAGCAAATTCACGACGGTCACTGAGAGTGTTTTGTAATCAATTAACGAAATAATAATGTTATAAGTAAAGCGAATGCGTGAATGTAAAAATAGTATCAATGAAGCTATCAAAATAGCTAATCGACCTAACTCCGTTTTTAAATAAAAAACATTTGCTTGTATGCCTACATATCACTGGCGGATCCAGAACTTTGGAGTTGGGGGGGACGATTTTTTTTCCAAACCCTAACCCTAACGCCCAGTAAACCCTAACGCTATGCATAAACGTGCGTACAACACACACACACACATATATATATATATATATATATATATATATATATATATATATATATATATATATATATATATATATATATGAGAATAAAAAAAGCATCATTTCTCAACCTCAGGCGAAAAACAAAACAACTGGGGCAGCGCTATGAGGTTCCCTAGTGGGGCTCGTGGCGAAGCCCCACGCGAAAAGCGTTTTCTTGCATCCTTCAATGGAGAAACGCATTTTCCTGACATCTACAGCTCATTATTGATCAATGGAGTTCCGGGCGAAGCCCCGACGCCAAAAGCGTTTTCTTGTATTCTTCACTGCAGAAACGCATTCTCCTGACATCTACTGCTCATTATTCATCAGTGGGGTTCCGACGCCAAAAAAAGATTTCTTGCATTCTTCACAGTCCTGACCAAAGGATCATTATTCATACTATTAAAAAAGGACATTTCGAATAATGTGGTACTTGAAAAGTATTCTAATATGAATTTATAGGCATTTAATACATTGCAAATAAAACCGATTTTTTCCTTGAAAAGATAAGATAACCCACATATTTAGATTTTGGCTTTGAGGATCGCCGTCAAAAAAAGAATTATTTGATAAATAATATTCAATAAAATTCAAGTATAAATAGTGAGTTATAGTCCCAAATGTATTTAACTAGCAAAATATCAGATTGAGTAAAGGTTGGGAAAAGGGACTTTGTGCAAATTTTTTGGGTTTATAACTCATCTCAATCGTGACTCTTATACTGAAAAATTTCGTTTGAATTCTAACTTTCTTAAAATAATTATTATAAATTAATGTGAAATTACATAAACTCTGTCTGGAAATGGGAGGGGCGGTAGAGTTAAAACGATTAATCCTCGCTCCTTTAATAATTTCTGCTAAAGATTGCATTTGGCATTAAGTAATAGGGGTGGGTCGACTCAACTAATTTTGTTCACAAACTATGATTCTCCATAAAAATAGGACCGCCCCACCCACTCAAAGGGCTAGAGTGGGGAGGGCAGTACATACAATCGCTCTCCCCCAACCCCAACGAATCGACCAAGATACCAGAAAGGGATTGACATAATATAAAATTTATATATTAATTGAAATAATTTGGTTCACAAACTATGATTTCTCCATAAAAGTAGGTGGGAAGGGCAGTAGAGTTTTCGCCCCCCCCCCCCCCAATCGGCAAACAGGGAACGATATAATATAAAAATCGGTTAAAATATCAATGACAAGTTTTAATCATATAGATATTTCATTGATTTTGTTAGCAAGCTGTGATTTCTATAAATAAATTGGACCGCCCCCCTCCGCGAAAGTGTATGGGGGGCGGGATTGATACCCTCGCCCCCTCCCGACCCCACCAAATCGGCCAACATACTAGAGGGGGGGGGCGAAATAATCTAAAAATAGGTTGTAATATAAATAATTAGTATATATTATTAACATAAGTAATAAATTCGTATATAAATTGTGTAAATTCTTTTCTAAAATTCGTCCGGCTTTGTTTCATACATTTGCGTGAATATCCGAGAATGATTTTGCATTATTTCTAAACTTTGAAAACTAAAGATCATTACTTTTCTAAGACTATAATCTAAGTCTATGATCTAGATTAATCTAGAGTTAAATATTGGCTTTAAGAGTTCATTCTGCGCTGCGTGATCTTTTTTAGTAAGCGATTCATGAATGAATATATCTCAACACGGCTTCGCAGCTTTAACTAACGAATGTATGAAAAATGCTTTAGAAAAACAAATTTTAATGTTTATTTGATTAAAATATGAAATGAATGGACTATAATTAGTATGTTCATGTGTTTTATCAAGATTGGTCAAACGGTTTTCTATTTGTAACATACCTACATACATATATACATTGATACATACATACGCCTTACTTTCTACTTTATATCCTATACACTTAAGCGAGCAATCATTGTATGTATGTATATATATTAATATATAGATAAATTTCATCTCGATAACAGCTCTAACGATTTTCTTTAAAATTTCAAGGTATGTGCATATTAGTGAGAAATAAAATTCTCAACTCTTTGGCCTCATCGGGAAAACTTGAGATCAACCGTTATATCGGCTTGAAAGTGCCTCATTTTCGAAAAATTAATTTTGGCTAGAATGTTTTTTGAATGAATATATTCTATGACTTTAACGGGAAAAATGCTGCTTACGTCACTAGGCTTACCGCATTACACTAAAACATTTGATTGCAAACAAAAACGAGTTTTAAAGAATCAATAGACCTAATTAAACATTTGCGCACCATCTTACTGTAGATTGATTTATTATAGAACTATGAAAGAAAAGTAAAATAATGAAATTAAATGTACCGATGTATGATTAGTAATTGTGTTTTAAGTGTTTAATAAATTGTTTATTTTTTAATTGCGTAGAGCGGTGTAGATACCTTTTGTTGTTTATTTTGCTGGTGACCTCCAGCTGTCTCGTTCTGAGACCGCATCCAACTAGGTGCTCTCTTCTGTCAGCTAAGGCAAGTTGGCGCCTAAGCTGGTCTTTTTAGCGTTTGGGTTTTACGTCGACCACTTTTTAAGCTCACCAAAAAAGACTGCCTTTGGCATGCGTTCATCTGAGATTCGTCTACAATACAGGATACTGCTCTGTCCAGCGTAACTGTCTTACTTAAATAACTCCCTCTATACAAAGGCCACGGATACACATTTGAGACCAAAAGAAAATCTGCTACCGAGGACAGACGCAGACGATAAAAGAAAATCTTAATCGAGCACCGCGGACAATGGTTATGCTTGCCCTGGATTTGTGGCAAAATATGTAAGTTACAGCTGGGGCTGCGTAGCCACGGGAAATACTGCAATCCTCATTAATTTTCGGACTCGAAGACAAGTCTTATTATTATTATTATTTTGCTGGTGAATTATTACCATGCATACATTCTTCGGTGTCTACTGTCCCGTACCAAAACAAAGGAAATTGTCATAACACAGCTTCTCTACGCCTTACTTGCTCACACTAAACATGATATCCATCTAGCGGTCAACGAGTTTGCGTACGCTGCAGCCTCTTTTGATTTAACTATAAACCTCGGTAAAAAGCTTGGAGTTAGGGCGTGATGACGGAAGGCCCAGGAGAGATCTGAATGGAGGGATCTGTAAAAGCAGGCCATATCCCTCCACGGGCTATAGCGCCACTGGGATGGATGGATGTCAAAAGCCGGTATGAGCTTTTTTTAGTCCGACAGTCAGGCTGGGCAGGGCACGTATCCTGTATGGGGGACGAACATATTGTTCGGCGTAACAGAGGTGCCCCACGGAAACTTTCCTTAGAAAACTAATGCAATGATTTAAGTCTACTAAGAAAAAATGCGCCATTTTACATTGTCACAAAGTGCCTGTTTTACCCTATAACGTAGAGATTTCGTCACTTGATGTTTCGTACTAAAGCCATAATGAATATACTAATTTCATAATTAAATGTCTGAACGTAACCATCTAAAAAATTACAATGCAAAGACTTTCTTCCAAACCAATAATAGTAGACCTACTATAGTTTTACGCAAAAAATGGATTACAAAACTATAAGACGGACGTGAGCTGTGATTTGTCTAGACTGTAGGAGGACTTAAGAGACTATATATTTAATCGCAATGTACAATTACATTTAGAACTAACAGAACACCAAAGCAACTCTTAAGATTAGCAGTTTTTATCTGATCGCTCATTTTCGTAATTTTCAAGTTTTCCCGATGTGGCCAATGAGTTGAGAATTTTTTTGTCACTAATATGCACATACACTGGTATGACAAAGTAGAAAACGCCAAACTGTGGGAGATGAGTGGACAGAAAAATATAGTGCAGATCTTAGAGACGAAGTGGAGATGGATTGGTCACACCCTTAGAAAAGATACCAGCAACAGAGCTAGGCAGACCTTAGAGTGGAACCCCCAGGGAACAAGACGCAGAGGAAGATCAAGAAGAACATGGCGACGCAGTGTACTTGAAGAAGCAGAGAAGACCGGGAAGAGCTGGGACACCATCAAAAAGCTAGCAAGTGACCGTGGAGAGTGGCGTGTTTTTGTCGAGGCCCTATGTTCCATGAGGAACTCAAAGGAGTGATGATGATGATGATGATGCACATACCTTGAAATTTTAAAGACAATCGTTAGAGCCGTTTTCGAAATAATATATATATATATATATATATATATATATATATATATATATATATATATATATATATATATATATATATATATATATAGTGTTGTAACCCTGCCTTGCACCAGTGCTTGAGGTGCGCACTAGCGCACTAGTGAACGTAAACAGGATGACACTAGAAGAGAGATAATAACAGTGCATCAGGGATTGTGAAGAGTCTTAATGTTTGGGAAACTAAGAGGCCAACTTTTGTGCTGCCTGAAGGTTGTAGTAGAGAACTGGAGCGAAGCGGGGAAGGCTGTCGTTGGTCCGCATTCGGGTTAAGTAGCAAAGGACTGGTATAATTAGTAGTAAAACTAGGAGGAAGCTGAAGGGTGTAATGTGTTTGCCCTAGTGAATAAACACCTGTATTTATTTCCTGTTAAACTGTGTTGAGTTGCCTGCCTTTTTGTGGAGTGCCTTATCTAGAGTTGCAACAATATATATATATATATATATATATATATATACAAGAATTGCTCGCTTAAGAGTATAGGATTGCAGGGCTAGACTAGACCCAGAAACATTAAAAATTCTGATATTTCTAAATACAACATGCAGCCCTGATTGTTAAACTAACGGTGGGCTACTTAAGCTACCTTCATCTGTGTTCAACTTCATATCAGTAGTCATCACATTTACCGCTTCAATAATTGTGTACTTCATCGTTTAGGTTAAGTGTAAAAGTGTTATAACTAAAGATAGCAATGAACTTTATATTTGCTATAGAACATTAATTGTAACGAATCAAACAGAACATTAAATCTAACGGACCGAGTCTGAACGTTATAAAATTTGTTTGATTCCACTCTCTAATTATAATGCAGGCCGTGCAAATGAAGGATGACAAAGTGTTCTGATTGAAATGAATATACACCAACTATTTTAACCGTAGTAACGCAGGGGTATCAGATATATAGATTTATAGTATTGTGGGTGAGTGTGCAAGAGAGAAAGAGAGAGAGAGAAATATTTAACAAAGAATATATAACATTTAATGCTAATAATTTCTTACTACAATTATTTTCATCACTTTTGTCATCACAATCTTCAAATCCGTTACATAACTTTTTAGCTAGAGTACATTCATTATTATTGCATTTCCAGGAATATTCATTGCAGCTACCTGAAAAAAAAAAAAGAAATTGAACCATGAAAGTATTTTTTTTTAAGTTAGTACTTTCTTTATGTTTAAAGTCTATGCCAATGTATTAATTGACATATTACTATTTACAGGATGAAATAAGCGTTTCTAGAGTGAAGGCTAGATACTACAGACAACTATAAGGAAAGGTCAAGTGGCTAACGTCGACCGGTGCGAGCTGAAGAAATATCCACCTCACTACATTAAATTAATTAATTAATAATAAGCAGAAAAAAATCTTGGTAATAAATTTTTTAAACATTTAAATCTAAAAAAACTAAACAATGAGCCAGCAATGGTGTTCAAAATACTTTTACTCGCATCACATAAAGATGAATTAGAATGAGGCTAATGTCACTATTCTCATTTATTTGACAAAGTTCACCATCATAACTTGATTAAAAAAAGAAAACTATTTAAACAATACTGTTCCTCTACACCGATGAATTCAGGATTCCCTGATGAATAGAGAACTAACTGTAAAACTAAAGGACTTTAAATCGTCACCAATAACAGTAAACTCATGTGTACAGAAACAGTAACATTACTATTTCTAATTTATATAAATGACCTACGGGATTGCAATAGTTTAGGAACAAAAGTTAGACTACTTGTACGTAGCATAGTAAGTATATAAAACTTCGCCTTTCAGAGCTTGCGATCTTTGGGGCAGATGATATAAAGGTAATCTGTTTCTATGAATACACACCGATAGTGACAGAAATAAAAAAGAAGAGACTACACTGGCCAGGACGCATTGAAAGAATGTCAGAAAACAGAGGAGCAAAAATTGTATACAGGCAAAAACCAAAAGCAGGCGACCGAAAAACGATGGATTGATGATGTGAAGACAGATCTACGACAGCTTTGGGGTTAGGGCGTGGAAATTGAAGGCTCAGAAAAGATCTGAATGGAGGGATGTGTTCAAGCAGGCCAGAGCCTTCCATTGACTGTAGCGCCACAGGGATGAATGTATGTATGTTTCTATCTCGCCCTTCTTCTGGTAGGTTTACCAATCCGGTGGGTTGGAGTGGGGCTATAACATCTGAAGCCCTCCCCACCTAAACCATTTGGTGGAGAAGGGGCGGTCCAATTTTTAATCAGAAATTATAGTTTGTGAAAAAAATTAGTTCAATATTGTGACGGAATTCGTGTATGACGTGTGTGATTGGCTTGTTCGGTGTCTAGGGGATGATTATTTTTTAATAGCCACTCACTGGTCCATCAGAGATAAATCGGGAGCAGACACGCAACGAGACAAACAATGGAGGGAGATACAAATAGTGAAAATTTAAAGAGTATTCATTTACATAAATATACAAAGCATAATAAAATAGAGGAGGGGATTTGCATCTATCGCGTTAGCAATATTGTAAAATCACACTAAGCACTTAATTAGAGAGTATGTCACTTTTGCCCTCTGAACTTAGCTGGTTGTCCTACTGGTGTCGCAGCTGGCTGTCATCCTGGCTTGAGGTTTTGCAGCTGGAAGTAGCGCTCTAGCGGGTAGAGGGTCGCCGGTGATATAGTTCTTGTGGAGTCTCAAGCCAAAGTTCTGATATCTGTAGTGAGCACAGTAGGGCGGGTTGCGGGTTACTGTGGGCACAAGGGTACTGCTGGCAGAGCTGATCTGCCGTGGGCAGTGTCGTTAGCAGGATAAGTCCAGGGACTTGAGGAGATCTTGCGGAACGATGACGTCTCGCACAGACACGGGGTCTATAGGGATGTCGTGCCTAATTGGTTGACCAGTGGACCGTCAAGTAGGCAGGCAAGTAGCACCTATAGCGCCAAGTAAAAGGGTGATACTAGAAAGCAGTAGGCAAGTGATCCTATAAATAGCTGAGTAGGTCCAAGTAGGCAGGAGATGATACTCAATAACAAATAGGCAGACACCTTAGGTAGGCTGCGGATAAACAAAGACAAGTTAGGACATGTCTCTCATGCATCATATTGATGCCCTTGACTGAGGTGCATTCGTCAGATTGGTAAAATGCTTTTGAGTACAATGGGGAGATAATGACAAATGGGATTAGAAAATAGATGGCAGATAACAGCATTATAAAATGCACATAGTAAGGGAGATAATCTTAATGAAACAACATAAGTTGGAAGAGAAAAGGGTGGGGGGGGGAGAAAAATGGACGGTGGTCAGTGACCATGACGGTTTCTTTACATATGGCCATTGGCCAAGAACAATGGAGTGCGCTTGAATGGAGAGAGTGTCCGTTCAAGGGGCGCAACTCTCGTCAAAGTAAAAAGAATACAGGGGGGAGATAATTCATATATATTAAAATTATCAAGGCTGTCAGCCGAGATAAAGGGAACAAAATAAGATGTACAAATATATACATAGCTGCATCAACGATCAATTGAGCAAAGTGGCATTAATAGAATAATGCAATACATAAATATATACATATGCCATGTTTATGTTTTATACTTACGACAGTGAGAAATACACAATGCACTAATTAAATATAAATGAAATAATAAAATCCACATGATAATATCCAGTGAGAAATTAAGATGGAACTGTGATTATGTTCGGCTTACCACCAGGTATTCCTCTAAGAGTAAGAATAAACGAAATAGTCCAGATTCGACTGTCGGCGAGAATGAGAAGTGAAAGAGTGTATCTGTTCCACCTTATTCTACCTTATAAAGGTCCGGAGTAGGTGGGCGGAAACAGGAAAGGCGATAGGCTAAAGATTATCTCTAACGTAGGAAAAGTCCGATGAAAGTTGCACATTGGAAGGGTCAAGAGGAGTGGTGACACAAATAATCTCCTTGATCAAAGAGAGACGTGGGTGGGGTAAAAGAAATACTGAAGCGTGTTTCATCCAAGGTGGTTTCGACGTGAAAGTCGGACATCCGGCGCCTAAATCCAAAGTAAGTGACTGTTTGTTTGATCTTTCCCCAGGTCAAGAGGAGATAAACTAGAAGTCGTGGCCTAGTAGTCGCCAAGATGGTGGACTATGTATAGCGAGAAGAGGAAAAGTGTGGGGGTTGGTAGGGAAATCGGGACTAAAAATGAGAAATAATTAAAATAAAATAAATAAATAATAATAAATAATAATTAATGCTGTGATAGAATTGAATGACTCTGACAGCAAGCTTTTGATTGTCACAAATATCTATATAAAATAAGCTATAGTTTCCACCACATGTATGATGATATGCAAGAGGTCCTCCTTCTGAACTTTGAGCCCCCGACTGGAAAGGGTCGTTTTCGCCGTGATTTAGCTGCCTCAAAAGATAAAGCTTATATCACAGCATCGCTTGCCTCTCGTTTCTCACTCAATCAGATGGCCTTCTTCAATTCGGGGTCACGAACACCATCACTAAACACGTCCGTTACGAGAACGCATGAGATCTCCTGGGTAAGGGTCGGATTAGCCAAGCGTGCCAGTCGTTCGATATCTTCCATCAACTCCTGTAGTTTCTCTCCTGGTTTTTGCTGCCTAGTCTTCAATTGCACCTTGTAAACCTCCTTCAAGTGTTCGTTCTCAAATTGCAATTCCATTGTTTTAACAATTGCATCGTCATCTTGCTGGTCGCTTACTATCTGGGGCAATTCAGGGGCCTTTCCTTGTAATAAAAGCATAAATCCAGTTCCTTTTTCTTCGTCTTTACTCCAGTTGTTCATTTTTGCAGCCGCCTCAAATTGTCTTATAGATTTATAAACTGTCCACGAAACTACCATCAAAGATAGGTGGCTTGACTTTTCCAGTTGACCCTAAATTTATTTTGTGTCTTTAACCTTTTCCAACTCGACTATGACTGCCTGGACCTCGTCGCTAAGGACTTGAATCTTTTGCTCCATCTGTGCTGTATACTGTGATTTTACTGCAACGATTTCATCCCTTAGCTTACTTCTAAATTCCTCCATATCTTTTTACTGGCTAGTCGAATATGTTTGTATTGACCCTATAAGCTCTTTTTTCATTTCATTCAATATTCCACAGAGATCAATCTTCACTTCATACTCGTGAGTGTCCGAGTCGAACCCATCTTCTTTCAAGGCATCTTGCATGCAGCTAACTAGGCTTTCTTTGTCTCCAGACACTACGATGTTACGACTCTTTAATTCCTTTCGGAATTCGTTAATCTGGAGCTCGTGAAGACGTTTAGAATTAGACATTGTAACACCAATTGTTATGAATTTGGAGTGGATCTTAAAAAATTTAACTCACCTATTTTCAGGTTGCCGATATCCTTATGATTACAGAAGCACAATCCAACTACGAACAGTTAATACTCCCAGTAAAAAAATAAATTCCATACTACTCCTAACAAAGTTTTCATATCCCGATTTAAAAACACCAATTAAAGAAAAACAATCGTCCATCAAAAAATCAGTGATCATAACTCCAGTTACTTAACACACTCGTTTAGGTCTTTTTTTGCCCCACAGCATAAACAAATTTCAAAAATTTCAAACGTGGAATAAATGGTCAGTCGATGGAGGATCAGGTTAGCAAAAGTAAATATAAAAATCAAGTGTGGTCGGTACCAGAAACCTCACATCCTGTCTTTGTTTTTACATGTAGATTCCAGAGAACACCTGCTGCAGTGTCATCTTGCCGGGGTCACAAATTGTGACCTCTATCTGTCAGAGGACATTGCTAGTACCTTCTGGAATAACACGTAAGGACACGTCACATCCAGTCTCTGTTTATACATGTACATTCCAGGGAACACCCGCTGCTGTGTTATTTCGTCGGGGTCACACGTTAACCTCTTCTTGTCACTGGTCATTTGTAACAATATTATATAGCAAGAAAACCACTAAGTTGTCAAGAGAAGAGCCTCCAACGAAACAGTTGTGTATTTTTTTTGAAGGTTGAAAAACATTGCTTTAATTATAATATTTACCACTTTTTGTTTTTCTGTGATATATATATATATAATATATATATATACATATATATATATATATATATATATATTGGTGTACATTCGAGGAAACAACTCAACAGAGGAATAATAACATTGATATTTATTTAATAAATAAATCAAATAACACGCACAAACCACAGGATGTCAATTTCTCTTAGATCTAATTTGTTCTTTTTAAAATAAGCCGGCATTCACCATCATGTCTCTATTTCCTGTTTTGTATTTTACATCTCGTGTGAAACAGTGTGCTAGTGCGCACCATGTATATCAGTGCGGGAACAGAGTTACAACAATATATATATATATATAACTATATATATATAACTAGATAACTTTATATATATATATCTGAAGGGAGGCAACACAACGAGGCAACTATGTTTGTTTACACGGGGACATCACATATATATAAAACATCTGCCTTTAGCACATCCTCTTCATATCAGTCTAGACTTTTGGCGAAACTTGTTCACTTCCTTCTATCTTTCTAATGTGTTTGTTTACACGGGGACATCACATATATATAAAACATCTGCCTTTAGCACATTCTCTTCATATCAGTCTAGACTTTTGGCGAAACTTGTTCACTTCTATCTTTCTAATGTTAACATCCTTCTCTAGTCTAGTCTTTAATAGTGCGCACCTTCTGCACTATTTTGGATGGCGGCTCGCTTAACAACATATATGCGGTTTGTGTGCGTTTAAACTTAGAGATAGGGTTCACTTGGTGCTACAGTTACGGTTTGAAAAAAAACTCTCCCCCTCAAAAATTGGTTTCGATAGTGGCATGATAATAATAATAATACACTAACCACCCCGATGATAACAACAAGGCCTGCCAAAACCTCTCTATGTGTCAATGACAAGCGTGAATAAGTTAAGAGTGTGAAAGTGTATAGTAAGTTATTTTCTACTAGGACTTTGATGTCAGTTTTTGGTCAGCTTGCAAATCATGTAACAAATACGTTAATTTTTAGTTGGTCAATAAAATCATTTTATGATTTATGTTTTGTGAGGTCAACTAGCAGACTTAATGTTAATTTATTATTATAATAAAAAAAAATAATAGTAATTTTTAATATTATAATACTAAATCATAATGTTAAAACTGTTAAATAAAACTTACTGCAATTCAACTCATCACTTTTGTCATTACAGTCTAAATTTCCATCACACCTGTAGTTTTCTTTGATACATAATCCATCATTACATGTCCACTCCGAAGATTTGCAGTTTTCTGTATTAAAGGCAATGTAAAGAAAATAAACATCTTTATGTGAAATATAAAGTTTTCGACATAATTCCAATAAAATTATGTAGTAATTTACAAGAATGTTTGTATTTTGTTTATTTGTTTTTAAATTTAAAACAAGTATGATTTTATGCAGTTTTTAAAAATATTTATTAGTTATTTAGCTATTTATTTTGGGCACTTGACATTAATCATCGTAATATGTTTAACACAGAGAATATTTGGTAGCACCTGATCTTTTCTAACAAGCCTTTTGTTTTTTATTTAAATTTTTTTTTTAACATTTTGTTCATAAACCTTTTCTCTACTGAATTGTAGAGTCCCATTATATATTAAACACCTATAATATCTAGACATTTTAAAAATCTTATCTTATCTTATAAAATACAAACGTTACTTCAGAAAAGAAGATGATTACGTACTACGTGTGTTCCTTGGTCAATGTAGTCTTTCTTTTAAACCAATGATTCAGTGACGTCACTAGGGGAGTGTGGTCCGCAACTGGTGACACCCATTAAGGGGGTGTCACCCAAGCTTAAAAAATGCACTTTTGGAATAACTGACAATTTTTTTTTAAACAGTTAGTGACAGTGGCTAAATATTGGAACACGTATTCACAATGGATAAATAGATCTATATATTGTTTATAAATATTTCGACTAAACATATTTGAATTTTTGTAATGAAATTTTACAAATAGTTACAAATGCTTTATGTTTTTTTTTTGTTTTTTATTTTGAGGGGAATATGTACTAGAAGGTCAATGATACTTAAAAGTAGGCCTAACTTTAAACTAACTTTTAAGCATATAAAACGAGGAATGTGCCTTTATCTTTGTGTCTTTCTGAGTATTTTATTAGATTACGATTTTGTATTTGAAGATTATGGTTCAGTGTTTTGTTATACAATTGCTACTTTATTTTATTTTGTGTTTGTTTCAGTTTCTCAATGATCTCTTGAGTTTAGAGGTCCCAATCTTAGGATGCATATTCTCGTATTGGCCTAATCAAAGATAAATAACATTTTAGTTTCATGTACTTATATGATTTGTAGAAGTTTCTTTTAATACTATTATTTTGTTTTATTTTTAATGGTTTCATCTATATGGGGATTCTATGAATGTTTTTCATTTATTAAAATACCTCAATATTTTGCGTTTTTGTTTTGTGTTACTGGTTTACCATGAATAAGATAAGTGGAATTTGTTTTAGGTTTTTGTTACTCATAATAACTGAAATTTTTTGAGTGAAAAGACATGCTCCAATTGATTCCCATTTCTGTAATTCATCAAATTCTCTTATTAAAATGTATGTATCTTGTGTTGTTATTTTTTGTCAAAATAATATTTTTTTATGAAACTATGAACTTTGAACTTTGTCAAAAGTCTTAGAAAAATCTAATAAGATGGCATCTATTTTCTTACTACTATCTAAACCTTTTTAAAAATTATCAATCACTCCTATTAGTAGTGTTTCACATGATATTTATTTACTAAAATCGTGTTGGTATGGAGTAAGGACATTATGTTTGTCTAAGTGGTTTATGATGTTGGTGTTTATGATATTATGTGTACAAGGATTTCACATGTGATGCTGGTTAGTGATACTGCTCTGTAGTTTCTTGGGTCATATCTTTCCTTTTTTGAATAGGGGAGTGACGTTAACTTCTTTTTAGTCCCTGGTACCCTTACCTGGTTTAGAGATGCTTAAAAAATATTTTGAACACTAGTACTAGCTCATTGCTTAGTTCTTTGAGTAGTCTAGCTGGAATAATATCAGGTCCAGATGCTTTATTTGCTTTAATGTTCGGTTTAATGTTTCCTTGTAGTATTCGGATCCCCTTTTCTTGTAATTCTATATTTCTAATAAACTTCACCATCTGCCGGTCCCAAATCCCGGTGAGAAAGGAGGAGGATTTGGCGTGGGGCTAGCGACCCCACCATGTAAAAACACAATTGCTACAGAAACAGCAGACTTGACACATAAAGAAAACTATACAGGACTAAATTGGATCAAAACCAATTGAACGTTCAATGCCCGATACAAGGCAAGCACTTCAACGCTAAGAAACAGACTCTTATAGGCACATGGAATTTAAGAAGCCTGAAACAATGCTGTAAACTGGCACAACTTTTAAGAGAGCTTGACTCTTACCGGATGGACATCCTTGGGATCTGCGAGATGCGTTGGACATCAAGTGAACAAATAATCAATGATGGCAAGACCATAATATTTTCAGGACACGATAAGGAACACATTGGTGGTGTAGGAATCATCATGTCTAAAATAGCAGATGCGAGATATAACATCAAAATCAAACTCAACCGAACTGGCTTTGAATACGTAATGGGACAATATGGCTCTGCAGAAAACATCAGTGATAATGGCGAGCGCTTGATTTCTCTCTGCGCATCCAACAGCCTTTTAATTGGAAATACAGATTTTAAGCACAAACACACACACATTGGCCTCCTTCAGTCATAAAACCACTATGGTTCATCTCGCATACTTCCTCGTGTGGCCGTGGAGTCCTATTTTGGAGAGACACTCCTGTCCACAGGTAGCGCAGGTTAAAGTGGTTTTCGCTTCGGTGGTAGAGGAGCTGTCCATTTTTTCATTGTCCATTTTTCTTCCAGAGCTATGTCCTTTTGCTTTCCATAGCTTTCTTGGTCACTGTCTCTCTCCATCTGATGCGGTCTAGAGCTATGTCTTCCCAATGGTCAGTATTGATGTTCACTGATTTGAGGTCCCGTTTTATTACATCTATGTAACGGAGGTGGGTGCGACCAATTTTTCTTGTGCCAGACGCGAGTTGTCCTTAGAGGATGACTTTCGAGATGCGTTTGTCCTCCATCCGGCGAACATGTCCAAGCCAGCGCAAACGGCGTTGTCTAAGGGCTGTAAAGATGCTGGGAATATCTGTTTGTGCAAGCACAGATACACACAAAAAAAATATGGCGATCACCAAAAGAAGAAACCTTCAACCATGGAACTATATTAAGCATACTAAAGGAACAACGACTTCAAAACAGGTCTTTGCGCATCCTGTCTGCGAATCCTGCACTGTGTTTAAAAAAACATAACAGAGACAAAGAAGGATTTTACGCCTCGAACGCTCGCGATTTACCCGTGTTGCAGTTTCATGTGCTACTTGCAGATGAGCCTACCGTTCCGCATTTAGCAGAACAGTCCCGCTAAAACATAAAAAAATAATCCACATGTTACGCCGTTCCTCATTGGTACTTTTATTGTGTTCCGCAAAATCCAAATTCCGACAAAATAAATCGTCATTTTTTAAATTTGAAAATACGCTATTCATTTATTGTTTATATTTCGTCATATTGTGGCCTAAATTTGGTTAATCTTAGCGCTAATGCTTCGTTTAATCAATGACAAGTGTCATTTATAATCATGCCAAAATATTTTTCCAATATGTCCCTAACACATTGATTTCTAAATAAAGAATAGAATTTAGTAAGGACAAGGATTCTATACTATGTCTAAATTCTGGTATGGACTTATTTAAAAACTTGATCTTGAATGTAGATCCAGATCTACTGCTTATTTGATCTTCTAGGTCTATATGTAGATTGAAGTTGTTGTCTTGACTAAAATTTTGATGTAGATCTATATTTAATTTTTCAATCAATTCTAGATCAGATTTACATCTGAATCTACACGAGATGCAGTAACTAATAGATTTAGGCTGAATCTAGATATTATTCTAAATATTATATTATTATCTAGATCTAGATTATATTTACAAAATAATGTAGAGTAGATCTTGAGTCCTAAAGTGTCACTTTTTTCTCTTTCTCTCTCTATCTCTCTGATAATCTATATATAGATGTAGATATTTATTCTATATCTAGACTAGTAGCTCTTGTAGTACTACAGGCTAAGTCAAGACAGTTAATAAGGTTTAAAATCTATTTGAATTAGAATATTTAGGCCTACTAAGAGGCTAAAGATTAGATTTTACATCTAAAATATATTCGACATTGTTATAGGCCTACGTCTTGATTGAAATTCTAGTTTTATTTCTGTAATTTGTAATTTAGATCTAGATTCTACATCTTTAAAGACTACGTTAGATCTGGATATAGATGTGGATGTAAAAGGATTTTTTTTGAAACTATTAATTAAGGCAGTCAAAATGAAAAGTCATCATTTAGATTTCAAGCATTTATGGGACATAGTTATGATACTTATATTACATTTTTTTGTCATTTTTTTTCTAATTTGTGCTATATATAAATATAGAGATTTTTAAAATAATAATCGGAATAGCAATGTTTCTAAAGCAATATTTGAAGTTTAATTTTTTTGCGCGCAATGTGGTTAATATGCTAAACACGTATGCCTTAAAGTTTTTCTTCAAGGCTCTTTAAAATACTTCGTTTTCTACATGATTTTTTCTCATTCTGGGTCTTATAATGATTTTTTGTTGACAACGCAATATGCTGCTATTTTTGTAAAAAAAATGCTTATAAATTAAATGCGTTCCTCCTTAACAAGATAATTACGTCCTACATGTATCCATGTAGGCCTATAAGTTTAGTATATGATTATGTGTATATTTACTTCTCTAGTTTAAAATGGTAGATAAACCCTTTAAACGGTGACAGAAAATTACAAAGGCATAAGATCTAGAGCTAGGTTCGTCCCATTAAGCGTAGCCTACATTTAAGTATATATAATTGAATGTACGCAGTATGTATGTAACTATGAATGTAGGTATGTCTTCCATAGAATTTTAAGCCAGTTGACCAATCTTAATGAAACTTAGGATAGCGCTCCTTGGATACTAGAAGTAAGCCCAAATATGTTCAGTAGCCTTACCATAAAGTAAAGATCCTAAAAATAATATTAAAAATTGCCCAACTCTGTGGACACAAGATTGGATATAAGCTTGACATCGATAGCTCCTTTCATAATATCGCCCGCGGCTTACATGAACAGCACGATGATACAAATCACATAAGCATGAAAGGCCAAAAACAAACAAAATATTAAAGACGCATTATTGAACATGTTAGTCTTTCATAAACTACCTTATATAATACAACAATTATGACACGTTTCCCTAGATTAAAAAATAGAACATCGTTTGCATCTTTTTGATGGGCAAAGGCTAGATCTATTCACTCTAATCTACAAAAAAGATAACTTTTTAGTTTGAGAAGTAAATGTACAAAATATAGTCTATCCATTTGATTATTTAACAAAATTTGCCTTAAAATGGGCGTTTTAAAAACTTATTTAGATGTAAATATCACTGTAGTTGTAAGCATTTATTTTAGATTGTGTTTAGAAAAAAACAACAACTTTCAAATTACTATTAGAGGCCCACTTAATTATATATTTTAAAAAAATTATTTTATTAAAACTATTAAGGTATATTTCAAGTATATTTCAAGTAGATCTACGTGTATAATCCATAATAAAAAATTAAACAAAGAAAACGTATTTTAACAAATAAAATAAAAAAGATTCGGTTTTAATCTTGAAGAAACTAGCCATGAATAAAAGAAAACAAAAACATAATTAAAAATCCGACAAAAAAAAAAGCCGGGTAAAATAGCTAGTTGTCAATAAAAATGCATAAAATATGGCAATCTGAGTATATTTAAAACGTAAATATAGATTTAGGCATTTTCGTTATCGAACATTGATCTACTGTTTTTTACAATCCATCTCGATGCCTGTTCTACACTGTCGTAATATATAAACGTAGTAATAATCAAACTGATAATAGATTTACATTAGAAAAACTTATAGACAAGCACTATAATTCACTAGACATAGATTCTATTTTCTAGATATAGCTCTAGACCTAGTATTACTTTAGATTACAGCATTTTACTTTGTTTGTAAACACTGTAGATCTATTTCCGTTAAGAAAAATGCCTAGATCTATTTTTATAGTTTCAAATATACCCAGATTAATAGTACTTTATTAACATGGTTTGAAGTAGCATCGTGTATTAAATCTATTCTAGGCTCATAAATATCGTCTGCAAAAAGCATACTAGATCTGATAGGCCATCGATACATTAATTAGGTTGATTTCATTTGATTATTTTTAAATATTGTCTATAGATCTAAAAATGTCCGTTTCTAATATTTTAAAGATATAGATAGTTGAGCTCGAATTTTATAAACACTGCTAAAAATATAATAGCATCATTAGATATAGATCTAGTTCTAAGTCTCTAAATATACTGTCTGCGAATAAGTCTACTATCAATAGATAATAAATTGCGCGCTTTTTTTTTTAATAATCTAGTAGTTTTTTTAAATCTCTTTAATACTAGGCCCTATATAAAGATTATAGATCAATAAAAATTACTTTTAAAAAAAAAGGGGTCCTTTCTATCGATCGCACGTTTATTAACTTCTTTTACATTAGGCCTAAATGTAGGCTTTCGTTTTGCATTAATTACTGTTGACTGTTCTTATGCAAATATGAATTAAACTAATGAGAGATTGGAATGACATTCTCTATGGATATCGTTGTTGTTGTTTTTTTTTTGTTTGAATGTGTATGATTAGGCCTACATGTATAAGTAGCGCGTACAAGAATTACACAGATCTAGTAGAAAATACCTAACATGAAATTTACTAAACGAACGGCAACTTCAAAACAGAAGCATATACTTAAGAGTGAATTTGATGTGACGTGTGATCAAAAATAAAATACTCTAATAAATTATATCTACTATAACAGCTTGTCTGAAAATGGATAAAGTTTTTATTGATTTGTTTATAAAAAGCCAAAAAACATTTTCTAAGCAACACGGGTAAATTGCGCGAGTTTGAGGCATAAAATCCTTCTTTGTCTCTGTAATTTTATTTTGTATGCATTGCAGGATAATAATAATAATAATAATAATAATCTTTATTGTCGTATGGAAATTTGTCTTACAATTTGTGCATTACACCAAACAAAAAACATTATAACTATAAGAAACCAAAGTGTACATTCACACCAGACTCACTCATAATTTACACGTGACAAAGTTTATACCAGATTGTTCTTATTTAATAATTTGATTGCCAGGGGAATAAAAGAGTGTTTGTGTCTGTTTGTCTTTGCTATCGGTGTCTTGTATCTCTTTTGTCTTTGTAAAATCACAAAATCCTGACACAAAGGGTGATTCTTTATTTCGAGGATCTTGTTAGCTTTTTTATAGATGCGCAAAGAACCTGTTTTCTATATGGCTTTGTAAAAAACCTCGAAGTCGTTGTTCCTTTAGTGTAGTTCCATGCTTCAAAATGATAGATTTGCATCTCCAAACAATGGAGGTCATCTCTTATAGACCTGAGGACCCCTAAAGGGGCGGATATTAGCTCAGACTACTACATTGTCAGCGGCAAATATAAGCTTTGACTGAAACTCGAAACAAAATATTCCACACCACCCCACCCATTTAATGTAGACAAGCTTAAAGACTGCAATATTGCAGCACAGTTACAATTAAAACTTTCAAATATACTGACCCCTAAAGAAGAGTGGGCCAATTTCAGAAATATCACTATTGAGTGCGCGGAAGAAGTTATCGGAAGGAGGCGAGTTTCATACATTGCAAACGTTCTTTCAGCAGTCAAATCTTCTTGCAAAACACATACACTTTCATCGGATTCAACTTTCCACTGCATTTTAAGAACACACTGCCATTCGCATAGAGGAAAAGAGGAACATAGCATTGGACTACCTACCGCACTATGTACTTCTTGCAATGCTCTTCATTGGTTATCAGAGGTAAACAAATCCGGACATTATACCAAGTGTTGTCATAATGGCAAAGTGTCGTTGCCACCGCTATCCAAAACTCCTACTTTATTACAAAACCTTTTGAGTGGCAATAATTCACTATCCCAAAATATATGTGATCATATCAGAGAGTACAACTCTGCTTTAGCTTTCGCATCAATGGGCGCCCACATCATCAACCACCTGGCCATGGACCTTATGCTTTCCGAATCCACGGTCAAATTTATCATCAATTCTCTCCTTTGTATACCAATGCTAACACGCCCCCCTCGGTACTGTCAACTAGATATCTTCGATTCTGCTGAGGCTACTACTCAACGTTTGCTAAACTATTGTAACAGCACTTGCAGTGATATGTTGTTGTTGCAACTAGACAAAATGATACGACAGGTTAACCCCTTCGCTAAATCGTACATGCCAATGCACGAAATTATCATGCATAATAACCCTGTTGCTGCTGTACGAATGGTATTCATGGAAAATCTAACTCTGGATATGAGAAGGTATAACGCGCCATCCTGTCAAACTGATGATGCTGCTGTCCTTGTAGGGGAAAACGGGGAACCTCCTGCACAGCTCGACATTTGCATATACTCAAGGGGAGACACTTGCAAGCGTATCTCTTTACTCAATATGAACTGTGAACCTCATGTTTTATCCACTGCTATTCCCTTACGGAGATCCACGCTGGCACATGCAAATGACCCATGTTGGAGAAAAGCGAACCGCGAACAGAACCCGAGTCACATAACTCCAATTTTATGCTTACAGACTTGCCATGAGATCTGCATTCAGCTTCTTGCATTCAAGCGGTAAACTCTTCCAGCAATATGTCGTCGAAGCATATGTCAAAACAGAAGGCGCACGTTTACAATATATACGCTCTCCTCAACGAGATTTGCGTGTAAAACAATACAGGGGATTGATGAATGCTATCGCTGCGAAAGCACAAGACAATACCCTTCGCCCTGGACAGTTGATCATTCTTATCTCTACGTTTCAAGGCTGTCCACAGAACATGCAAGAGAACTACCAAGACGCGATGGCAAGTGTCCGCAAATGTGGAAAGCCTTATTCCTAGCATTCACCTGCAATCCTTCTTGGTCGGAAATCTCTAATGCCATTCCCCATCATGAGCGACCAGAACACAGCCCTGATGTCGTTGTCATACAGACCTGATGTCTTTCATATCAAACTGCGAGAGTTCCTTACTGACATTCTGAGGAATAATATTTTTGGCAATGTAGTCGCATATATTTTTGTCAAAGAGTTCCAAAAACGAGGCTTGCTTCATTGCCATATATATGTTACTTACACTTGATTCACATAGCAAAATAAAGACCAAAGATGACATAGACAAATATGTCTTTGCTGAGCTTCCAAATCCCGAAATACACCCTCGACTTTTTCGTAATTGTCACTAAATGCAAGGTGCATAGTCCGTGTGGCACACTCAATGCCACCTCATCCTGCATGGAAGACGGCAAGTGCACCAACAATTTTCCAAAAGAAATTCAACGCCGAGACTCAGGAAAACACTCAAGGGTACCCCATATACTGCAGAAGACAGGGCATAACTGCCATTGTTGGCAAATACAACGTTGACAATCGTTGGATAATACCTTACAATCCCTAGCTTTCTCAGAAATTCAATGTTTACATTAATGTTGAAGTGTGCGCGTCCATTCAATGTATCAAGTATCTATACAAGTATGTCTACAAAGGACACGACGCTGCATCCATTGTACTTCAGAAGGAGCCAGCCGATGGTGTTATCCAGCATGACGAAATACAAACTTTCCTTAATGGTTAGTGCTCCTGAGACAATGTGGCATTTTTAACGAGTACAGTCTTTCAGAAAAATCATAACGTTATTACACGATTACCAGTTCATTTGCCAGAATAACAAGTCGTCTTCTTTCATCAGGGTCACGAAGAACGAGCGCTACAAATACAGGCCAACAAAAGCACCATGCTTGGTTTAAACTTAACAAGGCGGATCCTGAAGCTGTGGAGTTACATTACACTGATGTTCCCCAACATTACACATTCCAACACTCCTCTGGAAAATGACAAAAGAGAATTAGAGGAGGCACAAAAGTGATCGGTAGAATGCCTGTTGTTGCCATTAACGACACCGAACATTATTACCTCAGGCTTCTCCTTACCCGTTAAATAGGCATCACAAGTTTCAACCATCTACAAACTGTCAACGGCGTGGAATATAAAACTTTCAAAGAGGCGTGCCAACAAATGAGTCTTCTTAAATATATGGCATGATACTCTTAAAGAGGCATCTCAGATACGAATGACAGCGTTCTTGTGACAACTTTTCGTTTTCATCTGTGTCTTCGGCGAACCACATAACGTTCCACACCTATGGGACACGTATAAACTCTGAGGACTTTCTCAGAACATATTCCACATGCACCGCTTGCATGTTTGCTCTCGCAGAAATAAATGATATGCTCCAACCACATGGCCTCAACCTGCAAAACGTACACCTTCCTCTCACTGACATTCTTTCAATGTGTCATTCGTCTTCTGCCTTCGACGCTCAGGCTGAACACTCCCACTCTATGGGACATTACGACAAACTCAACACAGAACAAAAGCACGCTGTTGACACAGCTTTGGACGCAACATACACCGATTCCCATCCTCGACAAAACTGCTTCTTACACCTTTGTCTGCAAAACCCTGATTCATACCATCAGAGCCAGGGGAGACATTCCTAAAACAGTTTCATCTACAGGAATAGCTGCAACATTGTGACCGGGTGGACGTACTGCAATATCTAAACTTATCTCGCAAGACGCTCAACATATTCTGCAATCCGAATTGATCATATGGGACGAGGCGCCAATGACACATGCATACGCATTCCAGGGACAGGTTGTTACGTGATCTCACAGGTGAGACCCACCCATTTGGAGGGAAAACAATACTTTTTGGTGGAGATTTCCGACAAATTCTCCCAGTCATTCTTCGTGGCTCCCGAGCTCTCACTGTCACTAGTTGCATTAACAAGTAACCTTTGTGGCGTCACATGTATGTACTTACACTGACGACAAATATGAGAGCTCTTATTGACGAACATCATTTCGCAAAATGGCTTCTCGATGTTGGAGACGGGACAAATGGAACACCTGTAACATTAACTTCTCATTGCTTTCCTGTTCATTCTGATCCCGTTCAACAACTATATGACGACCTCGACTTCTCAACTGTCACTTCGGAACAACTCAGCACGCGAGCTATATTAAGTGTCACGAACGAAGAATCCCTGCACCTGAATGAACAAGTATTGAAACTTATCCCAACCGACGAAGTAACACACAAGCGTTGACTCCAACGTCACAGACGATCCCGCAGATCAAGTTTCATTCCCCGAAGAATTTCTAAACAGTCTTACCCCTACTGGCATGCCGCCGCATAAACTCAAAATTACCATTGGTTCAATCGTCATGCTTCTTACAAACCTCAAGCCAGCAAGAGGTCTCAGTAATGGCACTAGACTGACTGTTACCAGCATTCACCGCAACGTACTGGAGTGTAAAACTATCGCAGCTGCTACCCCACAAACTGTCCTTAATCTTCGAATATCCCTGACTCAATCTGATTCAATTTTGGCTTTTACCTTTACGCAAAGATTTGTTAGATTGGCCTTGGCCCATGACAATTAATAAAGCACAAGGCCAAACGTTCCAAAAGATATGCCTGTATCTTCCAAAACCTGCTTTCAGTCATGGACAATTGTATGTTGCTCTCTCCAGAGTTCCTTCTTTTCATTCACTCACTAAACCTACCCCATTTGGACAACTGTGTCTTTCGAGAAGTGTTGACCCTGTACTAAATAACGGCGTATGCTACGCCGCCGGTCGACTAGTAGTTATCTATTGTTTCTATTTCATGTTGTGTTTACTAAGCCTCAGACGACTAATTCCGCTTATATCACCACTTCAGTCAAAGACTAATTTTTTCCTTGTTATAGATACCAAAAAAATTATTACTAATAGTTATTAACTAATTGATTAATTTTTTAAATTAATTCTTGTGTTGTCAGTTAAAGAAATAATTGCACAAAATATTTCTGTTTGATCCCAGATTGGGTATCGGAGAAATAACTAGTACAATCTCCGAGTAAAATAATATAAGCTTCATAAAAATAGAGTTTAACACTTTAGGAGTTCCCTTCACATTGACGTGATACACAAGACTTTGGATTATTTTATTTAAATAATAGAGTTTACTACTGGAGTAATTACCTTTACATAAATGTGACATAAGTCTAGGAATGATCTTATTCAAATCTTGAGAAGCATTCACAACAAACGTGTTGTTCTCT
This sequence comes from Biomphalaria glabrata, assembly GCF_947242115.1. Classification (NCBI taxonomy): domain Eukaryota; kingdom Metazoa; phylum Mollusca; class Gastropoda; family Planorbidae; genus Biomphalaria; species Biomphalaria glabrata. The sequence goes on along the minus strand of NC_074726.1, from coordinate 23,707,271 downwards.
ACAGGCTCACTTGCCACATATCTTAAGTAAAGGTTATCTCGTAATTCAACCCCGACAGCTATAATGTGCATTCCTTTTTCTTTAATGATTTTGGTCACCGAAGCAAAAGTTAAATAATTGTGTTGCGATAAGTAGTGTGTTATCAGAAGCAGAATATTCCGAGCTTTTTGACGATGAGCCCCAAAATAGAGGGTAGTTGAAATAGAGCTGACGTAGCTGACGATATCTCTAAACTCAGCGTAGGGCGAGGGCTCCCATTTCAGTTCGTCTACAGCTTTCAAAGTCTTAACCTTGCTCCCTTCTGTGCGATTAAAAGAAAGTATGACATTGTCTTTATACTTCAGAAACCAAACTATCACGTTTTTACCATCAACAGCGAGGTCTTTGAGAAAATGTTTTATAAAGTCTTTTATAATATTGTTGATGTCTTCAGTTTCTCCTTCATCTACTGCAAACAACAAGTTGGTTGGATTATCATCACAATCTGGAAAATATGTAAATATATATACTTATATTTGAATATGTCACAGTGGCGCAACATTTTTATAGAATAAAAACCATACAACTTTCATTTAAGCTGTTCAAAGTTGTTGATTTGTTTCCAAAGTATTGTTTATTTTTGGCTAGTAAACACCCTCAGATTTTTTTTCCACTTAAATGGACAGAAACATATTTTTTTGTAAATTGCGCATCGTACCGCTCTCCCACGTAGTTCCACTTGGAACCCTTTTTTTACTTCTAATGAGACGGCACGCATTTTGAAGCTTCCTTAATATACTTTTGCCGTTGAGTTCAACTATCTGTTACTCTGCAAATGAATAGCTCACTCCAAACACACAAACACCAATACTCATATTTGGACGGATAATTCTAGTACTTCTTTTCTCTACCCCACCACAGATATGTAGTTTTATAGCACATTGTACGGTTTGTGCTATGATCCCCAGTTCAATGCCTGCCAGATGACAACCTTCACCTTCCTCTGATAGGTTAAGGTAAAAATGTAATAAAATCTTAAATGCTGAAGGGGGTATTTTAAACATGTTAAACAGATTTAGACCATGTTGCCCCTATTAATCCTTCAAGAGCTATATCTTTCTCTAGCCAGGAAAACCCGATTGGAATTTTAAAATCTATATAAGTTACAATGATTGCCACGACAAGTGTGCTGTGGACGCTTAACATCTGTGCGGTTAGGTCACAGATCCAGTAAGTCTCTTAGCACAAGTATACGCCTCACAAACTTCTCTAGCGGACTATGTGCAGAACTAAGTAATGCGGCTAATATGTGGTACATTTCGGACAACCCCTATCGCCGCTAGGGAAGTCATGGTAGATATCCCTTCACTGGACTTGCGGATCGAACGAGCCATTTTGTTAGCGTACGAAATATACAAACGGCTGAAGAACAGCAGCCCACACAAAAGACTAGTCGATGACTGGGTGGGAAGGGGTCGGATCAAAAGAACATTCCTTATGCAGACTTCACAAGAGCTTCACCTCCCTCCTAGAAAATAGCTGCTCTCGCTCTTACGGTGGCTTTCCACCCGACGAAAGTTCACGAGCTGCCGTAGGTGCGAAAAACACTGATTGACCCTAAGGTAAACAAGTAATGTACAACAAACCTACAAAATATCACTGTTACTCCATTGATACCAGCACATATAGAACTAGAATGAAATGAGAAGGCTGACACACTCGTCAAGCGTGGGAGAACAAACACACAATTAAACATCAATCCAGAAGAAATGAAGAAATTAATAGTGAATAAAATAAATGAGAAATGGACAAGCTCTCATCCGAATCACAAGAAAGATGATGCTTATTATAAGCTATCCCGACAAGATCAGCGTCTAATATTTCGACCTAGGACCGGACGCAACAGATTGAGACAACATATTGTTATGACTCTACATTGCGCACTGTCAATAGGTGCGAGACTGTGCACCATGAGACACAGGACAGAGACATGAAAGGGTAGAGTAAGTATAAGTCGGTCGAGAATTATGATGTTAACAAGCAAGAAGTGTTTTTATTACTTAGTACCATATTTGAATACTTATTGAATTAATGTTGTTATATTATTAAATTAGTGTTTAATATACTCCTTTCGTTGAGGTTCTTTAAGCTCGCAGTTGCCTGAGTTACAGCATTTTGTGTCTGGAAGTGGGATTCTCAACGAAAGGTAAAAGAAGGCCTATGCATACAACGTTTTCAGATAAGCCAACAAAGGTTTTAATAGGTCAACGTAAGAAAAATACTAGATGGCGTTTACGAAAACACTTGGTTAACTGTCATTACAAGAACGTAAAATCTCAGAGGTAGAAAGATGAAGGTGAGCGTCTTAGGCAAAACATCATAGAGCAAGAACAGGACCCGGAGAACTATTTGTTTGAAATAGAACCGAATATGATTGAGCTTTAAAAAAATGATACGAGAACAAGGCGAAATAAATACTGGCATTGGAAGCTCAATGAAGGAAGACTTAAAATCATTAAAGGATTGTCGTGAATTTGCTTATTTGATTGTCGCCTCTTAGTGTATGTTTACATTTGTTAGCCTGTGAACTGACCATATTTCGTGTTGTGATCTCTACTATGTGTGTAGCTGTTTGTCATTCAGTGAAATAAAGCTTTGAATGTAACATGGTTTGTTATTAAGTACAACAAGGATGAACTTAAAAACGAAGTAGGGAATGAACTGAGCTCTATAAAATCATTCGTGTCTGAATTGAAGAAGAATATAGACGATTCTAAACAAAAAGTAAGAAATGAGGTATATGAGCTGATGTCCCAAATGGTAGTTGATTTCGATTCTAAAATTCAACTACTACGTACTGAAATGAAAACGGAGCTGGAAAGGAAACAAGATTAGGGAGCCACTGTGAATGAAATTACTGGGAAGACTAAACCGCCGGTGTTTGACGTTCTGTTTCTTAGTCTGTGTACCGATTACAGTTTGAAGAGGCGGCCAAAGTCAACAGGTGGAATAATAAGGCAGAGAAAGCAACTGGTCTGGTGTTGGCACTTAGAGGCAAGGCAGCCAAATTGTTACAGACAATAAAGGACCAGACGGACTTCAATGCCATGGTAAAAAAATGGAACTGCGATACGGCAACAAACACTTGCAAGAAGTGTTTAGAATACAATTGAAAAACCAACAGCAAAAGAGTGGAGTGACACTACAGGAATTAGCGGCAGACATTGAGCGCTTGCCCGTCTGGCTTATTCATTGGCAACACCAGAATTTTTGGATGTTATTGTTACAGATGCCTTCATAGATTGAGTGCGAGATGCGGAACTTAAAAAGACCATCCGAATCAGCAGAAAACGGAAAGTGAGCGAAGCCCTTATCTATGCTTTTTGCTACGAAGTACAGTTGAGACGAACGGCGCCTTGATCTTGGTCTGCGATCGAGTCCGACACAACGAGCCTAGTGTGTGAAGTCAGTCCGGAACTGTTGAACCCAGTGCAAGCCCGGCACGAGACGGAGAGGCCAGTGCAAGAGTTGATACGGCGGAACGGTGTTATCGGAGAGATATTTGTACAGTGTACATGTTGCCAATTGTACAGTATTGGCTGTTATTTATCAACTATTAAAGTGTTACGTTACTTTGGAGCCCTGAGTTGTCAAGTTCTTTAAGTTGGTGGTGTATGGTGCAGTTTGCAGTGAGCCTGGATAGGGAGATTCGTAACAATATTTTTCGACCTTTTGATATTTGCATGTTACAAAAAAATATCTCGGAACAAACAACTAATGATACATAAATTGTTTCGATATTTTGGAAGAAAAATAAAAGATGACATACAGTCTACACAAAACTAATAGTAGTTTTTCCCTTTACGGTAAAAATGTCTTATACAAGAATGTTGACGTCTAAGAAAAAAAAATTCACCACGTCACACGACCTAGTTTGAGTTTTCTTTACTAACATAAGAGAGTTGACGAGGGTTCAAAGACACTAATGCACTGATTTCTTTTAGCATATTTTTGGAAATATCTATAAGGAAATATAACTATTGAGTCAACGAAGCAGCATAATGCTTATCCTCTCTCGGACCAGAGTTCCCTCTCTTCTATAAGAGATACCATCGAAAACTTAACCCAAAAAAAATCATATCATAACCAAAACAGAGCTCAAAAAATTAGTGAACTTATTTCTAAAAAAAAAATCATTACCCCAACAACCAATGGGTCAGAGTTTACACAGATGGATCCTCTCAAAAAATCCAACACAAACGGAGAAACTGGCATATTAATTGAATTCCCCAATGGAGGAAGACTGGAAAAGTCAATTGCAACTGGCGATCTTTTTCAGACAGCCGTTATTGATGGGCAAAAGCTAGAAACTTTTAGTTTAAACAAATGTATTTAAGGCCGAAGTTTAACTAGAAAAAAAATATTTTTGTGTATATCGTAGTTTAATTATCTTTTTATAGTTATAAACTATTAAGTTTAATTAAAATTTGTAAAACATTTCAACATGTGGAAGGGGGTTAAACTAACATTCATGTTAAGTGTTTTTAATCAATTCATATGCAGCAAACAATCATTTATTAACTGCAGGAACATCAAGTACACCCTTTTTTATATCGTTAACCTTGGAAGTAATAAGTATTGATGGGCCAGCTCTCCATTTGGAAACAATGAAGCTACAATTCTTACAACTGAAGAAGAAGATCAGCTCATTGATTTAAAAAACGATGTAGTTCTTAGTAAAGTTTGGCCGAGCAAGCCTGGATGCGTGTCGGATCTCAATCAACAAGTTATATCCTGCAATAAGTTTAAAATCTATCAAAATAATTGTTCCATTAGCATCTTCATGGTTTTGTGAGTTTGGATTTTCAGCACTGACTGAGATCAACTCTTAGAAAAGAGAGAGACTTCTTACATTAGACCATGGAACTATACTAATGGAACACCAGCTTCGAGATTTTATGATCAGAGTGCCGTCGCGCATCTTTTTTCGCGCACCGTACGATTTGAAAAATTGATGATGATGCCAAAGAAGAAATTTACTCGGCGCGCCACTTGGATCGACCTGCATTGAAAGTAAAACTTCCTTACACTATATTTTATTAGATCTGTAAAAACTTTTTCTGTTGACTATTATTGTTAAAGATTTGTTGATCACTCTGCTTAATCATTCATATGCAGGTAATTTTTGTTAAAACATTTCCGATTAATGGCAGTACAAGTTAGTGAATGGTACATGTCATATAATAATTTTAAGTTACATTTTGAAAAGAATATTTTAAGAATTGACGGTAAATACATTAAGTGATAGGCTGTGATTAGTTTGAATTGTGAGCTGATCATATATCAAATTTTTCTGTTTGATCTTTAGTGTATTTTTTTACTTCAACTAAAGGTCAATTAACAATTAATATTTAATGAATTAATCATTTAAAAAAACAACACAAAATTTAAAATAAATTTTGATAAGGAAATTGCATCTACCTTTGTTTTATTATTTTTCATAAGATCAGAATTTCCAACTATGCAAAACTAAATTTATTTATAGTAATGTCAGAACACTAAACCATAGTAATAAACTAAGTTAAAGTAAATCTAAGCAAAGCTGTGATCTCTATAAACATTTGAATACTCGTATTGACTACACAAAATTTAATAATATTTTATCAAATTGGAGTTTCAAGAAATGTTACATGTACTTAAGCCAATGTGACAACATAAACCATAATTAATGAAATAAAAGGAAAGTAAAGTAAATTTCAAACAAACATTTATACATGAAATAGGACTTTGAAAATTACTTTCCATCAGATTAGAAATCCACCTTTATGTTCTTTAATTTAAGATCTTGTATTTTATACTAATGTTGACAACAAAAAACAATAGTGAATGTGATAAAAGTAAATTATATATCATCAAGGCTATTTAAGTCACAGTTGTTTCTTTTCATCTTGTTTAGTGGAGTACAATTTAAGTGGCTATTAATTTCACTGACCATTTCCTCTTAGCTGAAAAGCCAGTGTTGTCTCTCTGAAACCTAAGTGTATTTTCTTGGTTACTGGAAGTCCAGAAATTTGGATTTTCCTTTAAACACCTATACTTTCCAAAATGGCCGTCCTGTAGGCAAAATTTTTTTGCTTAGCATGTCATATGTACTTCGGAAAATTCTCGAACACTTGTCATAAATGACACAAGTCCCTTGTGAGTTTGATGGCTAATAAGCCTCTTATTTCATTGCCTTATTTTAAATGGTCCTTATCTCTGTTCTACTGAGTGCTTACATTCATTCAAATATCATATTGTAACATGTCATTGCCTAGAAAATCAAAGTGAGGATCATTGCAACTTGTGTACAAGGCAGAAGTCATCAATAACACATGCAATTTAAAAAATGAATTCAGATTAGTCACTGTTTAGTCCATCTATTTATATATGTGAATGGGTGATACTTTAGAGTAGACTTCTTGAACTAAAGTCAGATGGTTTCTGTTGCATTTTACGTCTCGATAGACGATCTTTTCCCTTTGCAACTTCTTGTGGGACTTTAGACAAAGAGGCCAATGCTTGATACACAGATGCGATCGCAGGTTGGGCATTTATCAGAAGGTTACACCTTTACTAAGTAAAGGCTTTAGTTTTATTTTACTGTGATCTAGATCTAGACATTCTATAAGTTACTATGCCTGGATCTCACTGTGTAAGCGTTAAACATGGTTTATTTTTGTATGCAAGACACTCGAAACAAGTACTGAAGTAGTTAGTGGTGAGTGTACTGTAGTAGTGATCAAACAATCTAGATCTACTCCTAGGAACAGGATTAGTTAGTAGGATTCTACTAGATCTAGAATTCTAGATAAAAAAAAATTCTTATCTATAATATATATATATATATATATATATTGATCAGAAGAGTAGGCGGCTGTAGACCTTTAGATCCAGACCATGACAGAGACCCATGCTAGATTTAAATTTACTGGTCTAGAGATCTATATCTAAACAGAATTAAACTAGAAATCTACAAAAGAGTTTCGATAAATAGCTTTTATTATGGTCATTATCTTCTTTTTTGAAGTAACGTCTGTATTATATAAGATAAGAATAGTTGCGGCAAACACTTAATTTTTGGTTGTTGTTTTTAATAAATGGATTTAAAATACGATGTATTTTGGCACTAAAAAAATACCCAGATAGTAGTAATTCTAGCATTATATTAAAGAATGATTCTTAGTAGTAGTATTTATAGATTAACAAGCATGACTAGATTGACACATGAAGTGCGTTTAATAAATGATTATCTTCTTGTTTGAAGTTACGTCTGTAATATATAAGATAAACTAGATAGATCTAGTCAGTATGCCTATAGATTGACAAGATGTAGATAGATCTTTTCTTCTAGTAAAGCGACTAGGGCTAATATAAAGGATAGTGACTAAACTAGTGTGTAGATCTAACAGAATCTAACTCTACCGAGTTGACATATACTAGCTGATTCGTAGTTGTTGACGGCATGGTACCAACGTGTCACCCAAGGTAGTTTCATTTTCTTTTCCACCTCGACTTTTTTTTTTCATCTTATGAGACGTACATTTGTAGCCTACTGTCGTGTCAATAGTAATAATAAAAGAGTAGAAATGCGTAGCTTGGAGTGTCATACTTTCTTTTATTTCTTGCGATTTAGCATATCGTAACAAATACGCATTTATCGGAAAGTTAGACATATCTGCATCCAGATTTTGTGTAAATAATCCAAATGCAAAAGCACTGAAAATCTATTTTTGGAAAAAAAAAGTGGCATTTTATAGGGTGAGCGAAAAAAATATTTTTGTGACGATCTCTTATTCAGAGAAATTTTATCTATTTTATCAGATAGTCAGAAAATGGATAAAGTTTTTACAGATCTAATAAAATATAGTGTAAGGAAGTTTTACTCTCAATGCAGGTCGATCCAAGTGTCTCGCCAAGTAAATTTCTTCTTAATATTTAAAAACAGGTCAAATAATTTTTCTTTTTATTATAAAACAACTGTTGCTCTTCCTAGTGTGCCGCGAAATTTGTTTTTATACTGCGCTGTGCTATACTTCCAGAAATACTGGCGGATCCAGTGGTGGTAGGGGCGATCGCCCACCCCCTCCCCAAACTAGACCTCCCACCCCCGAGAGGGGGGACGGACGAATTTGGATGTCTTCATTCAGTTAATCCAGGAAGAACCTATTCTAGGGAACAATAAACGTCTTCTGAAAGAATGAAGGGTCAGAATGTATTTTAAACATTAATATGTATATGCACACATTTATTGATATATATATATATTTTTAATGATGAATATCGTAATTAAATAATGAACATTTTAATGTAAAGAAAATGAGATGACTAACAGCATTTCCATTCATCGCTTGTGTCTGTACACTGCTTTGTTCCATCACAACGATGTCCGATATCAATACATTCACCAGTACCGCAGGTCCACTCTGATGAGATACAACCTAAAAAGTACATGTGAAAAATTTTAACCTTTTAGTTCTAAATAAAATCTCTTCATATTTCTCATGTATCAGCGACCCAAAATATTTCTTCTCTAACTTCAAAATAAATAAAATAGTATTGTCATTCTTATAAGGAAATTATTTTATAGATTGAAAAGCTTAGTGAAAATTCCAATGTCAAAAAGAAATGTAATACTTTAAGGAAAGCAGACGACCTTTTGAGGAAACAAGCTGCAAGCATAAGTTTTGTTCATCAAAAACATAAGGGCACAGTACTATATAATGTGTGATATAATTAAATTATGTAAGTGAATCAGTTGAAAATAAAATAACAATAGTGAGTCACCGAGCCCACACACTCACATCTTTACCAACTTTTGTTTACATCTATACCTTTTGTTTTTAATTTGGAGTTTTGTTTTAAGATAATGTGCATTTTATTTATCAAACATCAAAATCAATTATGTATTTATGGCTAACTGAAAAATATGCATAAAAGTTTCGTCTCAGCAAGTTCTTAATTTTTTTCAACTAAATAATATCACAAATAACACACAATTCTTCTAGATTATTCCAAATATTTCTTCGCCCATTAGAATTCTAGAATCATAAGGCCCTACTTTAATAATAAATAGACCTACTTTTATAAGTAAACATAACTTTGACCTCGACGTGGTGACCTTTGGCTATAAACTTTATCTGCAAATACGACCGTACACACTATTTTTTTTTTGTTATTTTCTATATAAATTAGTTATAACACTATCAATGTAAATGCTCTTTAAAAGTTGGGAATATCATAATTTGTTGTTACAAAAATCTGGCTAATCCTATACTACTGTTAACAAAATAAATAATAATTAAAAATAATAATTTAATTTACAGAGCGATGTTAACAGTCAAAATGTAGACTCAGGCACTGTAAAAACATTACAAACATAAACACGAGAGCTAAAATGACATGACAAATTAATCTAAAAAAGTTTTAAACAGATAGGTCTTAATGTTTTTCTTGAGTGTGGTATAGCATGTTGTCTGTCTGACATCAATGGGAAGTGAGATCCGAACCTTTGGCCTGTGCACTGAAAAAGCCCGCAGACCGTAGCTTTTGAGGAAGAAACGTGGCACCTAAAGAAGCGTTGAGTCCATTGAGCGCAGGGCTCTCTTTTGTGGCAATCTCCCGAAGTTGTTTTAAAGTCTGTTCCCATAACTGCTTTTCGTGTGTATTTGATAAATCAATAAATGTTCAAAATATGATTGAATAAAATGTCAAATATTATTAAACTATTCATTTTTAGCGGCCCCCGAAAGGGGAAAAGACGCTATTAGTTTTGTGCGAAATGTCTGTCCGTCTGTCCGTCCGTCCCGTTTAGATCTCGTAAACTAGAAAAGATATTGAAAATCCGACATAACAATATTTTAGACCATTCAAAGTTCTGATGCAACGTTTAATGATTAAGCATTTTCAAAACAATTACATTATGTAAAGACCAAAAGTCTTTTTTTCAAAAAAAAAAAAGTCCTCATTTTATAGACCTTTGCTGTCATCATTTTATGGACCCTTGCTGTCATCATTTTGTGGACCTTTGCATTCCTCATTTTGTAGACCTTTGCTGACCTCATTTTGTAGACCTTTGCTGTCATCATTTTATGGACCTTTGCTGTCATCATTGTATGGACCTGTGCTGTCATCATATTATAGACCTTTGCTGTCATCATTTTGTTGACCTTTGCTGTCATCATTCTGTAGACCTTTGCTGTCATCATTTTATGGACCTTTGCTGTCATCATTATATGGACCGCTGATGTCATCACTTTAAGGACCTTTGCTTTCATCATTTTATGGACCTTTGCTGTCATCATTTTATGGACCGCTGATGTCATCATTTTATGGACCGCTAATGTCATCATTTTATGGACCTTTGCTGCAGCATACTCTACGATCATGCTGAAAATCCTGAAATGTGTTTTTGAAACTATTTCCTTCAAAAAAGGTTGTTATGAAATATTCTTTGTATTATTACTAATATAAATTAATATGTTATGTGTTTTCTTTAAAAAGTCTACTCGATATCCATGATGAAAATCATGAATTTGTGCTTTTGAAACTATGCCGTCACAAAATTTTGTTAGCGGCCCCCGTAAGGGGAAAAAGCCGCTATTAGGTTTGTGCAAAATGTCCGTCTGTCCGTCTGTCCGTCTGTCCGTCTGTCACACTCAGATCTCGAAAACTAGAAGAGATATGAAAAATATTATTTCATCATTAAATCCGGTTGAAAAGTTTAGGTGCAACGGCTACTTTTGGTTTTCTAAAAGCAAACCGTTTAATTTATAAAATTAATTATGCAAGCGATTTTTTCATAAAAATACACCAATTCTAAAACAATTACGTAAATGTAAGGGAGGCAATGTTACAATATGCTAACAAAGATGGACAATTTTTGTGTATTTTCAGTATCACTAAGTCAAATATATTTTTAAAATGTACAGGAAATGTTTACAACAAATACAAATAATAGTTAAAGACGTTTTTTCTGGTCAACTAGCTGCTAAAATTAAAAGAAAACATTTCTGTTTGTTTATAAAGGCTAATAATGCACTTTGTATGTAAATATCACGCACATTTTTTTAAATGGACTTTTTATGCAGCGATTTTCGTGCAGTAGCGTAACGTCGCAACATGATCAGGTGCTAAACCAATTCCTTAAACTTTTTTTAAAAATCAGATTTTATTTATTTTTTGTTTAGTGCCCCCATCCGAATAAAAGAAGCTTATTTTTGTGCGTTTTGTCTGTTGGTCGGTCTGTCCGTCACGATTAGATTTAAAAAACTAGAACTCTAAAAGCTATTGAAAATCTGATTTACCCTTTAATGTTCCTCAAATAACATCTCAATAGTTTTAAGTATCTAAAATTGATTGTTCCGAATTTTTTTGTGCAAAACTAATCAACGCCAACAAATGTTTGTTTGCTCTTCTAACTTATATTACATTCAATTTCCATGCTTAAACGTTGCAAAAACACATTATCAATAATATGTTGTTCCGTTTTTTATGTAAATAGCATATTAATGCTAAATCATAATCTCTATACTGACTTATATTTCATTAAGTGTAAAAATGTTCCGGATATTGTTTTATAAAACATGAATTATGCCTAATGATTGTTTGAAATCGCATAAGGTTTTTAAAAAAAGTAATTTACTAGAATTGATTACTGAAAATTACTTTTTAGACATTAAATTTTCTTGTAAAATATAACATAGAAGTTTTGTAATCGATAAAGAAAGTTCCGGATTTTGTTTCTTACAAATCGTCGCCAGAAATTTCCGAATTTATTTAAAAATCTACTAACGCCAAATAATTGTTTGAACTCCCTCTTCTAATTAATAAACAAATAATCTTCTCATTTACGAAATAATGTTTTTACGGATTTTTATGAAAAATATTTTAACTCACTACTCTCTTACTGTACATTTAACTTTCTACCTAAAACATTAAAAAATCTAATTATCGTTAATATTATGTTCCGATTTTTAAGGAAAACAGAATCCAAACACCAAAGTAAGGTATGAAAATCTCTCCACGTGGCTGTAGTACATCTTATTTTTATACGAGACCATCCAAAAAATTTAATTAACGGTATTACATTTATCTGAAATTCTCTTTTTCTTTTACTATTTATACAAACATCCGGAACAAGCTATTATATAAACTTTTCAATTGTGTTCATACCTAAAAATTATTGCGATGTTTTGAAACGTAAAATAAAGGTTAATCAATTTTTAATAACTTTTAGTTGTTTTTTTTATATCAAGATAACGGACAGACCGACTGACAGACAAAACGCAAAAACAATGTGGCTTTGATCCTTTTTAAATAATATCTATTAGAACTCAGTGCACCAATGTCTATGAACCCTCGTTAAATATCTCGTGTAAATAAAGACATTTTTTTTTATGGTACCGGTACTAGCCTATTGTGAGGTAATGGAATTTTTTTTCTTTGACGTCATATGAATGGACTCTTTAAATGTAATGTTAAAAGAACGCACTCGGTGCACCAATGTCTATTAACCCTCGAAAAAATTGCTTGTATTAATGAAAACATATTTTAGTCTAACTAAGCCGTGTGACGTAGTTTTTTTTTTCCTTTGACGTCACATGGAAAGAATTCTTTAAATGAAATGCTAAAAGAACGCACTCGGTGCACCAATGTCTATGAACACTCGAGAAATGGCTCGTGTTAATAAAGGTGATTTTTAGTCTAGCTAGGCCTTGTGACGTAGTTTTTTTTTTTCTTTGACGTCATATGGAATGAATTCTTTAAATGAAATGCTAAAAGAACGCACTCGGTGCACCAAGGTCTATGAACACTCTATAAAAGGCTCGAAATGATGAAGGCGATTTTTATTCTAGCTAGGCCGTGTGACGTAGTGTTTTTTTTCCTTTGACGTCATATGGAATGAATTCTTTAAATGAAATGCTTAAAGAACGCACTCGGTGCACCAAAGTCTATGAACACTCGATAAATGGCTCTTATAGATGAAGGCGATTTTTAGTCTAGCTAGGCCGTGTGACGTAGTGTTTTTTTTTCCCTCTGACGTTATATGGAATTAATTCTTCAAATGAAATGAAAAAAGAACTCGGTATAGTAATGTTTATTAAGCCTCGTTATGTGACTCGCGTTTAAAAAAGGAATGATATCTTGATTTAGATCTAATCTAGATTTTTTAAACTAGATCTAGATTTTTATTACAGTATATCTAGATCTGGATTTATATTCTAATTAAAATTATTTTAGAGTCTAGATCTAGAATTTCTAGATCTAGTTTAGACTAAAATAGACTAGATTAAGATGTAGAATTTCAATTTCTAAACTTAAAGTGTAAAAAAAAAGTGTAGATTTTCCTTTCCAAACGTTTTGATCAATATTGTAATGTTTTAATATACTAAAACTAATCTACTATTTTTTTTATTAAATTTAAATTTAAATTTACGGCAAATGAATCTTTGAAACATTATTACTTTTGACCATCGGATGGCTGCCTGGTCGTGCGGTTTGCGCGCTGGACTGTCGTTCAGATTTATGGATGGCCCAGGGTTCAAACCCTGCCCGCTCCCATCCCCCGTCGTCCTGCGGGAGGTTTGGACTAGGAAGTAATTATCTTCAACTCTGAAGGAACATCCGAAACGTGTAAAACATTTTACATCAAAATTAAATCACCTCTTGAATATTATTTGCGAATATGCAGATCCGACAGGGATCCGACTTCGACGGGGGCCGCCTCTGAGTTTGTGTAACACAAACTCTCTTTGTAATCTTGTTTTTATTAAATATTCTTTGTATTATTATTGATATAACATAATATATTATGTCTTTTCTTTTGAATAAAATCTTATTTAAAAAAAAAAAGGAGGCTCAAAGAAGAGGCTAAAGCCCAGAAAAGAGGTGAATGAGATACCCAAAAAAAGGAAAAAAGAAAAAAAAAAAGACCAGGAGAGGCTCGGTATCGGTAAAGCGCTTAGCTTCCGATCCGAGGGTCCCGGGTTCGAATCCTGGTGAAGACTGGGATTTTCAACTTCGGAATCCTTGGGCGCCTCTGAGTCTACCCAGTTTTAATGGGTACCTGACATTAGTTGGGGAAAAGTAAAGACGGTTGGTCGTTGTGCTGGCTACATGATAACCGTAGGCCACAAAAACAGATGAACTTTACATCATCTGCCCTATAGACCACAAGGTCTGAAGGGGGAACTAATTAGGCCAGGTTCACATCTAACTTTGCATTCACTTGCACCTATCCTTTGATCTGCAGCACCATTGGGGCACTACACAAGATCTGTCAACCTTCTTTCTCCATTCTTATCTCTCATTTGTCTTTGATATAATTTCATTTGGATGTTCTTTCTGAAAATATTGAAGCCTGCCTGGGTGGACCACTTCGGGGGCCGATTTTAAGTTTGTGTTTTCACCTTGTTTAAATATTTGTTTGTAATGGAACAACAAATACTAGTATACCAATAGCATGGCTTTATTCGACAAAATTAGACTACAGTAAACAGTGAATGAAACCAGGATGTCTCGCATAACACTGATGCAGTACTATACACACACACTGAACTTGACCTTCTGACACGCTGGACGCACGCAGAAAATCAACTCAGTTACAGTACAATCACCCCGCCTAAAAGTTATAGGAACATAAACATGTAAATAATAGTGAAGGAAAACGATATCTTATCTTATCTTATATAATACAGACGTCGCAGTGACACTGTTTTTCTCTTCCAATGGCATACTGTAAGTTGCATGTGATTAAGTCCACAGCTATTGTACCATCGTCATATTTTGATGCACGGACTCCCTTTTTTAACAACACTTTTCCTGCTTAAGTCGACCATGTCGGGAGTAATTTGCCGAAGATGGACCTACGATAGAACTTGAATATTCTCTCGTGCGGTATTTCTTTTTTAGCGGTACAGAGAAGAAAACGAAGAGAGTGCAGGGCTTGGTTTAACACCTGCTCCCATTTGGAAACCGGGAGTCCTTGAGTTTTTAAGGCCAAGGTTATGGCTTTCCATAATGAGCCGTTTAGCCTTTCTACTTGAGAGTTTCGTCTATGATTATAAGGAGTCGTTCTGCTTGTTGCCACCCCTCTTTCGTGTAAAAATTCCTGCACCTCTCTCGACATGAATGAGGTACCTCTATCAGAGTGTACATTGTCAGGCATTCCGAATAGTCCTAATAAATTATCTGGACATCTAATTACTGTTGAAGCCGACATATCAGAACAGGCGTATGCAAACGGGAATCTTTAAAATTCGTCAACTATAGTTAGCAGGTATGTGTTCCGAGATGTAGAAGAGAGCGGTCCTTTGAAGTCCAGCCTGACATCTTCACAAGAGAAAGTAAGTTTTTCGCTCGCACTAAATGCCATAGTCTTGTTACTTTCGGATGACACAGAGTCATGGGGCAGTTTCAATTCATTTCGACTCATAGCTGACACACACCCGTTTCAAGAAAACGTATCAGCCGCTACATTGTGTTTGCCTGGTCTATACAAGACATCGTAGTGGAAACAGCTCAGTTCCAGTTTCCACCTTTGAAGTTTCTCATTCTTTATTTTCCCTTTGCTCTGTTTGTCGTACATGAAGGCCACTAAGCGTTGATCCGTGACAAGGGTAAAGCGATTTCCTACTACGTAGTGGTGCCATTTCCTTTAAGATTCTACAATGGGGTAGGATCTTTTTCTATTGCTGAATACGACTTTTACTTTTCGAGAGTGTTCTTGAAAAGAACGCCACGGGGCGGCCATCCTGGTTGAGGGTGTGCAGTTATTGCAACATCCGAAGCGTCTGTTTCAACCGTCAGAGGTCGAGTATAGTCAATGGTGAAGATGGCAGCTTTCTCCAGCTCCTGCTTTAATTCGTTAAGGGCTGTCTTTACTGTTTCTGAAACAGGGAACGAGATGTTATTTGCCAAAACATTTATTTTGTTAGAAAAATTTGGGATCCACTGCGATTAGTACACCAACATGCC
Source organism: Biomphalaria glabrata (assembly GCF_947242115.1). Classification (NCBI taxonomy): domain Eukaryota; kingdom Metazoa; phylum Mollusca; class Gastropoda; family Planorbidae; genus Biomphalaria; species Biomphalaria glabrata. The sequence continues at coordinate 23,691,275 of NC_074726.1, read as the reverse complement.
CTCGATTCGTTTTCATGAGCGCATATTATGAGGAGGAGGAAGGTTTCTTAAAGCCTGGAATATGTCAGGGTCTGGCTTGAGTAGGCCTTTAGAAATTTCGTATTCAAATAGGCAAACTTTGTCACTGGCTATCGTACTTTTCTCTTCAATAAATGTGATCCCATACTTTCTAGAAGCATCTTGAAATCTTTGCATATTCTCATCGTGCGACTCTTTATCATGACCACATACCGTTACATTGTCCACGTATGCAAAGGTGTCCTGCAACTTTTTATTCTCAATAATTTGATTTATTGTTCTCTGAAAGCAACACCGAAAGGGATGCGACAGAACTGATGGAGTTTGCCACATGCCTCAAATGCAGTAAACGGCCTTTCATCAGTCTTGATTGGTATTTGATGTTAGGCACTTTTGAAATCTAGAGTACTAAAAACCGTAATAGTTGGATATCCGTTCTACCAGTTCATCGACTCGGGGCATTGGGTATGTATCCAGTAAGTTGAAGCGATTTATTGTTTGACTGTAGTCAATGACCATTCTTCTTTTATGTCTCTCGTTTGTTGTCACAAGCACCTGTGCTCTCCATGGAGACTATGAAGGTTCATCGATTTTGTCCGAGAGGAGTTTTCTAACTTCAGACTCAATAAATTTGTTATAAGTTATTGAGTGCTTTCGGGACTTAGTAGCCACCGGTCTGCAGTCAGAAGTTAGATTACTGAATAGGCTAGGTTTTTCAACTCATGTAAGGGATTGCGTTTTATTATCTTCAATTTCTTAATATTATAGACACAATATTTCTTGTAGAGATTTCATTAATTATAGCAATAATGCTCAAGTCTTCATATTTACATATAATTTACATAAAATAAATAGTTCCCCAACTTGGAAAAATCGTATACTCAATTATTAAACATTTGTTTTGTTGTCACTGTAAATAAAAGCTAAATAAAGTTAACTAAATCACTCAAAAGTTTTAATGAAAAACAATACTTTATGCTTTAACTAACATAAGACTTAGAGCTAACTGATTTACTAAAATAGAAAGCACATCATTACTTAAATATTCACTTTCGAACAAACATTACTTTTACTGGTAAAAAATAATATTTGTTTTTTCCATTACCAGTATAGTATAAATAATCACTGGGAAAATTATTACAAACACCGCCAAAGAACACACCTCCAAAGAGACAAAAAATCCCTGTTGTCATGCTAAAGAACAGGTTCTCTGTGCTCGCTGATGAGAGCATGGAGACTGAGCAGCATGTCAAAACCAATACTCCGGGAGAACCCGGAGACATTATGTCTGACACAGGTTCTCCTCAGAGAACCCAGCCAGACACCCCAACGTCTACTGAATTAGAGGTTGACCAACTCCCTAATGAAAGAAATCAAAGCGGAGAGCATGTCCGAGTTGAGAGAGGAGGAAATAGCCTTTACTCTAACCAGAGGGATCTCCCCTCTCCGGAGAAAAAGACTTCCCCCAAAAAGGGGGGGGGGTATCCACCTCTCATACCTAAGTCGAAAAACACTAAGGTCACTAAGGTAGCTGTCTGTTTACAGGAAACATTTCTGAAAGATAGCATCAGTTGCATACAGCAAGAATTTTGAGGATTCTGAGAGAGCATCAGGTGGAGTCTGTATCCTTGTGAAGGACAGCGTCCCCCATGAGAGGGTAGAACTGCAGACCACACTACAGGCCGTAACAGCTAGAATAACCCTACACAAGGTTATCACTTACTGCAGCCTGTATCTACCACTAGGCGCTCCATTAAACCCAACAGACATGGAGGACCTATTGAAACAACTCCCTCGGCACTATATAATTCTTGGAAATTTCAATGTCTATAACACTATGTGGGGATCCAAAAACACTGACAGAAGAGGTCGTATGATGAGAGATATCTTACTCCAACATAATTTATGAATACTTAATGATGCATCACCGACCTACTTGTACCCAGGAACTGGATCTCTCACGTGCATTGAGCTCACCGTATGCGTCCTCGGACTTCTGGAAGATTTTAAATGGTCATTTAGCAATGATCTACGGGGAAGTGATCACTTCCCAATCATCATTATTAACAATCTCCCCTCATTGGGACGACCTCAGCGGTGAAAACTGAATAAGGCCGATTTGGAACAATTTCAAAAAAGATGCTATGAAGATATCAAAGAAAATATTCTTGATAAACAGAACCCAGCTGATACCTTTGCTACCAAGCTACTTAATATAGCCAGGAAAGTTGTACCCCTAACCTCCGCCAATCCAAAACGGCCAAGCAAACCATGGTTTGATACAGCTTGCAAAAGTGCTATTGGCGATAGGAAAAAAAAAGACTGACCATTTATAAAGAATCCTTCCCATGAAAATCTAAAGCTATTCAGGATAGCTAGAGCAAAGGCTAGACAAACCATACGGTCAGCCAAAAAGAATTCCTGGAGGAATTTTGTCGACAGTCTGGTTGCCAAAACTTCTGCTAGAGCGGTTTGGAAAGCAGTAAAGCGAATCAAAGGGAAAAAATTAAATGCAATAGGGCATTTGAAAAACCAAGGACGAACTGTCACGTCCCCCAGAGAAATAGCAGACAGCCTTGCATCCTCAATAGCATATAAATCATCCTCTACACGCCAAAATTCTAAAAACTCAAAATCAGGGAGGAAAGACATCCCACTGATTTCCGATCAGAGAACAATGAAGATTATCACAAACCGTTCTCGCTTAAGGAACTGAATGGCTCGATGGACAAATCACATGACACAGCGCCATGAGAAGATGAAATCCATTATCAGTTCCTCAAGCATCTTCCCGAACCCTCATTGGCGACCCTCCTAAAAATCTATAACTGTGTGTGGAAAACAGGCGCTTTCCGAAACAGCTGGAGGAAAGCCACAGTTATACCGATACCCAAACCGGGAAGAGATGGGTCTGACCCAGCTAACTATCAACCAATAGCACTAACAAGCTGCACAATAACAAGCTGCATCTGCAAAACCGTGGAAAAAATTATCAACAATAGGCTGAGAGAAATAAAGTAATCTCCAACTATCAGTGCGGATTCTGGCAGGGCGGACAACTAACCACTTGGTAAGACTGGAAGCTTTCATCAGAAATGCGCTGCTAAGACGAGAACATCTAGTAGCTGTATTTTTCGACATAGAAAAGGCCTATGATACAACATGGAAACATGGCATTCTACGTGACCTGGAGCTTATGGGGCTTAAAAGACACCTTCCTGCTTTGTAAGGGAATTCCTTAAGGACTGGAAATTTCATGTTCGAGTGGGCAACTCCGCTTCTGACACTTATGATTAGGAAATGGGTGTACTCCAGGGCAGCATTCTCTCAGTTACCCTGTTCAACATAAAAATAAACAGTATTATAAAGGTTCTGTCCCATGGCATAGAGTGCTCTCTGTATGTTGATGATTTTGTCATTCTTACATATGGAAAAAACATGAATACCCTAGAAAGAAAACTACAATTATGTTTAATTAAAATTCAGAATTGGGCAAATGATAATGATTTTAAATTTTCGGACTCCAAAACAGTTAGCATTCATTTTTGTAATTTAAGGGGAATCCACTCAGGTAGATTTAAAAGTGTCTTCATCAATACGAACAAGTTGTCGATTGTTCATAGACACTGGTGCACCGAGTGAGTTCTTTTAGCATTTTATTTAAAGAATTAGTTCCATATGACGCCAAAGGACAAAAAAAAAATCAACTACGTCACACGGCCTAATTAGACTAAAAAATGTCATCAATACAAGCAATATTTTGAAAGTTCATAGACATAGGTGCACAGAGTTTTTTTTCTAGCATTACATTTAAAGAATTCATTCATATGACGTCAAAGAAAAAAAATTCCATTACGCCACAATGGGCTAGTACCAAAAAAAAATATTCCTTTTTAACACGAGTGATTTAACGAGGGTTCAAAGGCATTGGTGCACTGGGTTTTAAGAGAATTCCTTTAAAGTGGATTAATTTCGCTTTTTTTTTTTCGGTTTGTCTGTCAGTCTGTCTGTCCGTCATGTTAATATATAAAAAAAAACAACCAGTGAATATGAAATAAGAATCAAGAAGAAAAAAACGCAGTGAGGCGGTAACGTTTAAGTTACTAAACAGAAGATTAAGAAAGATTTTAAAAGAAAAGCCTGACATTGATCGACTATTTTAAATGAAAGCGTTACATTGGCCGTCCCACTCTGACATTTTACGAAAACGGCAACAGACGGTTTAAAGCGGAAATGCCTAGGTCGGGATGTCTGGTCAACTTATCTACACTCTATCATTTTATTGTTATCTTAGTAATGTTTGTCTTATATCAACAGCACCTTAGAGTCGGCATTTCAGATGCATTTGGAGAAAATACAACACAAGTATATATCAAATAACATCGTCACGCATAGCAAAAACTACGTTACCTTTTAAAATATATTTTAAAAACAAAGTTTCCCTTTCAGACCTTGTGGTTTATAGGGCAGATGATGTAAAGGTCATTTGTTTTTGTTGCCTATGTCAAGGGGAGGGTATCATGTGGCCAGCACAACAACCAACCACCTTTACTTTTCTCCAACTAATGTCAGGTACCCATTAGAACTGGGTGGACTCAGGGGGGCCCAAAAGATTCCGAAATAAAAATTATAGTCTACACCAGAATTTGAATCCGGGACCCCGTTCGGAGGCCAGGCACTTTACCACTCAGCCACCGGGCCTCCGAAATATAATGTCCTCCTCTTCAATTTTCGGACTCAGAGACAAGCTTTTTTATTGTTAAATATTCCTACATTGTGTTACACACTGGCGTCACTAGGGTGGGTATCACCCGGTACGGTCAGCTCAGGGTATCAACCCCTCCCCCGTAAATCTCCTTTAAATTTTTTTTTCGTTTCTTTGTTAAGCCGTAATACATAGAGTTTAAAATTACGTTTTTTGAGCAACTATAAAATGAGTGTCAATTGAATTTAAAAATTCAGTTGTTTTTTTTTTACAATTTATCTACAGTTCACTGGGTTTATGCACTCATCCTTAATCTTCGAAATCGAAGACATTGCCATCAATCTTTAGTTCAATTTTGCAACCATGGAACGATAAGTAAATTACAATGTTGTTTTTTTCTGGACTTCAAACTTAAAAACTTATTAACTTAATGTCTTTACTTTAGCGATTTCATTTTGTCTTCTGCTTGTCTCAAAAAGTTTTTAATTTTAATTTTAAAAATATTTTTTCCCATGATGCCAAACAGTTGGTAAGAAACTATTGAAAGATTTGTTAAGTGATTCAGTGATATTCTTTAAGGTCTTATATTATCTTATATAATACAGACGTTACTTCAAAGAAGAAGATGATTACGTCCTAAGCGTCATGCATTTAGCCATGCATATTAACCAATGACCTAAACTCCTGGCTAGCTCAGGCAACCTATTCCATGCTCTAATAGCGCTAGGGAAGAAGGAGCATATTTGTACAAATTTGTCCTAGCATATGGGACGATGAGTATTTTATTAAATTTAGTTTTTGTATTTGAAGATTATGGTTCAGTGTTTTATGTATAGTTGCTACTTTACTTTTAAATCTTCTATCCTAAAAGCTTTTTAAATTTAGTGATTTCACTACAGCTGTTATTCTAGTCAAATATGAATATTCGTTTGTTATGAATCTCACAGCTATATTTTGTGTCCGTTCAATTTTCTTAATGTTTTCTTGAGTTGGGGGGGGGGGTCCCACATAGAGGATGCATAATCTATTATTGGCCTAACCAAGGTTAAATAACATTTTAGTTTTATGTTCTTATTTGATTTATAGAAATTTCTTCTAATAAACATAAATGCTTTGTTTGATTTTTTTTATATTTTCATAAATATGGTTATTCCATAACAGTTTTTTTTGTACTACTATATCTCCTATGTTGTCTACTTGGTTTAAATTAAGTTATATGTCTTTGTCTCCTGGGGCTGAGGATACTGATGCAAAGTAATTGTTTAGGATGTTAGCTTTAGTTTTACTATAACTATGCATTGTTATCTTTTCCTTTTAATGGCGCTATGCATGTTGTTTTCATTTTCTTAGACTTAATGTATGACCATAGGTTTTTGTTGTTATCTTTAGATATTACATTGTTTATGTATTCACTCTGCAACTGTCTGCTTACTTTTTGGGTTAGGTGTTTAATTTTTTAATACTTTTTATAAATTCTTTCTGCCTTAGTTTCTTTAAATTTTTTATATAGGTTTCCAAAGCTTCTTTGATCTATTATTAAACCAGCATTTATTTATTTTGTTTCATGTGTATTTAGTTGGTATATGATTTTCTATAATGCTTTTGAGATAGTTTTTAATGAAATTCCAGAGGTCATCGACTGGTTGGTTAATGTCTTTTCTAATACGAATGTTTGTTGAAAGTTTAATACAGCTTGGTGTAGTTGTGTTACGTTACATTTATTCCTGAGTAAGATTATTCTTTTGGGTTTTATATTGGCTACTGCTTATATTTGATTGATTGTTTATTTAATGATATCATGGTCTGATAGACCAGGGATAATATCATAATCTACTATTAATCCAGGTCTGTTGGTTAAGAAGAGATCTAATGTGTTGTTTAATCTAGTTTGTTATTTTATTTATTTGATGTAAACTTATGTTGTGTTAAATTTCTATGAAAAGCTCATTTATGTCCTTGAGGTTTTGTTGTTTATCTGTGGTTAGTGTTTTCCAATTTATAACAGGTGATTTGAAATCACCCATAATCGAAAAAAACTAGAATTTGGTGGTCTGTAAATACTGCCTATTATTATGGATGCTGAGGTGGTATTAATTTTACAAAATGTTGATTCTATATTTTTTGAGTTAGGTAAGGTAATTTCTTCTGCTATAAGAGTGCTTTTTTATTGCTAAAAGAACTCCTCCTTGATTATCAGCCCTATCTTTTCTACAAATTTTATAATTACTATTAAAAATTTCTGCATTATAAATTTCAGGATGCAGCCAAGTTTCTATTTCTGCAATTATGTCTGGTTTCTCACATTCTTATAAAATTTCTAAGTCTGCTGTTTTGTTCCTAATGCTTTGAAAATTTATTACTAAGGTTTTAAGGTATTTCGGTATTTCTTCTTTAGTAGGTTTGTTTAATGAGGGTGCTGTATTAGTTTTAGCAGATTTAACTGGAGTGGATCTGGCTACTGGTTGGTAAGTTTAATTTTGGGATGTTGTTTTATGATGTAGTATGGGTTATATATACATGTCACGTAACATAAAGCATCAATTGCATTAAGTTTATTTTTAGATTGAATACTTTCTAACACAAGGTCGTGTTTGCATGTTGTTGACATATATAGGCAAATTTATTAAAACGATTATGGTTTTTCTGCAAACTCTAAATATTGTTTGGACGTTTCTAGAAGGGAACAAGAGGTAGTGTTTAAAGTTTGAAGACTTGCATATTCAACTTTGAGAGAGAAAGAAAGAGAGAGAGAGAGACACTAGAGTAAAATTATTTAAATAGAATTGTATTGTACATTTATGTAGTGTGTATAATATTAAAGTGATTCCAAGTTCCAGAAAAAAATCTTTGTATTTATTTAAAGAAGACCTCCGTTTTGTGTTTATACATTAAAGTAGTAGCTCCGGCATCACGATATTTTTTAAAAATTCAGATTGTTTTTTAGGGAGTACTCTAAACTAGAATTTGATGGTCTGTAAATACTGCCTATTTTTAGGGATGTTGAGGTGGTGCTGATTTTACAAAATGTTGATACTAAATTATTTGAGTTAGGTAAGGTAATTTCTTCTGCTATAAGAGTGTTTTTTTAATTGCTAAGAGAACTCCTCCATGATTATCTACCCTATCTTTTCCAAAAATTTCATAATCACTATTGAAAATGTCTGCATTATAAATTTCAGGATCCAGCCAAGTTTCTCTCTCTGCTTTTATGTCTGGTTTCTCACATTCTAATAAAATTTCTAAGTCTGCTGTTTTGTCCCTAATGCTTTGAAAATTTATTACTAGGGTTTTAAGGTTTTTTGGTATTACTTCTTTAGTAGGTTTATTTAATGATGATATTATATATTAGTTTAAGCACATTTAACAGGAGTGGATCTGGCTAGAGATGTAGCATCTGTCTATCTCTAACCCTATCTCCTGCTATTAATATTAAGTGTGATAGGTATCTATTTTGTCTGTTTTTAATTGAGAACTTCCATTTGTGATGGGTGATCTTCTTTAATGTTATGGATGTGTATGTTACATTATTTTTCAATTTGCATATTAATCATGCACTGAGAATTTTTCGTTATTTTAAGAATAACTTTTACAGCCTTTAGATCTCTTCTCAGACATGCTACTTCTGTTAGAATGTAGCCTTTTGGAAAAGCATCATATTCGCCAATATTTTGAAATATTTCGTCGGTTGTCAAACTAAATAAATTTTGGTTGGATTGCTCCAAATTTTATCTGCTACATCAATTATTAAAAAACGAGCAATGCACATAAGAATGAAACTCTTTTTCTTTTCATAAATAATGAGTCCGGCATCTTTTGATTGTTCGCCTGACATTTTCTTTCTTGTTTTTATTGTTATTTTTTCTTCTGGATAACAGTTGTTTTTTTTTATATTTACAGAACAGCCTTTTAAAAAAAACACTTTGCGCTGACGTGTTATGCTTTTTGAAGAAACGTTTTAATTAATCACCACTTTATCAATAATTTAAAGATAGGCCTACTCTTGTGTATCATTGGCTTTCTAGTATATCTCTCTCTCCTTCAAAAAAAAAAAAGATAGGTTGCGCCTCTACTGGCTATTATTTTAGAACAAAAATAGTCATTTCAATAGTACCTAATATGCTAGGCAAAAAGCATTTTCTGAAATAAAGTGTTGACCAGATAGAATGATTGAATATTATATAAATCTATTAAATAACTTCTATGTTGGTTCTTAATAAATTTCCTACACTCGTCTTTGATTCCATACATTGAATCTTCAATTTTATGCCCCTTAACTCCACTTATAAATTTAAGCTCACCCTTTTCTAGAACATTTTAAAATAAAAAGTTAATCTCATCAGCTTTTTTTTCTCCCTTAAAACATTATAACTTTTAAATCTGATCATTATGTGTTATGTAAGATGGGCTATGTCAGGTGTGTTGTCAAACAAAATACAAAGGTGCCAACATTTATTCTGACTCTAATATCTTTTACTTCGTTTGCTAAAACATATATAGACTTTTTAACAATACAGATGTACTTTAAGTTAAGGGTTTTACCTGCATAACATTTTTATCATCGTATGGAAATTCTTTATTCAATAAGGAGTCGTTGTTTATATGGTCACAAAATGTTAAATATTTTGCTTTTAAAGAAACAGTCCATGCTATTTATCTTTCCATTTTTTTTTCTTTTTTACATCAAATATAGCAACGACTTCCTTGTCAATTGCAATTGTGGCCGTATAACCTTGTTTTACAAATTTCCAATCCAGATAAATTCGAATACGTCTTTTAATATTCCAATATCAGACTTAATTTCAACCACACATTTAATTAAGGTACACATTTCTATTTCCTTTTATTTCTATTTCTATTTCGTTTTAAATACAATTAGTTGAAAATAGTTTTTTGGTGTTAAGAGACTAAATCATCCCGATTAGGAAGCACCAGAACCATTCCTTTGATACTTTTCATTTTGCTCTGGATAATTTCACGTGAAAAAATCATGTAAAATTGGCACACGCCAAGAAGAAAAATCCACTGACTGACACATTGTAACATTTCCTTCGTTTTTGCTACAGCTTCCTTTACAAAAAAATGAGATTACATTGACATCTTCATAAATCTCAATTGCTACTTATGTACTTTCCAATTTTACATAACTTACATTAAGTACATGTAAGATTTCAATAACATTTTAAGCCTGAAAATGTCGTCCTTTGTTAAACTGTGACTGTTGGTTGGCATCCTGATAATACGATGCTAGCCACAAATTCAATAGATTCGATTAAAACATTTTTAAACATATATATACATGCAGCTGGTATACATCTGGAAGTAAGGTTTCTTGTTTTGCTTGTGATAATAAGTATTATATAACATTTTAAACATTTTGATAGAATTTCGTTAAAAAAATTAATATATGTTTAGTCGAAATGAAAAAAAAATATAGATCTATTTATTAATAGTAAATAACATGTTCCAATATTTAGCCACTGTCTTTTTTTTTTAAATTTTCAGTTATTCTCAAAGTACATTTTTTTACTTGGGTGTCACCTCCCACCCCTAATGGGTGTCACTCGGTTTTGACCGCACCCCCCCCCTAGTGACGCCACTGGACTGTTACATCATCAGTAGTAATCATTAATACATTTTCATTGTAAAGGGTACAGTGTTACGGCGTTTCCATTCAACCAATCGAAACGCTCTCTATTGTTGAACTAGTCAGGATACTCACACGGTGGCTTTTTTTTTATTTTGTAATTTTGCTTTTAGTTTTATATTGTTATCAATTTGTCTTTATCTTTTAAACGTTAAAATTAAAATTGAAAAATTTAACTAAGAGTTCCAATTCCTAACTTCATTTGGAATGTAACAAGTTTTTATATATAAATTACGTGGTTTAAAGACACAAAGTAAAGATAGTTTAAATATGAGGGAATTGTTATGGAGTGTATGTGTGTTACGAAGGTAACGATATGGAAAGAGGAGCTATTGTATAGGGCTCAAAAGTTTCTAATTAAACCAACACATAGTCTGTCAAAATAGATTTAAGTCATTTGAGTGATAGTTGAAAGATAGTGTACTGTTTTTTAGAGACGTGAGTAAGACAGGAAGTGTATTTTTAGTGAGTTAGATCTTGTTTTGATTATTATTTCACTTGACTCTACATAAATTTATTTTCAAGTTGAATCTATATATATTTATAAATAAAAGTTATACTCAAGGTTGTTTAAAAAGAAGTCTGTTCAAGTTTATTTCAAGTTCAAAATGACTAATTTTATACGCCTACGTTGGTTTTGTTGTACTAGTTGTTTGGAGCTACAAACCAACGACAGAGAAACAACAGCAATGAATGTCACTAACTGTATTTATCCTACTGTTCTGGTTAGGTTAGGGCAGACTTGCAAACTTGTAACAGTCAAAATATTTTTTTTAAATGCGCGAGTAATGCTGTGATTATTTTCGTTTTCAGCACTATAACTGACGATATAGCATGTACAAAAAAATCTAAAAAAAAACATAATTTTCTATCTTCACAGGCTTTTAATTGACTAAATATTTTCCACAAAAACAAATAGACATACACCTTATTAAAATAAATATAAAATCATTAATTAATTAATTTAAATAAATAAATAAATGTTTGTATGAATAAAGAAAGAAAGAAATATACATAGAAGGAGAGTGTGCGAGAGAGAGAGAGAAATGTATTAAGAATTGATTGTCAATGCCCTTTTAAAATTTATAGTTCTGCTTCATAAATGTCGATAGTCAGTGATTTCAGGGACAGATTCTAATATTATTTGCTGCACTGGCCATTCAGTTCGGAAGTGGACAACTTTTGCTTCCGTGATGATATGATGGTATCTTGACAAGAAAACGGAAAGTTTGAATGACTTTGTCCACTTATGCAACTTTAACTTTTTTTTTCATTTATATGCTGTTGTTGTGGGTTTTTTTTACCTTGTTTACTCCAATGCAATCCTTTTTAAAATTTAGTTTTTTTAAATTATCATTAAAGCAACGATGATCTATTCTATACGAAATACAAGAACACATACTTGAGTCATTAGGTGTGAGCTTTAGTTTTAAAATAAGTTTAATAAAGTCGACATATGTACATAATCGATTAACTTGTACACATATACTCTATTTTGACGTGACTTAGTCCTTTGACTTCCCGTGGAACATAAAGTTTGAACAGTACTTCCTCATTAAAGCAACGACGATCTGTATGAGGGGAGACATAGAAGAGAGAGAAGAGGAAAAAGAGAATAAAAGAGAGAAGAGTAGAAGAGAGACAGAAAAAATAGAGAAAGAATGAGACATTATTTTCTGATTTACAATGTTTAGATATATAAAGTTCCCTTTTCATACCTTGCGATTTATAGGGCAGATGATTTTAAGGTCATCTGTTTCTTTTGCCAACGGTTAATGAGGGTGTCATGTGGCCAGAACAACTACCAACCGCCTTTACTTTCTTTAACTAAAGTAAGGTATCTATTGGAGTTAGATAGACTCATTGGAGCAATAAGAATCTCGAGAATTTAAAGTCCCAGTCTTCACCGAGATTCGAACCCAGGAATCCAGGATAGGAATTCAAGCGATTAACCACTCAGACCCCCAAGAGATATAAGATCGAAGTAAAAACGTATAGTTTTACGGCAATGTATTGTTATATCCAAAGTGTATGTTTTAAACAGACCTACGAATGTAGCAATCCAAGCCATCATATTAAACAAACCGAGTGTTATATCGACAATTAAAATTAACTTTTTTTTATTTGACAAAAAAAAATATTGAGTTAGTGGTACGAATGTAACTAATTATTATATTGACGTTACAATACATTACTTATTGAAAAAAAAAAGAATTACAAAATTACATGTTTCAGCTAAGATCTCTTATGGGATAAAATGGTGAGGCATTATGGCCAAAGATTCTTATTTCACCATTTGTAATGCGGTTTTTGTACGCGATTCCTAGGATCCTTCTGTATCAATCAGGCCTAACGATGACCTGCTGACCACTGTCGAAAAACGCAAACTAAAGCTTCATGGCAACATCACAATGCAATGGAGAAAGACGGTCCAACAGACTACGAGACAGGTTAAGGTGAAGGACAACATACAAATATGAAAAATGTTATCTATTACAATTGGTGTGCAATTCGTTTTTTAGAGACATGATTATATTTTGTTTTTAATTCTTCCAATACTTGGTGAAAGAATGATTTAAAATGTAATTTTGAAACGCACATTCCATAGTTGTTTCTTATCCGTAAGTATACGATATAAAGGGATTCATGGAAACTGAGCTTTCAGGTGTTAGAAATTGTTGAGATGTTGACATTTCAACACACACACACACATACACACAAAGAAGTTAACCTGCACAAAGTAGGAAGGATTCTTTTACATATTTTTTTATTCGTACTTCCCAATTTCGGATCAACTTGTTAAAGTTCATCACAATTATTTATAGTCGAAGACAATACACTATGCAATACAAAAATTAACCAACTACTGTAGCAATTAGTGTAATTGATTAGTTTTTCTTTAATATAGAAAAATGGAAAAATAATTTGCAATATTAAGAAATATGACAGTTAATGTGCCTTGCTTTCCCCTAGTCCCTAGTTAAGTTTTCAATTTTTTAATCATTTTTTTTTGTTTACTTGTATAACAACCAAGAATTTTTCTTTTTTAGCTGTCTATTCTTTCCTTGGGAGAGGGCATACTGCCTGATTGGTAAAGCACTTGGCTTCTCAACCCAGGGTTGAAGACTAGGATTTGAATCAAACGACAATGGAAAGTAGGAGAAAAAATGTATTAAAGGACCTCCAAGACATACAGACAAAACGACAGACTGAATGAGTTATTATAAGCTTTTTAAAATATGTTCACTATTTTTTTTACAACATTAAAATCCACAACATAATAATGTAAGCAACATAACAATAAATACAATTTAAACTTAAATCCTTAATCTAATGGACAAAACGCATACAAACATATGTATGTATCATTATGTTTAAAGACATAATAAAAACAAGGTTACTAAGACCCTAACCCTAACTCAAAATTGGCACCCGAAGTGGTCCACTCAGGCAGGTAAAAAGGCAGGTTTCAAATGTTTCCGAAAGAATATCAGAAACAATGAACTACAAACTTTCAACAACTACAACCCTATCTCAAGCAGTACAAAAAAGAAGTGACGTGCTTGTGTCGAAAGTGTAGCCCATACTGTTGTATTGTTAGTTCGACTAACAACTTGATATCACAGCATAAGAAATGTATTAATGTTATTATTATTATTACATTGTTAATATTCATATGTATTCAATTAATTGATAGTTATAAAGATATAGTTAAATCCTAGTTGTCACATAGAACGCATCACGAATAAAGAGATTATAAACAGGATTAATACAGCAATCGGTCGCCACGATGACTGCTAACCACTGTCAAAAAAGTAAATTTAAACACTATGGCCTCATCACAAGATCTTTGCAAAGACCTTACTTCAGGGAACAGTACCAGGAAAAAGATGAAGAGGAAGAATTTGAAGAAAAAGACAGAAAGCAATGGGAAGACAACATGAAAGAAAGGACAGGCCTGTCAGTAAATGAAATTCTATTAAATGCAAAGGACTGGGAGAAATGGAAAAAGACGGTTAACAGATCTTGTGTGGTGCACCAACTCTCTAACAGACTAAGGGATAGGTAAGGGTGAAGGCGAATTTAAATGAGAACCTGGCCTAACCCTAACTGATGTTATTGAATGATTATCTAATTGATCTAATTATTTAGTAAAGGACGAATCTCTTATTCAGTTTCAACAACAAAAAACTTTTCTTTTTCTTTTTTCTTTTTTTTTAAATTTTAATTTTTATTATTTTTATTTTTTTAGGATAGGAAACCTCAGCTTTTTTAGCTTGTGACATCATTTATGAGCTATTTATATTCTAGGAAAAACTTTTTTTTACTTAAGTGCACCTTGTAATTCTAACTTGCACCAGTACTTGTGGTGTGTACGAGAGCACTATTGAACAAGAACAGGAAGACGCTGTATTATAGGAAAGAATAGTGTATCAAGTGATTATGGATAGTTCAAATTGGCTGGAACTAAAATTACATTCCACTTAAATGCATACTAAATAGATTTTTTCTCTTTTTTTTTTTTTTTTTTTGTTAATGTAGTAATTAGTATGACAGGAAAATACTTAATTTAGTAATACAATTAAAAAAATTATTGACAAAGAAAGTAAAACCGTTTGCATAAATGTGCTAAAAATATGGGACGGACGGACGGAAGGATGAAAGGACGGACGGAAAGACATTCCACACAAAACTAATAGCGGCTATTCCCCTTTCGGGGGTCACTAAAAATGTGGCTAAAAAATTGCGCTACAATGTCCCGAGAAAAAAAGCATTGCCAAAACGCCTGTGCCAAAACGTCCTGCTTCTAAGATAAACAATTTATAAATGAAGACCACTAATTAGAATTGTTTCAGAAACATTGACACACTAAATAAAAAGTCGCATGAAGAAGAAAATATCGGTAATATCCATACTGAAGTTTATCATAGCAAAATCAATTAATCTCGGCATACTCTTCACAATTAGACTATCTGATACCAATGCTACGCTTCGGTTGAAAAGGTTTGTATTTATGCCTTTTTTTTTGCCCGGAACACACTTAAACCCATCAATAAAACAATCTACATTATAACACTCCCCCCTGACCCAACATATTTTTCTAGCCCTTAAATTCTATGTTCTTTTTAAACTTTTTTTGTGGGTCTCTTTCATCCTAGAAACGATGGGCCCGCAAACTCATTTTATTGAGTATGCACAAACACTACTTAAACCCATCTGCTGAAGCCTTCCATCTCGCTACACTTTAGTGTTTCCCATAAATACACAATATTTTCAAATGAAACGCCCCTTCCAGTGGAACAGTTTGCAAAAAGAAACACCACAACTTATTCAACTGTTTACATATTTATTTTTGGTCAGTCATGGATCAGCTCTCAAGATTTCATTATTATCTTTTTCCATATGTCTGATTTTGCCAAGTTATAATTTTTCCAACTTGGTGGTCACCCCCAAAATGGTGTAGACCGGTGGGGACCGCACCCTGCACAACTTAACAGGTTTTCCATGCGAACAGAATAGGCTAATACACTATTAACCACTATTAGGCCTACTAATCCTGATCATAATCGCTCTAGACTCTATTTACTTAATAGGTCTAAACTAGATCCAGAATATAGAATATATATGGAATCTAGATCTAGACAAGATCTAGATTTCTTGACTAGTTCTAGATACGATATAGATGTAGTTTAGATCTGGATCTAGACTCTTGAAGATTTAGATCTATCTAGATCTCGATCTAGAATCTCGATCTAGAATCTCAATCTAGAATCTAGACTAGGTCTAGAAAATGTTTATATAATGTTTTACATGTTTCGGATGATCCTTCAGAGTTGAAGATAGTTTACTTCCTCTTCCAAACATCCCGCAGGTCGGCGGGGGATGGGAGCATGCAGGGTTTGAACCCGGTACCATCGATAAATAAAAACGACAGTCCAGCGCGCAAACCGCTCGACCAGTCAGCCATCCTAGACTAGGTCTAGACTATATAGTCTCTAGACAAAGAGAACTAAATCTATAGGTTAATCTAGAATAGAATCTGGACGTCTATTGATCTATAAATCTATAAATAGAATCTATACCTACTAGATCTAGGTCAATACTATGATCAGGATTACTAGGCCTACTACTGGGTTACAGATTAACTTCTTGATGTGATACTACTGCTTACATAAACGTTTCAGATTGTTCTAATGATTCACATGGATTATATTGTAGG
This sequence comes from Biomphalaria glabrata, assembly GCF_947242115.1. Lineage (NCBI taxonomy): Eukaryota > Metazoa > Mollusca > Gastropoda > Planorbidae > Biomphalaria > Biomphalaria glabrata. The sequence continues at coordinate 23,674,688 of NC_074726.1, read as the reverse complement.
TAAGTTCTATAGTGCAATAAATTGTTTTTTTAGCTATCCGAATGAAGTGAATCTCCTTGAAGTGAGTACTAATTCTAAACAAATAGATATCCCTGTGTTACTGACGTCAACAGACTGAACCTGGTCTTGCTTGCAGTTTCTCCTCAGCGATCAAACCCCCAAGACAACGTCCTTCACAGCAACCCAAGGAAACCCACATATCTAAAGTGGTTTGTGGTTTGAAAACTTACTTCTTGTAGTTTTGTCATTTATTGTAGATGATATCTGGGCTGTTGGTGTAGAATCTTTCGATAATTTTTCTTTGGGACCTTAAAGTACATACAAAAAATAAAGTATATTATTAATTACATTTACGAAAAAGTATTATGCTAATTTTGAATTAACCAAGCTACTAATTTTAAGAAAGAACTTTGAATCAATTTTAAAAATCTAAAAATGCAAAATTGTGTGATAATAATATTAAAAAGTAACAGTTCTTTTAAACAATAAATAGAATAACATTGAATAAATATAGAAAACGATAAATACATTTTTTAAAAAAGCAAATAATTACATCTAAAGAAAAACTAAGACAATAAACAGATGAAAATTGTAAAAAAAAAATTAAATAAATAGACAAAGAAAACGAAGTCATACAGTTACACAGTCGACAATTAAATATTACAAATCAGTGGCGTCACTAGGGAGGTGTGGGGGTGCGGTCCGCACCGGGGGACACCCGTTATGGGGGAGGGGGTGACACCCAAATAACAAAAAATGCACTTTATGAATAACTGACAAATAAAAATGATAATGGCTAATTATTGTAACATGTTATTCACAATTCATAATTAGATATATATGTTTTTTTATTTGAACTAAACATATTTATTTTAATGAATTTATTTCAAAATGCTATATCATACTATATCAAGGAAAACGTGAAACCTTATTTTTAGTTTATACCAGCTGCACGTATGTATATGAACACTGCTTTGATTTTTAAAGATGTTTTAATCAAATCTATTTTGTAGCTAGCACCGTAATATCAGGACGCCAACAAATAGTCCCTGTTTAACGAACGACGACATACTTCCGGCATAAAATATTTTTGAATTCTCACAAGCATGGGGGTAGCCAGGATTTTTTTTCGGGGGGGGGGGTTTGGGGGGATTTTTTTCTCTCCCCCCCCCCCCCTCCAGCCCCCCTCCTCACGCGAAAAAAATATATTTATATGTATGTGTTTGTGTGTGTGTACATAATCTTTATTACATTCTGACCCAACATTCTTTCGGAAGACGCTTATTGTGCCCTAGAATAGTTTCTTCCTGGAGTTAGTGGGAAAATTGTAGACCCCCCGCCATTGCCAGCAACGGGGTCTGGGGGAGCGCTAGGAGCACTATTTCTGATATTGAAAGCCAAAAAAATGCATATTCTGAGGTATCTACAGTGCATTTTCCTGCTATTAAATTTTTTTTTTCAAAAATATAATGTGCTGTTCTTACTGACTTACACCCTCTTATGCCGTTCGGCGCATTTACCGTCAAGTGTTTCCATAAAAATCTGTCACTGATAATGTCTGAAGCCTCTTTCCACCTGCTCTGAGGACCTCCATGAATGTGTGGCGCCAAGTTGTACTAGGATGTCATCGCAACTTTTCTTATGCCCAATTCATTTTGTCGGAGAACATGTCCCGCAAACCTCATGCGACGCTCTGTCACAATCTTACTAAGGGGTCGACTCCCAGTTCGGCATAGGATTTCCTTGATTTACACCCGATCTCTATAACTGACTTCTAAAATCTGTTTTAGCCATCTTTGTTGAGCCACATTTAGTGTTTTTCAATTTCGGAAGATGACTATTCACTGCACTTTATTAATGGAGCCCCGCAACTGGTAGAAATGTGTAGCCTCTCTTGAATACGCTCTTGGAATTAAGTGACTGTAATTTGCTTTAGATTTATATTGAAAAAAAGTGAAGTTTTATCGTCAAAATCATCTGTTGGGGGTTTTAAACTAAAAAATCTATGGAGTTTTGTGGTGTTTTTTTAAATTCAAAACCCCATTTAGCTACGGTAATAGAATTTAGTAACAGTAGTTTGCTTTAGAATAATATTGAAGATAGAGTTTTTCCACCTAAAAACGCTCTGTAGGGAGATTTTAAACTCAAAACCATCTGGAGGGGTTTTAAACTTTTAAAAAGGCCATCTGTAGGAGATGGATTGAAACTCAAAACCCCCAATTGTCATGGCTGCGCTCAAATAATTTTATTGTGTAATTTGCTTTTTTTTATCTTGAAGAGGAATTTTTTAGCATCAAACCACTCTGAAGGGAGGTTTAAACTCAAAACTCCTTTTGGCAACGCTCATAGCATTTTGAGTGCGTAATTTGCTTTTTTTCATACATTGAAGATGTATTTTTTAGCTTCAAACCCCGATTAGGGGGGGGGTAAAACCCCTTTGGCTTCGATCATTGATTTCTGAGTGTGTAATTTTCTTTTTTTTTATATTGAAGAGGTATTTTTTAGCTTCAAACTCCACTGGAGGGGAGTTTAAACTCAAAAAAACCTTTGAATAAACTCATAACATGTTGAGTGTATAATTCGCTCTGTTTTTAATATTAAAGAGGTATTTTTTAAATTCAAACCCCACTGTGGGGGGGGGGGGGGTTAAACTCAAAAACTGAGTCAAAATCCATTTATCTATGCTTATAACATTTTGAGTGCGTAATTTGCCTTTTTTTATACCGGGTATTGAAGACGTATTTTTTATCTTCAAATCCTACTGAAGATGGAGTGGGGGTTAACTCAAAACCCCTTTGGCTACGCTCTTAGAATTTTGAGTGTTTAATTTTCTTTTTTTATTTTGAAGAAGGGGTTTATCGTAAATTTTGGAGGGGGTTTAAAAATCAAAATCTTCATTAACTATGCTCGTGAAATTTGGGGGTTTGTAGTTTGCATTTTCTCCTTGTTTTATGTATAGAAGAGTGGGATTTAACTGCGAAAACCCCTGGTAGGGTTTTTTAAACTCGAACCCCCCTGGTAGGGGGTTTTAACCTCAAACCCCCCCTGGTAGGGGTTTTAAACTCAAAACCCCTCTGGTAGGGGTTTTAAGCTCAAAAACCCCTGGTAAGGGGTTTTAGTTTTAAACTCAAAACTTTCTTTGCTGTGCTAGGGCAAGTGATAGTTTAGTCTCAAAATCTCACCTAAAATAAACGAAATCAAAGCAAAAAATCAGTCTCTAAATTCCGATCCCCCCCTGCGGGGGGGGATTTCATTTCGGGAGGGGGGGGGGTTGAACCCCCAACCCCCCCCCCCCGGCTACGCCCATGCTCACAAGCAATTAATGTAAATTTAGTAGAATCGATAGGTAAAAAGTGGTCATTGAGATTTCTGAAGATTATGATAAAATGTTATTTTTGTGTAAATGAAGCTCTGACAAAGATAAAGAAAATGTTACAATGTGTCAGCCAAATCCTATACTTGAATATTTTAAGGGATTTTTCTTTTTGGCTAATGCTAAGAGTGATTCTGATGTTTCCATGATACTGATAGCAAAAATTGCATTCTTTTGTTGTCGACTATTTTCGACTAATTGTATTAAAATAAAGTCTGATATTGGAATATCAAAAGACATATGAAGAATTCATCTGCATTTGAAAAAAAAGTTGTTGTGATCAACTTAATATCTTAAAATGTCTAGAAAAGGTTGATCTTGAATTTATATGTGGAGCTCAAAGATATGGAAAGGCAGCTTCAATGTCTGGAACCATGGAGGAGTATAGGAAATTTATTAACAACCATATAGAATAGATATTTAATAAATGTGTATAATGTTTACTCAATCTATGTGGTCAACATTCTTTTTCAGAAATTGGCTTTTGCCTTGCATTTTTTGGATACGTTTGAAATACTTTTTTCGTTGTGAAATTATTGCCACTAGAGACTCAGTTTAAGGTCTTTTATTGTACCTTTTGTTTTTTTTTGGGGGGGGGAGATGTACTAGAAGGCCAAATATACACAAGAGTAGGCCTATCTTTAGACTATTGTCAAAGTGGTGATTAATTAAAACTTTTCTTTAACAAATGTCTAACTCGTTAGCGCAAACTGTTTAAAGTTTAATGCAGCTTGGTATAGTTGTGTTAGGTTGCATTTTTTTCAGAGTAAGATTACTCTTTTGGGTTTTATATTGTCTACTGCATTTATCTGACTGTTTTAATGATCGCATGGTCTGATAGATCAGGGATAATATAATCTACTACTAATCCAGGTCTTTTGGTTGAGATCTAATGTGTTGTTTTAACTAGTTGGTTTTTTAATGATATGATCTAAATTTAAGTTGTGTAAAGTTTCTTTAAAAAGCTCATTTATTAAGGCATGTATTCTAAACTAGAATTTGGTGGTCTGTAAATACTGCCTATTATTAGGGATGTTGAGGTGGTATTAATTTTACAAAATGTTGATTCTATATTTTTTGAGTTAGGTAAGGTAATTTCTTCTGCTATAAGAGTGCTTTTTTATTGCTAAAAGAACTCCTCCCTGATTATCAGCCCTATCTTTTCTACAAATTTCATAAGTACTATTGAAAATTTCTGCATTATAAATTTCAGGATGTAGCCAAGTTTCTATTTCTGCAATTATGTCTTGTTTCTCACATTCTTATAAAATTTCTAAGTCTGCTGTTTTGTTCCTAATGCTTTGAAAATTGATTACTAAGGTTTTAAGGTATTTCGGTATTTCTTCTTTAGTAGGTTTGTTTAATGAGGGTGCTGTATTAGTTTTAGCAGATTTAACAGGAGTGGATCTGGCTACTGGTTGGTGAGTTTAATTTTGGGATGTTGTTTTATGATGTTGTATGGGTTAGAAGTGTCTGCATCAAAGGAATCAAGGTACTTACCTATAAATCCCCACTAAATTTCATTTTCCACGTGAAATAAGATAAATAAGTGCTTTTGGTAAAGCTCATTAACCTCATGTCACAAATAATACTGTGATAATATATATATATATATATATTTTATCGTGAATTTCGGGGGGTTTTAAAATCAAAATCTTACTTAGCTATGCTCTTGGAATGTAGGTATTGTCGTTTGCATTATTTTTTGTTTTGTTTTATAGAGGAGGGGATTTTATCTGCAAAAACCTCTGGTAGAGGTTTTAAACTCAAAACCCCCTTGGCTGTGCCGGGGCAATAGATGGTTTAGTATTATAATCTCACTTAAAACAAAAAAAAATTAAAGCACTAAACTCCGATTAGGGGTAGGGATTTCATTTGGGGGGGGGGATTGAACCCCAAAACCCAGAGGCGTAGCTAGGAATTTTCCATCATTTGGGGGCCTGGTGGGTTTGACCTCTTTGGGGGACCCTGCTTTTCGCGTAATATATAAATTTTAATATAAAAAACACTCATTTGGATGGGGGCCCGGGGTGATTTTTAAATCCTTCCACTTCCTTCCCCCCACCCTAGCTACGCCACTGCCCAAACCCCCTCCCCTGGCTTCGCCAATGAGATATATATATATATATATATATATATATATATATATATATATATATATATATATATATATATATATATATTGTTACAAATGAACAGTGATAGGTAGAGGTCAACGTATGACCCCGGCGAGATAACACAGCAGCGAGTGTTTTCTGGTATCTACATGTATAAACAAAGACAGGATGTGACGTTTCCTCACGTGTTGTTCCATGGGACGAACAGTGACAGATAGAGGTCACTACGTGTGACCCCGCCTTGATGACACTGCACTGGAATCTACATGTAAAAACAAAGACAGGATGTGAGGTTTCCTCCCGTGTTGTTCCAGATGATACTATCAGTGTTTGTGCAACTTTGGAGGAGAGATTAGGGACTCTATATAAGCCAGAGAGTTAATGTGAAAGTCAGTCGTGAGTGAGCCGTTACAGTCGATACAGACGATGTAAGACGTGTGCGACTCTAGTCGAAGAGAATTGTATATGACTCGATGCAAGATAACTAGGGTAGAGTTAACTGGAGTGGACTTCTGTTGTTAAAGTCTATACAGCGAACTACAGTGGACTTGAGCCGTTACAGTCGATACAGTCGATGTAAGACGTGTGCGGCTCTGATTCGGTAGACTTGAGTACGACTTGGTTCAGCTTTGGGAGACCTGGAGCGACACTGGGAAGTGTGTCGTTGGTGTGTTCTGTGGAATACGGCTCGATGCAAGTTGAGAAGAGATGAATTGCAACGAAGTAAAGAGATGAATAGCAACGAGGTATAGCTAACTGTAAACTGACAGATATTGAAAAGTCTTCTACGCTACATGTTACAGTGACGAATTGTTAGAGTTAATAGTCATTAAAGTTATATGAAGCTTTGTAGTGTTTTTATTTGTGTGCCTACTAATACACTTAGCCAGAAGATTCGGAAATACGTAACAATATATATATATATATATATATCATGGGCGTAGCCAGGATTTTTTTTCGGGGAGGGTTTTGGGGGGGGGGGGAGGGGGACCCCCCCCCCCCGGGGCGAAAATAAAATATATGTGTGTGTGTACATAATTAATCTTTATTACATTCTGAATCTTTCGGAAGACGTTTATTGTTTATTGTATACTCCCCGCCCTTGCTAGCAAGGGGGTCTGGGGGAGTTCGCAGTGCTCCCCCAGCGCGGGGCGAAGCCCCGCCGCCGAGCACTATTTCTGGTATTGAAAGCCAACAAAATACATATTCTGAGGTATCTACAGTGCATTATCTTGCTATTAAAAAGTTTTATTTCAAAGAACCTAATGTGCTATTCTTACTGACTTAGACCCTCTCGCGCCGTTCAGCGCATTTTCCGGCAAGCTTTTTCCGCAACTCTTATTTTGCGTAATTCATTTTGTGTGAGAACATGTCCCGCAAAACCTCATGCGACGCTCTGTCACAACCTTACTAAGGATTCGACTCCCAGTTCGGCATATGATTTCTTTGATTTAGACCCGATCTCTATGACTGACTCCTAAAATCTGTCTTAACCATCTTTGTTGAGACACATTTAATGATTTTCAATTTCGGCAGAAGACTATTCACACTTTTTTAATGGAGCCCAAGCCACTGGTAGAAATTTGTAACCTTTCTTGACTACGCTCTTGGAATTACATGCCTGTATTTCGCTTTAGATTTTATATCGAAAAGGAAAGTTTTTTTGTCAAATCATCTGTTGAGGGGTTTTGAACTAAGAAATCTCTGGAGTTTTTTTGTTTTGTTTTTAATTCAAAACCCCATTTAGCTACGATCTTAGAATTTGGTGACTGTAGTTTGCTTTAAAATAATATTGAAGAGAGAGGTTTTCAACTCTAAACGCTATGTAAGGGAATTTTAAACTCAAAACCATCTGGAGGGGATTTAAACTTTAAAGAAAAAGCCATCTGGAGGAGGGGGATTTAAACTCAAAACCCCTTTGGCTACGCTCATAGATTTTATAGTGTGTAATTTGCTTTTTTTTATATTGAAGAGGTACTTTTTAGCTTCAAACCCCAACTGGAGGGGCTGGGGTTTAAACTCAAAACCCCTTTCGCTACGCTCATAGAATTTATAGTGTGTAATTTGCTTTTTTTATATTGAAGATGGGGTTTATCGTAAATTTTGGAGGGGGGTTTAAAATCAAAATCTTCCTGGTAGAGGGATTTGTATCTCAAAACCCCCTGATAGGGTTTTTTTAAATCTCAAAACCCCCTGGTAGGGGGATTTAAACTCAAAACCCCCTGGTAGAGGGTTTTTAACTCAAAACTGCCTCGGCTGTGCTGTGGTAAGTGATGATTTAGTATTAAAATCTCACCTAAAATAAACAAAATGAAAGTAAAAATCAGTCACTTAATTCCGTTCCCCTCCCCCCGCAGGGGGGGGGGATTTCATTTCGGGGGGGGGGGGGTTTGAACCCCAAGAACCCCCCCCCCTGGCTACGCCCATGATATATATATATATATATATTCAAAATCGACACTAGCAGCTGGGAAACGTAGTAGCACTGGATAGATCTACATGGAGAAAGAGCATAAAGGAAGGGTCTTGGATTGCAGATGCCATACACTACAGAAGCAGAAAGAAGGGTGAAAATGCAACGGCGCCTGGTGATCACATATGCCCAACCTGCGATCGCAGCTGTG